>NC_142666.1:9004303-9334046 GCF_026168435.1 Sesamum indicum | reverse complement strand
CAAAACAGCTAAATTTTGAATGTTCTCAGAATTCGACGAAACTTGACCCAAACGTTGGTCTACACCCAAGAATTTGTGTGTTAAATTTGCTAAGCGTAATAATAACTACAAGTGTGTGTAAAAGGAAAAAAAACTTTCTTTAATAAAACCGTCCAAAATAGCTAAATTTTTAACGTTCTCAGAATTTTATCAAACTTGACCAAAACGTTGGTCGGAACATAAGAATTTGTGTGGTAAATTTGCAAAGCATAATAATAACTACAAGGTTGTATGAAATAGAAACAAACTTGCTTTAATAAAACCGTGCAAAATAGCTAAATTTTGAATATTCTCAGAATTCGACGAAACTTCACCCAAACGTTGGTTTGCACATAAGCATTTGTGTGGTGATTTTTCTAAGCTTAAATTATAATAACTACAAGTTTGTATAAAATGGAAACAAACTTGCTGTAATAAAACCATGCAAAACTGCTAAATTTTGAACGTTCTCAAATTTCGACGAAACTTGACCCAAACGTTGGTCTTGATATAAGAATTTGTATGGTAAATTTGCTAAGCATAATAATAACTTCATGTTTGTATAAAAAGGAGACAATCTTGCTTTAATAAAACCGTGCAAAACAGCTTAATTTTGAACGTTATCAGAATTCGACGAAACTTGACCCAAACGTTGGTCTAGACCCAAGAACTTGTGTGGTAAATTTTTTTAACCGTAATAATAACTACTAGTTTGTATAAAATGGAAACAAACTTGCTGTAATAAAACCATGCAAAACTGCTAAATTTTGAACATCTCAAATTTCGACGAAACTTGACCCAAACGTTGGTCTTGATATAAGAATTTGTATGGTAAATTTGCTAAGCATAATAATAACTTCATGTTCGTATAAAAAGGAGACAAACTTGCTTTAATAAAACCGAGCAAAACAGCTTAATTTTGAACGTTATCAGAATTCGACGAAACTTGACCCAAACGTTGGTCTAGACCCAAGAACTTGTGTGGTAAATTTTTCTAACCGTAATAATAACTAATAGTTTGTTTAAAAGGAACACAAACTTGCTTTAATAATACCGTCCAGAACAGCTAAATTTTGAATGTTCTCAGAATTCGACGAAACTTGACCCAAACGTTAGTCTACACTCAAGAATTTGTGTGTTAAATTTGCTAAGAGTAATAATAACTACAAGTGTGTGTAAAAGGAAAAAAAACTTTCTTTAATAAAACCGTCCAAAATAGCTAAATTTTGAACGTTCTAAGAATTTGATCAAATTTGACCAAAACGTTGGTCTGAACATAAGAATTTGTGTGGTAAATTTGCTAAGCATTATAATAACTACAAGGTTGTATGCAATTGAAACAAACTTGCTTTAATAAACGTGCAAAATAGCTAAATTTTGAATATTCTCAGAATTCGACGAAAATTCACCCAAACGTTGGTTTAGACATAAGAATTTGTGTGGTGAATTTTTTAAGTTTAAATTATAATAACTACAAGTTTGTATAAAATGGAAACAAACTTGCTGTAATAAAACCATGCAAAACAGCTAAATTTTGAACGTTCTCAAATTTCGACGAAACTTGACCCAAACGTTGGTTTTGATATAAGAATTTGTATGATAAATTTGCTAAGCATAATAATAACTTCATGTTTGTATAAAAAGGAGATAAACTTGCTTTATTAAAACCGTGCAAAACAGCTTAATTTTGAACGTTCTCAGAATTCGACGAAACTTGACTCAAACGTTGGTCTAGACCCAAGAACTTGTGTGGTAAATTTTTTTAACTGTAATAATAACTACTAGTTTGTGTAAAAGGAAATCATACTTACTTTAATAAAACCGTCCAAAATAGCTAAATTTTGAACGTTCTCAGAATTCGACCAAACTTGACCAAAACGTTGCTCTGCACATAAGAATTTGTGTGGTAAATTTGCTAAGCGTAATAATAATTACATGTTTGTATAAAAAGGAAACAAATTTGCTTTAATAAAACCGTGCAAATAAGCTTAATTTTGAACGTTTTCAGAAATCGACGAAACTTGACCCAAACGTTGGTCTAGACCCAAGAATTTGTGTGGTAAATTTGCTAACCGTAATAAGAACTACAAGTTTGTATAAAACAAAAACAAACTTGCTTTAGTAATACCGTCCAAAATAGCTAAATTTTGAATGTTTTCCGAATTCGATGAAACTTGACCCAAACGTTGGTCTACACCCAAGAATTTGTGTGTTAAATTTGCTAAGCGTAATAATAACTACAAGTGTGTGTAAAAGGAAAAAAAACCTTTCTTTAGTAAAACCGTCCAAAATAGCTGAATTTTGAAACGTTCTCAGAATTTGATCAAACTTGACCAAAACGTTGGTCTGAACATAAGAATTTGTGTGATAAATTTGCTAAGCATAATAATAACACAAATTTAAATATTCTCAGAATTCGACGAAACTTCACCCAAACATTGGTTTGGACATAAGAATTTGTGTGGTGATTTTTCTAAGCTTAAATTATAATAACTACAAGTTTGTATAAAATGGAAACAAACTTGCTGTAATAAAACCATGCAAAACAGCTAAATTTTGAACGTTCTCAAATTTCGACGAAACTTGACCCAAACGTTGGTCTTGATATAAGAATTTGTATGGTAAATTTTCTAAGCATAATAATAACTTCATGTTTGTATAAAAAGGAGACAAACTTGCTTTAATACAACCGTGCAAAACAGCTTAATTTTGAACGTTCTCAGAATTCGACGAAACTTGACTCAAACGTTGGTCTAGACCCAAGAACTTGTGTGGTAAATTTTTCTAACCGTAATAATAACAACTACTTTGTGTAAAAGGAAAACAAACTTGCTTTAATAAAACCGTCCAAAATAGCTAAATTTTGAACGTTCTCAGAATTCGACCAAACTTGACCAAAACGTTGCTCTGCACATAAGAATTTGTATGGTAAATTTTGCTAAGCGTAATAGTAATTACATGTTTGTATAAAAAGGAAACAAACATGCTTTAATAAAACCGTGCAAATAAGCTTAATTTTGAACGTTTTCAGAAATCGTCGAAACTTGACCCAAACGTTGGTCTAGACCCAAGAATTTGTGTGGTAAATTTGCTAACAGTAATAAGAACTACAAGTTTGTGTAAAAGGAACACAATCTTGCTTTAATAATACCGTCCAAAATAGCTAAATTTTGAATGTTCTCAGAATTCGACGAAACTTCACCGAAACGTTGGTCTACACCCAAGAATTTGTGTGTTAAATTTGTTAAGCGTAATAATAACTACAAGTGTGTGTAAAAGGAAAAAAAACTTTCTTTAATAAACCGTCCAAAATAGCTAAAGTTTGAACGTTCTCAGAATTTTATCAAACTTGACCAAAACGGTGGTCGGAACATAAGAATTTGTGTGGTAAATTTGCTAAGCATAATAATAACTACAAGGTTGTATGAAATAGAAACAAACTTGCTTTAATAAAACCGTGCAAAATAGCTAAATTTTGAATATTCTCAGAATTCGACGAAACTTCACCCAAACGTTGTTTTGGACATAAGCATTTGTGTGGTGATTTTTCTAAGCTTAAATTATAATAACTACAAGTTTGTATAAAAGGGAAACAAACTTGCTGTAATAAAACCATGCAAAACTGCTAAATTTTGAACGTTCTCAAATTTCGACGAAACTTGACCCAAACGTTGGTCTTGATATAAGAATTTGTATGGTAAATTTGCTAAGCATAATAATAACTTCATGTTTGTATAAAAGGGAGACAAACTTCCTTTATTAAAACCGTGCAAAACAGCTTAATTTTGAACGTTCTCAGAATTCGACGAAACTTGACTCAAACGTTGGTCTAGACCCAAGAACTTGTGTGGTAAATTTTTCTAACTGTAATAATAACTACTAGTTTGTGTAAAAGGAAATCATACTTACTTTAATAAAACCGTCCAAAATAGCTAAATTTTGAACGTTCTCAGAATTCGACCAAACTTGACCAAAACGTTGCTCTGCACATAAGAATTTGTGTGGTAAATTTGCTAAGCGTAATAATAATTACATGTTTGTATAAAAAGGAAACAAATTTGCTTTAATAAAACCGTGCAAATAAGCTTAATTTTGAACGTTTTCAGAAATCGACGAAACTTGACACAAACGTTGGTCTAGACCCAAGAATTTGTGTGGTAAATTTGCTAACAGTAATAAAAACTACAAGTTTGTGTAAAAAGAAAACAAACTTGCTTTAATAATACCGTCCAAAATAGCTAAATTTTGAATGTTTTCCGAATTCGATGAAACTTGACCCAAACGTTGGTCTACACCCAAGAATTTGTGTGTTAAATTTGCTAAGCGTAATAATAACTACAAGTGTGTGTAAAAGGAAAAAAAACTTTCTTTAGTAAAACCGTCCAAAATAGCTGAATTTTGAACGTTCCAGAATTTGATCAAACTTGACCAAAACGTTGGTATGAACAGAAGAATTTGTGTGATAAATTTGCTAAGCATAATAATAACACAAATTTAAATATTCTCAGAATTCGACGAAACTTCACCCAAACATTGGTTTGGACATAAGAATTTTTGTGGTGATTTTTCTAAGCTTAAATTATAATAACTACAAGTTTGTATAAAATGGAAACAAACTTGCTGTAATAAAACCATGCAAAACAGCTAAATTTTGAACGTTCTCCAATTTCGACGAAACTTGACCCAAACGTTGGTCTTGATATAAGAATTTGTATGGTAAATTTGCTAAGCATAATTATAACTTCATGTTTGTATAAAAAGGAGACAAACTTGCTTTAATAAAACCATGAAAAACAGCTTAATTTTGAACGTTCTCAGAATTCGACGAAACTTGACCCAAACGTTGGTCTAGACCCAAGAACTTGTGTGGTAAATTTTTCTAACCGTAATAATAACTACTAGTTTGTGTAAAAGGAAAACAAACTTGCTTTAATAAAACCGTCCAAAATAGCTAAATTTTGAACGTTCTCAGAATTCGACCAAACTTGACCAAAACGTTGGTCTGCACATAAGAATTTGTATGGTAAATTTTGCTAAGCGTAATAGTAATTACATGTTTGTATAAAAAGGAAACAAACATGCTTTAATAAAACCGTGCAAATAAGCTTAATTTTGAACGTTTTCAGAAATCGTCGAAACTTGACCCAAACGTTGGTCTAGACCCAAGAATTTGTGTGGTAAATTTGCTAACAGTAATAAGAACTACAAGTTTGTGTAAAAGGAACACAATCTTGCTTTAATAATACCGTCCAAAATAGCTAAATTTTGAATGTTCTCAGAATTCGACGAAACTTGACCGAAACGTTGGTCTACACCCAAGAATTTGTGTGTTAAATTTGTTAAGCGTAATAATAACTACAAGTGTGTGTAAAAGGAAAAAAAACTTTCTTTAATAAAACCGTCCAAAATAGCTAAATTTTGAACGTTCTCAGAATTTTATCAAACTTGACCAAAACGGTGATCGGAACATAAGAATTTGTGTGGTAAATTTGCTAAGCATAATAATAACTACAAGGTTGTATGAAATAGAAACAAACTTGCTTTAATAAAACCGTGCAAAATAGCTAAATTTTGAATATTCTCAGAATTCGACGAAACTTCACCCAAACGTTGTTTTGGACATAAGCATTTGTGTGGTGATTTTTCTAAGCTTAAATTATAATAACTACAAGTTTGTATAAAATGGAAACAAACTTGCTGTAATAAAACCATGCAAAACTGCTAAATTTTGAACGTTCTCAAATTTCGACGAAACTTGACCCAAACGTTGGTCTTGATATAAGAATTTGTATGGTAAATTTGCTAAGCATAATAATAACTTCATGTTTGTATAAAAGGGAGACAAACTTCCTTTATTAAAACCGTGCAAAACAGCTTAATTTTGAACGTTCTCAGAATTCGATGAAACTTGACTCAAACGTTGGTCTAGACCCAAGAACTTGTGTGGTAAATTTTTCTAACTGTAATAATAACTACTAGTTTGTGTAAAAGGAAATCATACTTACTTTAATAAAACCGTCCAAAATAGCTAAATTTTGAACGTTCTCAGAATTCGACCAAACTTGACCAAAACGTTGCTCTGCACATAAGAATTTGTGTGGTAAATTTGCTAAGCGTAATAATAATTACATTTTTGTATAAAAAGGAAACAAATTTGCTTTAATAAAACCGTGCAAATAAGCTTAATTTTGAACGTTTTCAGAAATCAACGAAACTTGACCCAAACGTTGGTCTAGACCCAAGAATTTGTGTGGTAAATTTGCTAACCGTAATAAGAACTACAAGTTTGTGTAAAAAGAAAACAAACTTGCTTTAATAATACCGTCCAAAATAGCTAAATTTTGAATGTTTTCCGAATTCGATGAAACTTGACCCAAACGTTGGTCTACACCCAAGAATTTGTGTGTTAAATTTGCTAAGCGTAATAATAACTACAAGTGTGTGTAAAAGGAAAAAAAACTTTCTTTAGTAAAACCGTCCAAAATAGCTGAATTTTGAACGTTCCAGAATTTGATCAAACTTGACCAAAACGTTGGTCTGAACATAAGAATTTGTGTGATAAATTTGCTAAGCATAATAATAACACAAATTTAAATATTCTCAGAATTCGACGAAACTTCACCCAAACATTGGTTTGGACATAAGAATTTTTGTGGTGATTTTTCTAAGCTTAAATTATAATAACTACAAGTTTGTATAAAATGGAAACAAACTTGCTATAATAAAACCATGAAAACAGCTAAATTTTGAACGTTCTCCAATTTCGACGAAACTTGACCCAAACGTTGGTCTTGATATAAGAATTTGTATGGTAAATTTGCTAAGCATAATAATAACTTCATGTTTGTATAAAAAGGAGACAAACTTGCTTTAATAAAACCATGAAAAACAGCTTGATTTTGAACGTTCTCAGAATTCGACGAAACTTGACCCAAACGTTGGTCTAGACCCAAGAACTTGTGTGGTAAATTTTTCTAACCGTAATAATAACTACTAGTTTGTGTAAAAGGAAAACAAACTTGCTTTAATAAAACCGTCCAAAATAGCTAAATTTTGAACGTTCTCAGAATTCGACCAAACTTGACCAAAACGTTGGTCTGCACATAAGAATTTGTATGGTAAATTTTGCTAAGCGTAATAGTAATTACATGTTTGTATAAAAAGGAAACAAACATGCTTTAATAAAACCGTGCAAATAAGCTTAATTTTGAACGTTTTCAGAAATCGTCGAAACTTGACCCAAACGTTGGTCTAGACCCAAGAATTTGTGTGGTAAATTTGCTAACAGTAATAAGAACTACAAGTTTGTGTAAAAGGAACACAATCTTGCTTTAATAATACCGTCCAAAATAGCTAAATTTTGAATGTTCTCAGAATTCGACGAAACTTGACCGAAACGTTGGTCTACACCCAAGAATTTGTGTGTTAAATTTGTTAAGCGTAATAATAACTACAAGTGTGTGTAAAAGGAAAAAAAACTTTCTTTAATAAAACCGTCCAAAATAGCTAAATTTTGAACGTTCTCAGAATTTTATCAAACTTGACAAAAACGGTGGTCGGAACATAAGAATTTGTGTGGTAAATTTGCTAAGCATAATAATAACTACAAGGTTGTATGAAATAGAAACAAACTTGCTTTAATAAAACCGTGCAAAATAGCTAAATTTTGAATATTCTCAGAATTCGACGAAACTTCACCCAAACGTTGTTTTGGACATAAGCATTTGTGTGGTGATTTTTCTAAGCTTAAATTATAATAACTACAAGTTTGTATAAAATGGAAACAAACTTGCTGTAATAAAACCATGCAAAACTGCTAAATTTTGAACGTTCTCAAATTTCGACGAAACTTGACCCAAACGTTGGTCTTGATATAAGAATTTGTATGGTAAATTTGCTAAGCATAATAATAACTTCATGTTTGTATAAAAGGGAGACAAACTTCCTTTATTAAAACCGTGCAAAACAGCTTAATTTTGAACGTTCTCAGAATTCGACGAAACTTGACTCAAACGTTGGTCTAGACCCAAGAACTTGTGTGGTAAATTTTTCTAACTGTAATAATAACTACTAGTTTGTGTAAAAGGAAATCATACTTACTTTAATAAAACCGTCCAAAATAGCTAAATTTTGAACGTTCTCAGAATTCGACCAAACTTGACCAAAACGTTGCTCTGCACATAAGAATTTGTGTGGTAAATTTGCTAAGCGTAATAATAATTACATGTTTGTATAAAAAGGAAACAAATTTGCTTTAATAAAACCGTGCAAATAAGCTTAATTTTGAACGTTTTCAGAAATCGACGAAACTTGACCCAAACGTTGGTCTAGACCCAAGAATTTGTGTGGTAAATTTGCTAACCGTAATAAGAACTACAAGTTTGTGTAAAAAGAAAACAAACTTGCTTTAATAATACCGTCCAAAATAGCTAAATTTTGAATGTTTTCCGAATTCGATGAAACTTGACCCAAACGTTGGTCTACACCCAAGAATTTGTGTGTTAAATTTGCTAAGCGTAATAATAACTACAAGTGTGTGTAAAAGGAAAAAAAACTTTCTTTAGTAAAACCGTCCAAAATAGCTGAATTTTGAACGTTCCAGAATTTGATCAAACTTGACCAAAACGTTGGTCTGAACGTAAGAATTTGTGTGATAAATTTGCTAAGCATAATAATAACACAAATTTAAATATTCTCAGAATTCGACGAAACTTCACCCAAACATTGGTTTGGACATAAGAATTTTTGTGGTGATTTTTCTAAGCTTAAATTATAATAACTACAAGTTTGTATAAAATGGAAACAAACTTGCTATAATAAAACCATGAAAACAGCTAAATTTTGAACGTTCTCCAATTTCGACGAAACTTGACCCAAACGTTGGTCTTGATATAAGAATTTGTATGGTAAATTTGCTAAGCATAATAATAACTTCATGTTTGTATAAAAAGGAGACAAACTTGCTTTAATAAAACCATGAAAAACAGCTTGATTTTGAACGTTCTCAGAATTCGACGAAACTTGACCCAAACGTTGGTCTAGACCCAAGAACTTGTGTGGTAAATTTTTCTAACCGTAATAATAACTACTAGTTTCTGTAAAAGGAAAACAAACTTGCTTTAATAAACTGTCCAAAATAACTAAATTTTGAACGTTCTCAGAATTCGATCAAACTTGACCAAAACGTTAGTCTGCACATAAGAATTTGTATGGTAAATTTGCTAAGCGTAATAGTAATTACATGGTTGTATAAAAAGGAAACAAACATGCTTTAATAAAACCGTGCAAATAAGCTTAATTTTAAACGTTTTCAGAAATCGTCGAAACTTGACCCAAACGTTGGTCTAGACCCAAGAATTTGTGTGGTAATTTGCTAACAGTAATAAAAACTACAAGTTTGTGTAAAAGGAAAACAAACTTGCTTTAATAATACCGTCCAAAATAGCTAAATTTTGAATGTTCTTAGAATTCGACGAAACTGAAACCAAACGTTGGTCTACACCCAAGAATTTGTGTGTTAAATTTGCTAAGCGTAATAATAACTACAAGTGTGTGTAAAAGGAAAAAAAACTTTCTTTAGTAAAACCGTCCAAAATAGCTGAATTTTGAACGTTCTCAGAATTTGATCAAACTTGACCAAAACGTTGGTATGAACAGAAGAATTTGTGTGATAAATTTGCTAAGCATAATAATAACACAAATTTAAATATTCTCAGAATTCGACGAAACTTCACCCAAACATTGGTTTGGACATAAGAATTTTTGTGGTGATTTTTCTAAGCTTAAATTATAATAACTACAAGTTTGTATAAAATGGAAACAAACTTGCTGTAATAAAACCATGCAAAACTGCTAAATTTTGAACGTTCTCAAATTTCGACGAAACTTGACCCAAACGTTGGTCTTGATATAAGAATTTTTATGGTAAATTTGCTAAGCATAATAATAACTTCATGTTTGTATAAAAAGGAGACAAACTTGCTTTAATAAAACCGTGCAAAACAGCTTAATTTTGAACGTTCTCATAATTCGACGAAACTTGACCCAAACGTTCGTCTAGACCCAAGAACTTGTGTGGTAAATTTTTCTAACCGTAATAATAACAACTACTTTGTGTAAAAGGAAAACAAACTTGCTTTAATAAAACCGTCCAAAATAGCTAAATTTTGAACGTTCTCAGAATTCGACCAAACTTGACCAAAACGTTGGTCTGCACATAAGAATTTGTGTGGTAAATTTGCTAAGCGTACTAATAATTACATGTTTGTATAAAAAGTAAACAAACTTGCTTTAATAAAACCGTGCAAATAAGCTTAATTTTGAACGTTTTCAGAAATCGTCGAAACTTGACCCAAACGTTGGTCTAGACCCAAGAATTTGTGTGGTAAATTTGCTAACCGTAATAAGAACTACAAGTTTGTGTAAAAGAAACACAAACTTGCTTTAATAATACCGTCCAAAACAGCTAAATTTTGAATGTTCTCAGAATTCGACGAAACTTGACCCAAACGTTGGTCTACACCCAAGAATTTGTGTGTTAAATTTGGTAAGCGTAATAATAACTACAAGTGTGTGTAAAAGGAAAAAAAACTTTCTTTAATAAAACCGTCCAAAATAGCAAAATTTTGAACGTTCTAAGAATTTGATCAAACTTGACCAAAACGTTGGTCGGAACATAAGAATTTGTGTGATAAATTTGCTAAGCATAATAATAACTACAAGGTTGTATGCAATAGAAACAAACTTAATTTAATAAAACCGTGCAAAATAGCTTAATTTTGAATATTCTCAGAATTCGACGAAAATTCACCCAAACGTTGGTTTAAACATAAGAATTTGTGTGGTGAATTTTTTAAGTTTAAATTATAATAACTACAAGTTTGTATAAAATGGAAACAAACTTGCTGTAATAAAACCATGCAAAACAGCTAAATTTTGAACGTTCTCAAATTTCGACGAAACTTGACCCAAACGTTGGACTTGATATAAGAATTTGTATGGTAAATTTGCTAAGCATAATAATAACTTCATGTTTGTATAAAAAGGAGACAAACTTGCTTTATTAAAACCGTGCAAAACAGCTTAATTTTGAACGTTCTCAGAATTCGACGAAACTTGACTCAAACGTTGGTCTAGACCCAAGAACTTGTGTGGTAAATTTTTCTAACCGTAATAATAACTACTAGTTTGTGTAAAAGGAAATCATACTTACTTTAATAAAACCGTCCAAAATAGCTAAATTTTGAACGGTCTCAGAATTCGACCAAACTTGACCAAAACGTTGGTCTGCACATAAGAATTTGTGTGGTAAATTTGCTAAGCGTAATAATAATTACATGTTTGTATGAAAAGGAAACAAATTTGCTTTAATAAAACCGTGCAAATAAGCTTAATTTTGAATGTTTTCAGAAATCGACGAAACTTGACCCAAACGTTGGTCTAGACCCAAGAATTTGTGTGGTAAATTTGCTAACCGTAATAAGAACTACAAGTTTGTGTAAAACAAAAACAAACTTGCTTTAATAATACCGTCCAAAATAGCTAAATTTTGAATGTTCTCCGAATTCGACGAAACTTGACCCAAACGTTGGTCTACACCCAAGAATTTGTGTGTTAAATTTGCTAAGCATAATAATAACTACAAGTGTGTGTAAAAGGAAAAAAAAACTTTCTTTAGTAAAACCGTCCAAAATAGCTGAATTTTGAACGTTCTCAGAATTTGGTCAAACTTTACCAAAACGTTGGTCTGAACATAAGAATTTGTGTGATAAATTTGCTAAGCATAATAATAACACAAATTTAAATATTCTCAGAATTCGACGAAACTTCACCCTAACATTGGTTTGGACATAAGAATTTTTGTGGTGATTTTTCTAAGCTTAAATTATAATAACTACAAGTTTGTATAAAATGGAAACAAACTTGCTGTAATAAAACCATGCAAAACAGCTAAATTTTGAACGTTCTCCAATTTCGACGAAACTTGACCCAAACATTCGTCTTGATATAAGAATTTGTATGGTAAATTTCCTAAGCATAATAATAACTTCATGTTTGTATAAAAAGGAGACAAACTTGCTTTAATAAAACCATAAAAAACAGCTTAATTTTGAACGTTCTCAGAATTCGACGAAACTTGACCCAAACGTTCGTCTAGACCCAAGAACTTGTGTGGTAAATTTTTCTAACCGTAATAATAACAACTACTTTGTGTAAAAGGAACACAAACTTGCTTTAATAAAACCGTCCAAAATAGCTAAATTTTGAACGTTCTCAGAATTCGACCAAACTTGACCAAAACGTTGCTCAGCACATAAGAATTTGTGTGGTAAATTTGCTAAGCTTAATAATAATTACATGTTTGTATGAAAAGGAAACAAATTTGCTTTAATAAAACCGTGCAAATAAGCTTAATTTTGAACGTTTTCAGAAATCGAAGAAACTTGACCCAAACGTTGGTCTAGACCCAAGAATTTGTGTGGTAAATTTGCTAACCGTAATAAGAACTACAAGTTTGTGTAAAACGAAAACAAACTTGCTTTAATAATACCGTCCAAAATAGCTAAATTTTGAATGTTCTCCGAATTCGACGAAACTTGACCCAAACGTTGGTCTACACCCAAGAATTTGTGTGTTAAATTTGCTAAGCATAATAATAACTTCAAGTGTGTGTAAAAGGAAAAAAAAACTTTCTTTAGTAAAACCGTCCAAAATAGCTGAATTTTGAACGTTCTCAGAATTTGATCAAACTTGACCAAAACGTTGGTCTGAACATAAGAATTTGTGTGATAAATTTGCTAAGCATAATAATAACACAAATTTAAATATTCTCAGAATTCGACGAAACTTCACCCTAACATTGGTTTGGACATAAGAATTTTTGTGGTGATTTTTCTAAGCTTAAATTATAATAACTACAAGTTTGTATAAAATGGAAACAAACTTGCTGTAATAAAACCATGCAAAACAGCTAAATTTTGAACGTTCTCCAATTTCGACGAAACTTGACCCAAACATTGGTCTTGATATAAGAATGTGTAGGGTAAATTTCCTAAGCATAATAATAACTTCATGTTTGTATAAAAAGGAGACAAACTTGCTTTAATAAAACCATGAAAAACAGCTTAATTTTGAACGTTCTCAGAATTCGACGAAACTTGACCCAAACGTTCGTCTAGACCCAAGAACTTGTGTGGTAAATTTTTCTAACCGTAATAATAACAACTACTTTGTGTAAAAGGAAAACAAACTTGCTTTAATAAAACCGTCCAAAATAGCTAAATTTTGAACGTTCTCAGAATTCGACCAAACTTGACCAAAACGTTGGTCTGCACATAAGAATTTGTGTGGTAAATTTGCTAAGCGTACTAATAATTACATGTTTGTATAAAAAGTAAACAAACTTGCTTTAATAAAACCGTGCAAATAAGCTTAATTTTGAACGTTTTCAGAAATCGTCGAAACTTGACCCAAACGTTGGTCTAGACCCAAGAATTTGTGTGGTAAATTTGCTAACCGTTATAAGAACTACAAGTTTGTGTAAAAGGAAAACAAACTTGCTTTAATAATACCGTCCAAAACAGCTAAATTTTGAATGTTCTCAGAATTCGACGAAACTTGACCCAAACGTTGGTCTACACCCAAGAATTTGTGTGTTAAATTTGGTAAGCGTAATAATAACTACAAGTGTGTATAAAAGGAAAAAAAACTTTCTTTAATAAAACCGTCCAAAATAGCAAAATTTTGAACGTTCTCAGAATTTGATCAAACTTGACCAAAACGTTGGTCGGAACATAAGAATTTGTGTGGTAAATTTGCTAAGCATAATAATAACTACAAGGTTGTATGAAATAGAAACAAACTTGATTTAATAAAACCGTGCAAAATAGCTTAATTTTGAATATTCTCAGAATTCGACGAAACTTCACCCAAACGTTGGTTTGGACATAAGCATTTGTGTGGTGATTTTTCTAAGCTTAAATTATAATAACTACAAGTTTGTATAAAATGGAAACAAACTTGCTGTAATAAAACCATGCAAAACTGCTAAATTTTGAACGTTCTCAAATTTCGACGAAACTTGACCCAAACGTTGGTCTTAATATAAGAATTTGTATGGTAAATTTGCTAAGCATAATAATAACTTCATGTTTGTATAAAAAGGAGACAAACTTGCTTTAATAAAACCGTGCAAAACAGCTTAATTTTGAACGTTATCAGAATTCGACGAAACTTGACCCAAACGTTGGTCTAGACCCAAGAACTTGTGTGGTAAATTTTTCTAACCGTAATAATAACTACTAGTTTGTGTAAAAGTAAAACAAACTTGCTTTAATAAAACCGTCCAAAATATCTAAATTTTGAACGTTCTCAGAATTCGACCAAACTTGACCAAAACGTTGCTCTGCACATAAGAATTTATGTGGTAAATTTGCTAAGCGTAATAATAATTACATGTTTGTATAAAAAGGAAACAAACATGCTTTAATAAACCGTGCAAATAAGCTTAATTTTGAACGTTTTCAGAAATCGTCGAAACTTAACCCAAACGTTGGTCTAGACCCAAGAATTTGTGTGGTAAATTTGCTAACCGTAATAAGAACTACAAGTTTGTGTAAAAGAAACACAAACTTGCTTTAATAATACCGTCCAGAACAGCTAAATTTTGAATGTTCTCAGAATTCGACGAAACTTGACCCAAACGTTGGTCTACACTCAAGAATTTGTGTCTTAAATTTGCTAAGCGTAATAATAACTACAAGTGTGTGTAAAAGGAAAAAAAACTTTCTTTAATAAAACCGTCCAAAATAGCTAAATTTTGAACGTTCTAAGAATTTGATCAAACTTGACCAAAACGTTGGTCTGAACATAAGAATTTGTGTGATAAATTTGCTAAGCATAATAATAACAACAAGGTTGTATGCAATAGAAACTAACTTGCTTTAATAAAACCGTGGAAAATAGCTAAATTTTGAATATTCTCAGAATTCGACGAAAATTCACCCAAACGTTGGTTTAAACATAAGAATTTGTGTGGTGAATTTTTTAAGTTTAAATTATAATAACTACAAGTTTGTATAAAATGGAAACAAACTTGCTGTAATAAAACCATGCAAAACAGCTAAATTTTGAACGTTCTCAAATTTCGACGAAACTTGACCCAAACGTTGGTCTTGATATAAGAATTTGTATGGTAAATTTGCTAAGCATAATAATAACTTCATGTTTGTATAAAAAGGAGACAAACTTGCTTTATTAAAACCGTGCAAAACAGCTTAATTTTGAACGTTCTCAGAATTCGACGAAACTTGACTCAAACGTTGGTCTAGACCCAAGAACTTGTGTGGTAAATTTTTCTAACCGTAATAATAACTACTAGTTTGTGTAAAAGGAAATCATACTTACTTTAATAAAACCGTCCAAAATAGCTAAATTTTGAACGTTCTCAGAATTCGACCAAACTTGACCAAAACGTTGCTCTGCACATAAGAATTTGTGTGGTAAATTTGCTAAGCGTAATAATAATTACATGTTTGTATGAAAAGGAAACAAATTTGCTTTAATAAAACCGTGCAAATAAGCTTAATTTTGAACGTTTTCAGAAATCGACGAAACTTGACCCAAACATTGGTCTAGACCCAAGAATTTGTGTGGTAAATTTGCTAACCGTAATAAGAACTACAAGTTTGTGTAAAACGAAAACAAACTTGCTTTAATAATACCGTCCAAAACAGCTAAATTTTGAATGTTCTCCGAATTCGACGAAACTTGACCCAAACGTTGGTCTACACCCAAGAATTTGTGTGTTAAATTTGCTATGCGTAATAATAACTACAAGTGTGTGTAAAAGGAAAAAAAACTTTTTTTAGTAAAACCGTCAAAAATAAGTGAATTTTAAACGTTCTCAGAATTTGATCAAACTTGACAAAACGTTGGTCTGAACATAAGAATTTGTGTGATAAATTTGCTAAGCATAATAATAACACAAATTTAAATATTCTCAGAATTCGACGAAACTTCACCCAAACATTGTTTTGGACATAAGAATTTTTGTGGAGATTTTTCTAAGCTTAAATTATAATAACTACAAGTTTGTATAAAATGGAAACAAACTTGCTGTAATAAAACCATGCAAAACAGCTAAATTTTGAACGTTCTCCAATTTCGACGAAACTTGACCCAAACGTTGCTCTTGATATAAGAATTTGTATGGTAAATTTGCTAAGCATAATAATAACTTCATGTTTGTATAAAAAGGAGACAAACTTGCTTTAATAAAACCATGAAAAACAGCTTAATTTTGAACGTTCTCAGAATTCGACGAAACTTGACCCAAACGTTGGTCTAGACCCAAGAACTTGTGTGGTAAATTTTTCTAACCGTAATAATAACTACTAATTTGTGTAAAAGAAAATCATACTTACTTTAATAAAACCGTCCAAAATAGCTAAATTTTGAACGTTCTCAGAATTCGACCAAACTTGACCAAAACGTTGCTCAGCACATAAGAATTTGTGTTGTAAATTTGCTAAGCTTAATAATAATTACATGTTTGTATGAAAAGGAAACAAATTTGCTTCTTTAGTAAAACCGTCCAAAATAGCTGAATTTTGAACGTTCTCAGAATTTGATCAAACTTGACCAAAACGTTGGTCTGAACATAAGAATTTGTGTGATAAATTTGCTAAGCATAATAATAACACAAATTTAAATATTCTCAGAATTCGACGAAACTTCACCCAAACATTGGTTTGGACATAAGAATTTTTGTGGTGATTTTTCTAAGCTTAAATTATAATAACTACAAGTTTGTATAAAATGGAAACAAACTTGCTGTAATAAAACCATGCAAAACAGCTAAATTTTGAACGTTCTCCAATTTCGACGAAACTTGACCCAAACATTGGTCTTGATATAAGAATTTGTATGGTAAATTTCCTAAGCATAATAATAACTTCATGTTTGTATAAAAAGGAGACAAACTTGCTTTAATAAAACCATGAAAAACGGCTTAATTTTGAACGTTCTCAGAATTCGACGAAACTTGACCCAAACGTTGGTCTAGACCCAAGAACTTGTGTGGTAAATTTTTCTAACCGTAATAATAACTACTAGTTTGTGTAAAAGGAAAACAAACTTGCTTTAATAAAACCGTCCAAAATAGCTAAATTTTGAACGTTCTCAGAATTCGACCAAACTTGACGAAAACGTTGCTCTGCACATAAGAATTTGTGTGGTAAATTTGCTAAGCGTAATAATAATTACATGTTTGTATAAAAAGGAAACAAACATACTTTAATAAAACCGTGCAAATAAGCTTAATTTTGAACATTTTCAGAAATCGTCGAAACTTAACCCAAACGTTGGTCTAGACCCAAGAATTTGTGTGGTAAATTTGCTAACCGTAATAAGAACTACAAGTTTATGTAAAAGGAACACAAACTTGCTTTAATAATACGTCCAGAACAGCTAAATTTTGAATGTTATCAGAATTCGACGAAACTTGACCCAAACGTTGGTCTACACTCAAGAATTTATGTGTTAAATTTGCTAAGCGTAATAATAACTACAAGTGTGTGTAAAAGGAAAAAAAACTTTCTTTAATAAAACCGTCCAAAATAGCTAAATTTTGAACGTTCTCAGAATTTGATCAAACTTGACCAAAACATTGGTCGGAACATAAGAATTTGTGTGGTAAATTTGCTAAGCATAATAATAACTACAAGGTTGTATGAAATAGAAACAAACTTGCTTTAATAAAACCGTGCAAAATAGCTAAATTTTGAATATTCTCAGAATTCGACGAAACTTCACCCAAACGTTGGTTTGGACAAGCATTTGTGTGGTGATTTTTCTAAG
The DNA here is from genome assembly GCF_026168435.1 of Sesamum indicum. NCBI lineage: Eukaryota > Viridiplantae > Streptophyta > Magnoliopsida > Lamiales > Pedaliaceae > Sesamum > Sesamum indicum. The sequence goes on along the minus strand of NC_142666.1, from coordinate 9,316,169 downwards.
CTTAAATTATAATAACTACAAGTTTGTATAAAATGGAAACAAACTTGCTGTAATAAAACCATGCAAAAATGCTAAATTTTGAACGTTCTCAAATTTCGACGAAACTTGACCCAAACGTTGGTCTTGTTATAAAAATTTGTATGGTAAATTTGCTAAGCATAATAATAACTTCATGTTTGTATAAAAAGGAGACAAACTTGCTTTAATAAAACCGTGCAAAACAGCTTAATTTTGAACGTTATCAGAATTCGACGAAACTTGACCCAAACGTTGGTCTAGACCCAAGAACTTGTGTGGTAAATTTTTCTAACCGTAATAATAACTACTAGTTTGTGTAAAAGGAAAACAAACTTGCTTTAATAAAACCGTCCAAAATATCTAAATTTTGAACGTTCTCAGAATTCGACCAAACTTGACGAAAACGTTGCTCTGCACATAAGAATTTGTGTGGTAAATTTGCTAAGCGTAATAATAATTACATGTTTGTATAAAAAGGAAACAAACATACTTTAATAAAACCGTGCAAATAAGCTTAATTTTGAACATTTTTAGAAATCGTCGAAACTTAACCCAAACGTTGGTCTAGACCCAAGAATTTGTGTGGTAAATTTGCTAACCGTAATAAGAACTACAAGTTTGTGTAAAAGGAACACAAACTTGCTTTAATAATACCGTCCAGAACAGCTAAATTTTGAATGTTATCAGAATTCGACGAAACTTGACCCAAACGTTGGTCTACACTCAAGAATTTATGTGTTAAATTTGCTAAGCGTAATAATAACTACAAGTGTGTGTAAAAGGAAAAAAAACTTTCTTTAATAAAACCGTCCAAAATAGCTAAATTTTGAACGTTCTAAGAATTTGATCAAACTTGACCAAAACGTTGGTCTGAACATAAGAATTTGTGTGATAAATTTGCTAAGCATAATAATAACTACAAGGTTGTATGCAATAGAAACTAACTTGCTTTAATAAAACCGTGGAAAATAGCTAAATTTTGAATATTCTCAGAATTCGACGAAAATTCACCCAAACGTTGGTTTAAACATAAGAATTTGTGTGGTGAATTTTTTAAGTTTAAATTATAATAACTACAAGTTTGTATAAAATGGAAACAAACTTGCTGTAATAAAACCATGCAAAACAGCTAAATTTTGAACGTTCTCAAATTTCGACGAAACTTGACCCAAACGTTGGTCTTGATATAAGAATTTGTATGGTAAATTTGCTAAGCATAATAATAACTTCATGTTTGTATAAAAAGGAGACAAACTTGCTTTATTAAAACCGTGCAAAACAGCTTAATTTTGAACGTTCTCAGAATTCGACGAAACTTGACTCAAACGTTGGTCTAGACCCAAGAACTTGTGTGGTAAATTTTTCTAACCGTAATAATAACTACTAGTTTGTGTAAAAGGAAATCATACTTACTTTAATAAAACCGTCCAAAATAGCTAAATTTTGAACGTTCTCAGAATTCGACCAAACTTGACCAAAACGTTGCTCTGCACATAAGAATTTGTGTGGTAAATTTGCTAAGCGTAATAATAATTACATGTTTGTATGAAAAGGAAACAAATTTGCTTTAATAAAACCGTGCAAATAAGCTTAATTTTGAACGTTTTCAGAAATCGACGAAACTTGACCCAAACGTTGGTCTAGACCCAAGAATTTGTGTGGTAAATTTGCTAACCGTAATAAGAACTACAAGTTTGTGTAAAACGAAAACAAACTTGCTTTAATAATACCGTCCAAAACAGCTAAATTTTGAATGTTCTCCGAATTCGACGAAACTTGACCCAAACGTTGGTCTACACCCAAGAATTTGTGTGCTAAATTTGCTATGCGTAATAATAACTACAAGTTTGTGTAAAAGGAAAAAAAACTTTCTTTAGTAAAACCGTCCAAAATAGCTGAATTTTGAACGTTTTCAGAATTTGATCAAACTTGACAAAACGTTGGTCTGAACATAAGAATTTGTGTGATAAATTTGCTAAGCATAATAATTACACAAATTTAAATATTCTCAGAATTCCACGAAACTTCACCCAAACATTGGTTTGGACATAAGAATTTTTGTGGAGATTTTTCTAAGCTTAAATTATAATAACTACAAGTTTGTATAAAATGGAAACAAACTTGCTGTAATAAAACCATGCAAAACAGCTAAATTTTGAACGTTCTCCAATTTCGACGAAACTTGACCCAAACGTTGGTCTTGATATAAGAATTTGTATGGTAAATTTCCTAAGCATAGTAATAACTTCATGTTTGTATAAAAAGGAGACAAACTTGCTTTAATAAAACCATGAAAAACAGCTTAATTTTGAACATTCTCAGAATTCGACGAAACTTGACCCAAACGTTCGTCTAGACCCAAGAACTTGTGTGGTAAATTTTTCTAACCGTAATAATAACAACTACTTTGTATAAAAGAAAAACAAACTTGCTTTAATAAAACCGTCCAAAATAGCTAAATTTTGAACGTTCTCAGAATTCGACCAAACTTGACCAAAACGTTGGTCTGCACATAAGAATTCATGTGGTAAATTTGCTAAGCGTAATAATAATTACATGTTTGTATAAAAAGTAAACAAACTTGCTTTAATAAAACCGTGCAAATAAGCTTAATTTTGAACGTTTTCAGAAATCGTCGAAACTTGACCCAAACGTTGGTCTAGACCCAAGAATTTGTGTGGTAAATTTGCTAACCGTAATAAGAACTACAAGTTTGTGTAAAAGAAAAATAAACTTGCTTTAATAATACCGTCCAAAACAGCTAAATTTTGAATGTTCTCCGAATTCGACGAAACTTGACCCAAACGTTGGTCTACACCCAAGAATTTGTGTGTTAAATTTGGTAAGCGTAATAATAACTAGAAGTGTGTGTAAAAGGAAAAAAAACTTTCTTTAATAAAACCGTCCAAAATAGCTGAATTTTGAACGTTTTCAGAATTTGATCAAACTTGACCAAAACGTTGGTCTGAACATAAGAATTTGTGTGATAAATTTGCTAAGCATAATAATAACATAAATTTAAATATTCTCAGAATTCGACGAAACTTCACACAAACATTGGTTTGCACATAAGAATTTTTGTGGAGATTTTTCTAAACTTAAATTATAATAACTACAAGTTTGTATAAAATGTAAACAAACTTGCTGTAATAAAACCATGCAAAACAGCTAAATTTTGAACGTTCTCCAATTTCGACGAAACATGACCCAAACGTTGCTCTTGATATAAGAATTTGTATGGTAAATTTGCTAAACATAATAATAACTTCATGTTTGAATAAAAAGGAGACAAACTTGCTTTAATAAAACCATGAAAAACAGTTTAATTTTGAACGTTCTCAGAATTCGACGAAACTTGACCCAAACGTTGGTCTAGACCAAGAACTTGTGTGGTAAATTTTTCTAATCGTAATAATAACAACTATTTTGTGTAAAAAGAAAACAAACTTGCTTTAATAAAACCGTCCAAAATAGCTAAATTTTGAACGTTCTCAGAATTCGACCAAACATGACCAAAACATTGCTCTGCACATAAGAATTTGTGTGGTAAATTTGCTAAGCGTAATAATAATTACATGTTTGTATAGAAAGTAAACAAACTTGCTTTAATAAAACCGTGCAAATAAGCTTAATTTTGAATGTTTTCAGAAATCGACGAAACTTAACCCAAACGTTGGTCTAGACCCAAGAATTTGTGTGCTAAATTTGCTAACCGTAATAAGAACTACAAGTTTGTGTAAAAGGAAAACAAACTTGCTTTAATAATACCGTCGAAAACAGCTAAATTTTGAATGTTCTCAGAATTCGACGAAACTTGACCCAAACGTTGGTCTACACCCAAGAATTTGTGTGTTAAATTTGCTAAACGTAATAATAACTACAAGTGTGTGTAAAAGGAAAAAAAACTTTCTTTGATTAAACCGTCCAAAATAGCTAAATTTTGAACGATCTCAAAATTCGATCAAACTTGACCAAAACGTTTGTCGGAACATAAGAATTTGTGTGGTAAATTTGCTAAGCATAATAATAACTACAAGGTTGTATGAAATAGAAACAAACTTGCTTTAATAAAACCGTGCAAAATAGCTAAATTTTGAATATTCTCAGAATTCGACGAAACTTCACCCAAACGTTGGTTTGGACATAAGCATTTGTGTGGTGATTTTTCTAAGCTTAAATTATAATAACTACAAGTTTGTATAAAATGGAAACAAACTTGCTGTAATAAAACCATGCAAAACTGCTAAATTTTGAACGTTCTCAAATTTCGACGAAACTTGACCCAAACGTTGGTCTTGATATAAGAATTTGTATGGTAAATTTGCTAAGCATAATAATAACTTCATGTTTGTATAAAAAGGAGACAAACTTGCTTTAATAAAACCGTGCAAAACAGCTTCATTTTGAACGTTATCAGAATTCGACGAAACTTGACCCAAACGTTGGTCTAGACCCAAGAACTTGTGTGGTAAATTTTTCTAACCGTAATAATAACTACTAGTTTGTGTAAAAGGAAAACAAACTTGCTTTAATAAAACCGTCCAAAATAGCTAAATTTTGAACGTTCTCAGAATTCGACCAAACTTGACCAAAACGTTGCTCTGCACATAAGAATTTGTGTGGTAAATTTGCTAAGCGTAATAATAATTACATGTTTGTATAAAAAGGAAACAAACATGCTTTAATAAAACCGTGCAAATAAGCTTAATTTTGAATGTTTTCAGAAATCGTCGAAACTTAACCCAAACGTTGGTTAGACCCAAGAATTTGTGTGGTAAATTTGCTAACCGTAATAACAACTACAAGTTTGTGTAAAAGAAACACAAACTTGCTTTAATAATACCGTCCAAAACAGCTAAATTTTGAATGTTCTCCGAATTCGACGAAACTTGACCCAAACGTTGGTCTACACCCAAGAATTTGTGTGTTAAATTTGCTAAGCGTAATAATAACTACAAGTGTGTGTAAAAGGAAAAAAAACTTTCTTTAGTAAAACCGTCCAAAATAGCTGAATTTTGAACGTTTTCAGAATTTGATCAAACTTGACCAAAACGTTGGTCTGAACATAAGAATTTGTGTGATAAATTTGCTAAGCATAATAATAACACAAATTTAAAAATTCTCAGAATTCGACGAAAATTCACCCAAACGTTGGTTTAAACATAAGAATTTGTTTGGTGAATTTTTACAGTTTAAATTATAATAACTACAAGTTTGTATAAAATGGAAACAAACTTGCTGTAATAAAACCATGCAAAACAGCTAAATTTTGAACGTTCTCAAATTTCGACGAAACTTGACCCAAACATTGGTTTTGATATAAGAATTTGTATGGTAAATTTGCTAAGCATAATAATAACTTCATGTTTGTATAAAAAGGAGACAAACTTGCTTTATTAAAACCGTGCAAAACAGCTTAATTTTGAACGTTCTCAGAATTCGACGAAACTTGACTTAAACGTTGGTCTAGACCCAAGAACTTGTGTGGTAAATTTTTCTAACCATAATAATAACTACTAGTTTGTGTAAAAGGAAATCATACTTACTTTAATAAAACCGTCCAAAATAGCTAAATTTTGAACGTTCTCAGAATTCGACCAAACTTGACCAAAACGTCGCTCTGCACATAAGAATTTGTGTGGTAAATTTGCTAAGCGTAATAATAATTACATGTTTGTATGAAAAGGAAATAAATTTGCTTTAATAAAACCGTGCAAATAAGCTTAATTTTGAACGTTTTCAGAAATCGACGAAACTTGACCCAAACGTTGGTCTAGACCCAAGAATTTGTGTGGTAAATTTGCTAACCGTAATAAGAACTACAAGTTTGTGTAAAACGAAAACAAACTTGCTTTAATAATACCGTCCAAAACAGCTAAATTTTGAATGTTCTCAGAATTCGACGAAACTTGACCCAAACGTTGGTCTACACCCAAGAATTTGTGTGTTAAATTTGCTAAGCGTAATAATAACTACAAGTGTGTGTAAAAGGAAAAAAAACTTTCTTTAATAAAACCGTCCAAAATAGCTAAATTTTGAACGTTATCAGAATTTGATCAAACTTGACCAAAACGTTGGTCGGAACATAAGAATTTGTGTGGTAAATTTGCTAAGCGTAATAATAACTACAAGGTTGTATGAAATAGAAACAAACTTGCTTTAATAAAACCGTGCAAAATAGCTAAATTTTGAATATTCTCAGAATTCGACGAAACTTCACCCAAACGTTGGTTTGGACATAAGCATTTGTGTGGTGATTTTTCTAAGCTTAAATTATAATAACTACAAGTTTGTATAAAATGGAAACAAACTTGCTGTAATAAAACAATGCAAAACAGCTAAATTTTGAACGTTCTCAAATTTCGACGAAACTTGACCCAAACGTTGGTCTTGATATAAGAATTTGTATGGTATGCTAAGCATAATAATAACTTCATGTTTGTATAAAAAGGAGACAAACTTGCTTTAATAAAACCGTGCAAAACAGCTTAATTTTGAACGTTATCAGAATTCGACGAAATTTGACCCAAACGTTGGTCTAGACCCAAGAACTTGTGTGTTAAATTTTTCTAATCGTAATAATAACTACTAGTTTGTGTAAAAGGAAAACAAACTTGCTTTAATAAAACCGTCCAAAATAGCTAAATTTTGAACGTTCTCAGAATTCGACCAAACTTGACCAAAACGTTGTTCTGCACATAAGGATTTGTGTGGTAAATTTGCTAAGCGTAATAATAATTACATGTTTGTATAAAAAGGAAACAAACATGCTTTAATAAAACCGTGCAAATAAGCTTAATTTTGAACGTTTTCAGAAATCGTCGAAACTTAACCCAAACGTTGGTCTAGACCCAAGAATTTGTGTGGTAAATTTGCTAACCGTAATAAGAACTACAAGTTTGTGTTAAAGGAACACAAACTTGCTTTAATAATACCGTCCAGAACAGCTAAATATTAAATGTTCTCAGAATTTGACGAAACTTGACCCAAACGTTGGTCTACACCCAAGAATTTGTGTGTAAAATTTGCTAAGCGTAATAATAACACAAGTGTGTGTAAAAGGAAAAAAAACTTTCTTTAATAAAACCGTCCAAAATAGCTAAATTTTGAACGTTCTCAGAATTTGATCAAACTTGACCAAAACGTTGGTCGGAACATAAGAATTTGTGTGGTAAATTTGCTAAGCATAATAATAACTACAAGGTTGTATGAAATAGAAACAAACTTGTTTTAATAAAACTGTGCAAAATAGCTACATTTTGAATATTCTCAGAATTCGACGAAACTTCACCCAAACGTTGGTTTGGACATAAGCATTTGTGTGGTGATTTTTCTAAGCTTAAATTATAATAACTACAAGTTTGTATAAAATGGAAACAAACTTGCTGTAATAAAACCATGCAAAACTGCTAAATTTTGAACGTTCTCAAATTTCGACGAAACTTGACCCAAACGTTGGTCTTGATATAAGAATTTGTATGGTAAATTTGCTAAGCATAATAATAACTTCTTGTTTATATAAAAAGGAGACAAACTTGCTTTATTAAAACCGTGCAAAACAGCTTAATTTTGAACGTTCTCAGAATTCGACGAAACTTGACTCAAACGTTGGTCTAGACCCAAGAACTTGTGTGGTCAATTTTTCTAACCGTAATAATAACTACTAGTTTGTGTAAAAGGAAATCATACTTACTTTAATAAAACCGTCCAAAATAGCTAAATTTTGAACGTTCTCAGAATTCGACCAAACTTGACCAAAACGTTGCTCTGCACATAAGAATTTGTGTGGTAAATTTGCTAAGCGTAATAATAATTACATGTTTGTATAAAAAGGAAACAAATTTGCTTTAATAAAACCGTGCAAATAAGCTTAATTTTGAACGTTTTCAGAAATCGACGAAACTTGACCCAAACGTTGGTCTAGACACAAGAATTTGTGTGGTAAATTTGCTAACCGTAATAAGAACTACAAGTTTGTGTAAAACGAAAACAAACTTGCTTTAATAATACCGTCCAAAATAGCTAAATTTTGAATGTTCTCCGAATTCGACGAAACTTGACCCAAACATTGGTCTACACCCAAGAATTTGTGTGTTAAATTTGCTATGCGTAATAATAACTACTAGTGTGTGTAAAAGGAAAAAAAACTTTCTTTAGTAAAACCGTCCAAAATAGCTGAATTTTGAACGTTCTCAGAATTTGATCAAACTTGACCAAAACGTTGGTCTGAACATAAGAATTTGTGTGATAAATTTGCTAAGCATAATAATAACACAAATTTAAATATTCTCAGAATTCGACGAAACTTCACCCAAACATTGGTTTGGACATAAGAATTTTTGTGGTCTGTTTTCTAAGCTTAAATTATAATAACTACAAGTTTGTATAAAATGGAAACAAACTTGCTGTAATAAAACCATGCAAAACAGCTAAATTTTGAACGTTCTCCAATTTCGACGAATTTGACCCAAACGTTGGTCTTGATATAAGAATTTGTATGGTAAATTTGCTAAGCATAATAATAACTTCATGTTTGTATAAAAAGGAGACGAACTTGCTTTAATAAAACCATGAAAAACAGCTTAATTTTGAACGTTCTCAGAATTCGACGAAACTTGACCCAAACGTTGGTCTAGACCCAAGAACTTGTGTGGTAAATTTTTATAACCGTAATAATAACTACTAGTTTGTGTAAAAGGAAAACAAACTTGCTTTAATAAAACCGTCCAAAATAGCTAAATTTTGAACGTTCTCAGAATTCGACCAAACTTGACCAAAACGTTGGTCTGCACATAAGAATTTGTGTGGTAAATTTTGCTAAGCGTAATAGTAATTACATGTTTGTATAAAAAGGAAACAAACATGCTTTAATAAAACCGTGCAAATAAGCTTAATTTTGAACGTTTTCAGAAATCGTCGAAACTTGACCCAAACGTTGGTCTAGACCCAAGAATTTGTGTGGTAAATTTGCTAACATAATAAGAACTACAAGTTTGTGTAAAAGGAAAACAAACTTGCTTTAATAATACCGTCCAAAACAGCAAATTTTGAATGTTCTCAGAATTTGACGAAACATGACCCAAACGTTGGTCTACACCCAAGAATTTGTGTGTAAAATTTGCTAAGCGTAATAATAACACAAGTGTGTGTAAAAGGAAAAAAAACTTTCTTTAATAAAACCGTCCAAAATAGCTAAATTTTGAACGTTCTCAGAATTTGATAAAACTTGACCAAAACGTTGGTCGGAACATAAGAATTTGTGTGGTAAATTTGCTAAGCATAATAATAACTACAAGGTTGTATGAAATAGAAACAAACTTGCTTTAATAAAACCGTGCAAAATAGCTACATTTTGAATATTCTCAGAATTCGACGAAACTTCACCCAAACGTTGGTTTGGACATAAGCATTTGTGTGGTGATTTTTCTAAGCTTAAATTATAATAACTACAAGTTTGTATAAAATGGAAACAAACTTGCTGTAATAAAACCATGCAAAACTGCTAAATTTTGAACGTTATCAAATTTCGACGAAACTTGACCCAAACGTTGGTCTTGATATAAGAATTTGTATGGTAAATTTGCTAAGCATAATAATAACTTTTTGTTTGTATAAAAAGGAGACAAACTTGCTTATTAAAACCGTGCAAAACAGCTTAATTTTGAACGTTCTCAGAATTCGACGAAACTTGACCCAAACGTTGGTCTAGACCCAAGAACTTGTGTGGTAAATTTTTATAACCGTAATAATAACTACTAGTTTGTGTAAAAGGAAAACAGACTTGCTTTAATAAAACCGTCCAAAATAGCTAAATTTTGAACTTTCTCAGAATTCGACCAAACTTGACCAAAACGTTGGTCTGCACATAAGAATTTGTGTGGTAAATTTTGCTAAGCGTAATAGTAATTACATGTTTGTATAAATAGGAAACAAACATGCTTTAATAAAAACGTGCAAATAAGCTTAATTTTGAACGTTTTCAGAAATCGTCGAAACTTGACCCAAACGTTGGTCTAGACCCAAGAATTTGTGTGGTAAATTTGCTAACCGTAATAAGAACTACAAGTTTGTGTAAAAGAAAAACAAACTTGCTTTAATAATACCGTCCAAAACAGCTAAATTTTGAATGTTCTCAGAATTTGACGAAACATGACCCAAACGTTGGTCTACACCCAAGAATTTGTGTGTAAAATTTGCTAAGCGTAATAATAACTACAAGTGTGTGTAAAAGGAAAAAAAACTTTCTTTAATAAAACCGTCCAAAATAGCTAAATTTTGAACGTTCTCAGAATTTGATCAAACTTGACCAAAACGTTGGTCGGAACATAAGAATTTGTGTGGTAAATTTGCTAAGCATAATAATAACTACAAGATTGTATGAAATAGAAACAAACTTGCTTTAATAAAACCGTGCAAAATAGCTACATTTTGAATATTCTCAGAATTCGACGAAACTTCACCCAAACGTTGGTTTGGACATAAGCATTTGTGTGGTGATTTTTCTAAGCTTAAATTATAATAACTACAAGTTTGTATAAAATGGAAACAAACTTGCTGTAATAAAACCATGCAAAACTGCTAAATTTTGAACGTTCTCAAATTTCGACGAAACTTGACCCAAACGTTGGTCTTGATATAAGAATTTGTATGGTAAATTTGCTAAGCATAATAATAACTTCATGTTTGTATAAAAAGGAGACAAACTTGCTTTAATAAAACCATGAAAAACAGCTTAATTTTGAACGTTCTCAGAATTCGACGTAACTTGACCCAAACGTTGGTCTAGACCCAAGAACTTGTGTGGTAAATTTTCCTAACCGTAATAATAACTACTAGTTTGTGTAAAAGGAAAACAAACTTGCTCTAATAAAACCGTCCAAAATAGCCAAATTTTGAACGTTCTCAGAATTCGACCAAACTTGACCAAAACGTTGGTCTGCACATAAGAATTTGTGTGGTAAATTTTGCTAAGCGTAATAGTAATTACATGTTTGTATAAAAAGGAAACAAACATGCTTTAATAAAACCGTGCAAATAAGCTTAATTTTAAACGTTTTCAGAAATCGTCGAAACTTGACCCAAACGTTGGTCCAGACCCAAGAATTTGTGTGGTAAATTTGCTAACAGTAATAAGAACTACAAGTTTGTGTAAAAGGAACACAAACTTGCTTTAATAATACCGTCCAAAACAGCTAAATTTTGAATGTTCTCAGAATTCGACGAAACTTGACCCAAACGTTGGTCTACACCCAAGAATTTGTGTGTTAAATTTGCTAAACGTAATAATAACTACAAGTGTGCGTAAAAGGAAAAAAAGCTTTCTTTAATAAAACCGTCCAAAATAGCTAAATTTTGAACGTTCTCAGAATTTGATCAAACTTGACCAAAACTTTGCTCTGAACATAAGAATTTGTGTGGTAAATTTGCTAAGCATTATAATAACTACAAGGTTGTATGCAATTGAAACAAACTTGCTTTAATAAAACCGTGCAAAATAGCTAAATTTTGAATATTCTCAGAATTCGACAAAACTTCACCCAAACATTGGTTTGGACATAAGAATTTTTGTGGTGATTTTTCTAAGCTTAAATTATAATAACTACAAGTTTGTATAAAATGGAAACAAACTTGCTGTAATAAAACCATGCAAAACAGCTAAATTTTGAACGTTCTCCAATTTCGACGAAACTTGACCCAAACGTTGGTCTTGATATAAGAATTTGTATGGTAAATTTGCTAAGCATAATAATAACTTCATGTTTGTATAAAAAGGAGACAAACTTGCTTTAATAAAACAATGAAAAACAGCTTAATTTTGAACGTTCTCAGAATTCGACGTAACTTGACCCAAACGTTGGTCTAGACCCAAGAACTTGTGTGGTAAATTTTTCTAACCGTAATAATAACTACTAGTTTGTGTAAAAGGAAAACAAACTTGCTTTAATAAAACCGTCCAAAATAGCCAAATTTTGAACGTTCTCAGAATTCGACCAAACTTGACCAAAACGTTGGTCTGCACATAAGAATTTGTGTGGTAAATTTTGCTAAGCGTAATAGTAATTACATGTTTGTATAAAAAGGAAACAAACATGCTTTAATAAAACCGTGCAAATAAGCTTAATTTTAAACGTTTTCAGAAATCGTCGAAACTTGACCCAAACGTTGGTCCAGACCCAAGAATTTGTGTGGTAAATTTGCTAACAGTAATAAGAACTACAAGTTTGTGTAAAAGGAACACAAACTTGCTTTAATAATACCGTCCAAAACAGCTAAATTTTGAATGTTCTCAGAATTCGACGAAACTTGACCCAAACGTTGGTCTACACCCAAGAATTTGTGTGTTAAATTTGCTAAACGTAATAATAACTACAAGTGTGCGTAAAAGGAAAAAAAGCTTTCTTTAATAAAACCGTCCAAAATAGCTAAATTTTGAACGTTCTCAGAATTTGATCAAACTTGACCAAAACGTTGGTCTGAACATAAGAATTTGTGTTGTAGATTTGCTAAGCATAATAATAACTACAAGGTTGTATGAAATAGAAACAAACTTGCTTTAATAAAACCGTGCAAAATAGCTAAATTTTGAATATTCTCAGAATTCGACGAAACTTCACCCAAACATTGGTTTGGACATAAGAATTTGTGTGGTGATTTTTCTAAGCTTAAATTATAATAACTACAAGTTTGTTAAAATGGAAACAAACTTGCTGTAATAAAACCATGCAAAACAGCTAAATTTTGAACGTTTTCAAATTTCGACGAAACTTGATCCAAACGTTGGTCTTGATATAAGAATTTGTATGGCAAATTTGCTTAGCATAATAATAACTTCATGTTTGTATAAAAAGTAGACAAACTTTGCTTTAATAAAACCGTGCGAAACAGCTTAATTTTGGACGTTCTCAGAATTCAACGAAACTTGACCAAAACGTTGGTCTAGACCCAAGAACTTGTGCGGTAAATTTTTCTAACCGTAATAATAACTACTAGTTTGTGTAAAAGGAAAACAAACTTGCTTTAATAAAACCGTCCAAAATAGCTAAATTTTGAACGTTCTCAGAATTCGACCAAACTTGACCAAAACGTTGCTCTGCACATAAGAATTTGTGTGGTAAATTTGCTAAGCGTAATAATAATTACAAGTTTGAATAAAAAGGAAACAAACTTGCTTTAATAAAACCGTGCAAATAAGCTATATTTTGAACGTATTCAGAAATCGACAAAATTTGACCCAAACGTTGGTCTAGACCCAAGAATTTGTGTGGTAAATTTGCTAACCGTAATAAGAACTACAAGTTTGTGTAAAAGGAAAACAAACTTGCTTTAATAATACCGTTCAAAACAACCAAATTTTGAATGTTCTCAAAATTCGACGAAACTTGACCCAAACGTTGGTCTACACCCAAGAATTTGTGTGTTAAATTTGCTAAGCGTAATAATAAATGCAAGTGTGTGTAAAAGGGAAAAAAAACTTTCTTTAATAAAACCGTCCAAAATAGCTAAATTTTGAACGTTCTCAGAATTTGATCAAACTTGACCAAAACGTTGGTCTGAACATAAGAATTTGTGTGGTAAATTTGCTAAGCATTATAATAACTACAAGGTTGTATGTAATAGAAACAAACTTGCTTTAATAAACCGTGCAAAATAGCTAAATTTTGAATATTCTCAGAATTCGACGAAACTTCACCCAAACGTTGGTTTGGACATAAGAATTTGTGAGGTGAATTTTTTAAGTTTAAATTATAATAACTACAAGTTTGTATAAAATGGAAACAAACTTGCTGTAATAAAACCATGAAAAACAGTTAAATTTTGAACGTTCTCAAATTTCGACGAAACTTGACCCAAATGTTGGTCTTGATATAGGAATTTGTATGGTAAATTTGCTAAGCATAATAATAACTTCATGTTTGTATAAAAAGGAGACAAACTTGCTTTATTAAAACCGTGCAAAACAGATTAATTTTGAACGTTCTCAGAATTCGACGAAACACGACTCAAACATTGGTCTAGACCCAAGAACTTGTTTGTAAATTTTTCTAACCGTAATAATAACTACTAGTTTGTGTAAAAGGAAAACAAACTTGCTTTAATAAAACCGTCCAAAATAGCTAAATTTTGAACGTTCTCAGAATTCGACCAAACTTGACCAAAACGTTGCTCTACACATAAGAATTTGTGTGGTAAATTTGCTAAGCGTAATAATAATTACATGTTTGTATAAAAAGGAAACAAACTTGCTTTAATAAAACAGTGCAAATAAGCTAAATTTTTAACGTTTTCAGAAATCGACGAAATTTGACCCAAATATTGGTGTAGACCCAAGAATTTGTGTGGTAAATTTGCTAACCGTAATAAGAACTACAAGTTTGTGTAAAAGGAACACAAACTTGCTTTGATAATACCGTGCAAAAAATCTAAATTTTGAATGTTCTCAGAATTCGACGAAACTTGACCCAAACGTTGGTCTACACCCAAGAATTTGTGTGTTAAATTTGCTAAACGTAATAATAACTATAACTGTGTGTAAAAGGAAACAAAGCTTTCTTTAATAAAACCGTCCAAAATAGCTAAATTTTGAACGTTCTCAGAATTTGATTAAACTTGACCAAAACGTTGGTCTGAACATAAGAATTTGTATGGTAAATTTGCTAAACATAATAATAACTACAAGGTTGTATGAAATAGAAACAAACTTGCTTTAATAAAACCGTGCAATATAGATAAATTTTGAATATTCTCAGAATTCGACGAAACTTCACCCAAACATTGGTTTGGACATAAGAATTTGTGTGGTGATTTTTCTAAGCTTAAATTATAATAACTACAAGTTTGTATAAAATGAAAACAAACTTGCTGTAATAAACCATGCAAAACAGCTAAATTTTGAACGTTCTCAAATTTCGACGAAACTTGACCCAAACGTTGGTCTTGATATAAGAATTTGTATGGTAAATTTGCTAAGCATAATAATAACTTCTTGTTTGTATAAAAAGGAGACAAACTTGCTTATTAAAACCGTGCAAAACAGCTTAATTTTGAACGTTCTCAGAATTCGACGAAACTTGACCCAAACGTTGGTCTAGACCCAAGAACTTGTGTGGTAAATTTTTATAACCGTAATAATAACTACTAGTTTGTGTAAAAGGAAAACAGACTTGCTTTAATAAAACCGTCCAAAATAGCTAAATTTTGAACTTTCTCAGAATTCGACCAAACTTGACCAAAACGTTGGTCTGCACATAAGAATTTGTGTGGTAAATTTTGCTAAGCGTAATAGTAATTACATGTTTGTATAAATAGGAAACAAACATGCTTTAATAAAAACGTGCAAATAAGCTTAATTTTGAACGTTTTCAGAAATCGTCGAAACTTGACCCAAACGTTGGTCTAGACCCAAGAATTTGTGTGGTAAATTTGCTAACCGTAATAAGAACTACAAGTTTGTGTAAAAGAAAAACAAACTTGCTTTAATAATACCGTCCAAAACAGCTAAATTTTGAATGTTCTCAGAATTTGACGAAACATGACCCAAACGTTGGTCTACACCCAAGAATTTGTGTGTAAAATTTGCTAAGCGTAATAATAACTACAAGTGTGTGTAAAAGGAAAAAAAACTTTCTTTAATAAAACCGTCCAAAATAGCTAAATTTTGAACGTTCTCAGAATTTGATCAAACTTGACCAAAACGTTGGTCGGAACATAAGAATTTGTGTGGTAAATTTGCTAAGCATAATAATAACTACAAGATTGTATGAAATAGAAACAAACTTGCTTTAATAAAACCGTGCAAAATAGCTACATTTTGAATATTCTCAGAATTCGACGAAACTTCACCCAAACGTTGGTTTGGACATAAGCATTTGTGTGGTGATTTTTCTAAGCTTAAATTATAATAACTACAAGTTTGTATAAAATGGAAACAAACTTGCTGTAATAAAACCATGCAAAACTGCTAAATTTTGAACGTTCTCAAATTTCGACGAAACTTGACCCAAACGTTGGTCTTGATATAAGAATTTGTATGGTAAATTTGCTAAGCATAATAATAACTTCATGTTTGTATAAAAAGGAGACAAACTTGCTTTAATAAAACCATGAAAAACAGCTTAATTTTGAACGTTCTCAGAATTCGACGTAACTTGACCCAAACGTTGGTCTAGACCCAAGAACTTGTGTGGTAAATTTTCCTAACCGTAATAATAACTACTAGTTTGTGTAAAAGGAAAACAAACTTGCTCTAATAAAACCGTCCAAAATAGCCAAATTTTGAACGTTCTCAGAATTCGACCAAACTTGACCAAAACGTTGGTCTGCACATAAGAATTTGTGTGGTAAATTTTGCTAAGCGTAATAGTAATTACATGTTTGTATAAAAAGGAAACAAACATGCTTTAATAAAACCGTGCAAATAAGCTTAATTTTAAACGTTTTCAGAAATCGTCGAAACTTGACCCAAACGTTGGTCCAGACCCAAGAATTTGTGTGGTAAATTTGCTAACAGTAATAAGAACTACAAGTTTGTGTAAAAGGAACACAAACTTGCTTTAATAATACCGTCCAAAACAGCTAAATTTTGAATGTTCTCAGAATTCGACGAAACTTGACCCAAACGTTGGTCTACACCCAAGAATTTGTGTGTTAAATTTGCTAAACGTAATAATAACTACAAGTGTGCGTAAAAGGAAAAAAAGCTTTCTTTAATAAAACCGTCCAAAATAGCTAAATTTTGAACGTTCTCAGAATTTGATCAAACTTGACCAAAACTTTGCTCTGAACATAAGAATTTGTGTGGTAAATTTGCTAAGCATTATAATAACTACAAGGTTGTATGCAATTGAAACAAACTTGCTTTAATAAAACCGTGCAAAATAGCTAAATTTTGAATATTCTCAGAATTCGACAAAACTTCACCCAAACATTGGTTTGGACATAAGAATTTTTGTGGTGATTTTTCTAAGCTTAAATTATAATAACTACAAGTTTGTATAAAATGGAAACAAACTTGCTGTAATAAAACCATGCAAAACAGCTAAATTTTGAACGTTCTCCAATTTCGACGAAACTTGACCCAAACGTTGGTCTTGATATAAGAATTTGTATGGTAAATTTGCTAAGCATAATAATAACTTCATGTTTGTATAAAAAGGAGACAAACTTGCTTTAATAAAACAATGAAAAACAGCTTAATTTTGAACGTTCTCAGAATTCGACGTAACTTGACCCAAACGTTGGTCTAGACCCAAGAACTTGTGTGGTAAATTTTTCTAACCGTAATAATAACTACTAGTTTGTGTAAAAGGAAAACAAACTTGCTTTAATAAAACCGTCCAAAATAGCCAAATTTTGAACGTTCTCAGAATTCGACCAAACTTGACCAAAACGTTGGTCTGCACATAAGAATTTGTGTGGTAAATTTTGCTAAGCGTAATAGTAATTACATGTTTGTATAAAAAGGAAACAAACATGCTTTAATAAAACCGTGCAAATAAGCTTAATTTTAAACGTTTTCAGAAATCGTCGAAACTTGACCCAAACGTTGGTCCAGACCCAAGAATTTGTGTGGTAAATTTGCTAACAGTAATAAGAACTACAAGTTTGTGTAAAAGGAACACAAACTTGCTTTAATAATACCGTCCAAAACAGCTAAATTTTGAATGTTCTCAGAATTCGACGAAACTTGACCCAAACGTTGGTCTACACCCAAGAATTTGTGTGTTAAATTTGCTAAACGTAATAATAACTACAAGTGTGCGTAAAAGGAAAAAAAGCTTTCTTTAATAAAACCGTCCAAAATAGCTAAATTTTGAACGTTCTCAGAATTTGATCAAACTTGACCAAAACGTTGGTCTGAACATAAGAATTTGTGTTGTAAATTTGCTAAGCATAATAATAACTACAAGGTTGTATGAAATAGAAACAAACTTGCTTTAATAAAACCGTGCAAAATAGCTAAATTTTGAATATTCTCAGAATTCGACGAAACTTCACCCAAACATTGGTTTGGACATAAGAATTTGTGTGGTGATTTTTCTAAGCTTAAATTATAATAACTACAAGTTTGTTAAAATGGAAACAAACTTGCTGTAATAAAACCATGCAAAACAGCTAAATTTTGAACGTTTTCAAATTTCGACGAAACTTGATCCAAACGTTGGTCTTGATATAAGAATTTGTATGGCAAATTTGCTTAGCATAATAATAACTTCATGTTTGTATAAAAAGTAGACAAACTTTGCTTTAATAAAACCGTGCGAAACAGCTTAATTTTGGACGTTCTCAGAATTCGACGAAACTTGACCAAAACGTTGGTCTAGACCCAAGAACTTGTGCGGTAAATTTTTCTAACCGTAATAATAACTACTAGTTTGTGTAAAAGGAAAACAAACTTGCTTTAATAAAACCGTCCAAAATAGCTAAATTTTGAACGTTCTCAGAATTCGACCAAACTTGACCAAAACGTTGCTCTGCACATAAGAATTTGTGTGGTAAATTTGCTAAGCGTAATAATAATTACAAGTTTGAATAAAAAGGAAACAAACTTGCTTTAATAAAACCGTGCAAATAAGCTATATTTTGAACGTATTCAGAAATCGACAAAATTTGACCCAAACGTTGGTCTAGACCCAAGAATTTGTGTGGTAAATTTGCTAACCGTAATAAGAACTACAAGTTTGTGTAAAAGGAAAACAAACTTGCTTTAATAATACCGTTCAAAACAACCAAATTTTGAATGTTCTCAAAATTCGACGAAACTTGACCCAAACGTTGGTCTACACCCAAGAATTTGTGTGTTAAATTTGCTAAGCATAATAATAAATGCAAGTGTGTGTAAAAGGGAAAAAAAACTTTCTTTAATAAAACCGTCCAAAATAGCTAAATTTTGAACGTTCTCAGAATTTGATCAAACTTGACCAAAACGTTGGTCTGAACATAAGAATTTGTGTGGTAAATTTGCTAAGCATTATAATAACTACAAGGTTGTATGTAATAGAAACAAACTTGCTTTAATAAACCGTGCAAAATAGCTAAATTTTGAATATTCTCAGAATTCGACGAAACTTCACCCAAACGTTGGTTTGGACATAAGAATTTGTGAGGTGAATTTTTTAAGTTTAAATTATAATAACTACAAGTTTGTATAAAATGGAAACAAACTTGCTGTAATAAAACCATGAAAAACAGTTAAATTTTGAACGTTCTCAAATTTCGACGAAACTTGACCCAAATGTTGGTCTTGATATAGGAATTTGTATGGTAAATTTGCTAAGCATAATAATAACTTCATGTTTGTATAAAAAGGAGACAAACTTGCTTTATTAAAACCGTGCAAAACAGATTAATTTTGAACGTTCTCAGAATTCGACGAAACACGACTCAAACATTGGTCTAGACCCAAGAACTTGTTTGTAAATTTTTCTAACCGTAATAATAACTACTAGTTTGTGTAAAAGGAAAACAAACTTGCTTTAATAAAACCGTCCAAAATAGCTAAATTTTGAACGTTCTCAGAATTCGACCAAACTTGACCAAAACGTTGCTCTACACATAAGAATTTGTGTGGTAAATTTGCTAAGCGTAATAATAATTACATGTTTGTATAAAAAGGAAACAAACTTGCTTTAATAAAACAGTGCAAATAAGCTAAATTTTTAACGTTTTCAGAAATCGACGAAATTTGACCCAAATATTGGTGTAGACCCAAGAATTTGTGTGGTAAATTTGCTAACCGTAATAAGAACTACAAGTTTGTGTAAAAGGAACACAAACTTGCTTTGATAATACCGTGCAAAAAATCTAAATTTTGAATGTTCTCAGAATTCGACGAAACTTGACCCAAACGTTGGTCTAAACCCAAGAATTTGTGTGTTAAATTTCCTAAACGTAATAATAACTATAACTGTGTGTAAAAGGAAACAAAGCTTTCTTTAATAAAACCGTCCAAAATAGCTAAATTTTGAACGTTCTCAGAATTTGATTAAACTTGACCAAAACGTTGGTCTGAACATAAGAATTTGTATGGTAAATTTGCTAAACATAATAATAACTACAAGGTTGTATGAAATAGAAACAAACTTGCTTTAATAAAACCGTGCAATATAGATAAATTTTGAATATTCTCAGAATTCGACGAAACTTCACCCAAACATTGGTTTGGACATAAGAATTTGTGTGGTGATTTTTCTAAGCTTAAATTATAATAACTACAAGTTTGTATAAAATGAAAACAAACTTGCTGTAATAAACCATGCAAAACAGCTAAATTTTGAACGTTCTCAAATTTCGACGAAACTTGACCCAAACGTTGGTCTTGATATAAGAATTTGTATGGTAAATTTGCTAAGCATAATAATAACTTCATGTTTGTATAAAAAGGAGACAAACTTCCTTTATTAAAACTGTGCAAAAAAGCTTAATTTTGAACGTTCTCAGAATTCGATGAAACTTGACTCAAACGTTGGTCTAGACCCAAGAACTTGTGTGGTAAATTTTTCTAACCGTAATAATAACTACTAGTTTGTGTAAAAGAAAACAAACTTGCTTTAATAAAACCGTCCTAAATAGCTAAATTTTGAACGTTCTCAGAATTCGACCAAACTTGACCAAAACGTTGCTCTGCACATAAGAATTTGTGTGGTAAATTTGCTAAGCGTAATAATAATTACATGTTTGTATATAAAGTAAACAAACTTGCTTTAATAAAACCGTGCAAATAAGCTAAGTTTTGAACGTATTCAGAAATCGACGAAATTTGACCCAAACGTTGGTCTAGACCCAAGAATTTGTGTGGTAAATTTGCTAACCGTAATAAGAACTACAAGTTTGTGTAAAAGGAAAACAAACTTGCTTTAATAATACCGTTCAAAACAACCAAATTTTGAATGTTCTCAAAATTCGACGAAACTTGACCCAAACGTTGGTCTACACCCAAGAATTTGTGTGTTAAATTTGCTAAGCGTAATAATAAATGCAAGTGTGTGTAAAAGGGAAAAAAAACTTTCTTTAATAAAATCGTCCAAAATAGCTAAATTTTGAACGTTCTCAGAATTTGATCAAACTTGACCAAAACGTTGGTCTGAACATACGAATTTGTGTGGTAAATTTGCTAAGGATTATAATAACTACAAGGTTGTATGTAATAGAAACAAACTTGCTTTAATAAACCGTGCAAAATAGCTAAATTTTGAATATTCTCAGAATTCGACGAAACTTCACCCAAACGTTGGTTTGGACATAAGAATTTGTGAGGTGAATTTTTTAAGTTTAAATTATAATAACTACAAGTTTGTATAAAATGGAAACAAACTTGCTGTAATAAAACCATGAAAAACAGTTAAATTTTGAACGTTCTCAAATTTCGACGAAACTTGACCCAAATGTTGGTCTTGATATAAGAATTTGTATGGTAAATTTGCTAAGCATAATAATACTTCATGTTTGTATAAAAAGGAGACAAACTTGCTTTATTAAAACCGTGCAAAACAGCTTAATTTTGAACGTTCTCAGAATTCGACGAAACACGACTCAAACATTGGTCTAGACCCAAGAACTTGTGTTGTAAATTTTTCTAACCGTAATAATAACTACTAGTTTGTGTAAAAGGAAAACAAACTTGCTTTAATAAAACCGTCCAAAATAGCTAAATTTTGAACGTTCTCAGAATTCGACCAAACTTGACCAAAACGTTGCTCTGCACATAAGAATTTGTGTGGTAAATTTGCTAAGCGTAATAATAATTACATGTTTGTATAAAAAGGAAACAAACTTGCTTTAATAAAACAGTGCAAATAAGCTAAATTTTTAACGTTTTCAGAAATCGACGAAATTTGACCCAAATATTGGTGTAGACCCAAGAATTTGTGTGGTAAATTTGCTAACCGTAATAAGAACTACAAGTTTGTGTAAAAGGAACACAAACTTGCTTTGATAATACCGTGCAAAAAATCTAAATTTTGAATGTTCTCAGAATTCGACGAAACTTGACCCAAACGTTGGTCTACACCCAAGAATTTGTGTGTTAAATTTGCTAAACGTAATAATAACTATAAGTGTGTGTAAAAGTAAACAAAGCTTTCTTTAATAAAACCGTCCAAAATAGCTAAATTTTGAACGTTCTCAGAATTTGATTAAACTTGACCAAAACGTTGGTCTGAACATAAGAATTTGTATGGTAAATTTGCTAAACATAATAATAACTACAAGGTTGTATGAAATAGAAACAAACTTGCTTTAATAAAACCGTGCAATATAGATAAATTTTGAATATTCTCAGAATTCGACGAAACTTCACCCAAACATTGGTTTGGACATAAGAATTTGTGTGGTGATTTTTCTAAGCTTAAATTATAATAACTACAAGTTTGTATAAAATGAAAACAAACTTGCTGTAATAAACCATGCAAAACAGCTAAATTTTGAACGTTCTCAAATTTCGACGAAACTTGACCCAAACGTTGGTCTTGATATAAGAATTTGTATGGTAAATTTGCTAAGCATAATAATAACTTCATGTTTGTATAAAAAGGAGACAAACTTCCTTTATTAAAACCGTGCAAAAAAGCTTAATTTTGAACGTTCTCAGAATTCGATGAAACTTGACTCAAACGTTGGTCTAGACCCAAGCACTTGTGTGGTAAATTTTTCTAACCGTAATAATAACTACTAGTTTGTGTAAAAGAAAACAAACTTGCTTTAATAAAACCGTCCAAAATAGCTAAATTTTGAACGTTCTCAGAATTCGACCAAACTTGACCAAAACGTTGCTCTACACATAAGAATTTGTGTGGTAAATTTGCTAAGCGTAATAATAATTACATGTTTGTATATAAAGGAAACAAACTTGCTTTAATAAAACCGTGCAAATAAGCTAAATTTTGAACGTTTTCAGAAATCGACGAAACTTGACCCAAACGTTGGTCTAGACCCAAGAATTTGTGTGTTAAATTTGCTAACTGTAATAAGAACTACAAGTTTGTGTAAAAGGAAAACAAACTTGCTTTAATAATACCGTCCAAAACAGCTAAGTTTTGAATGTTCTCAGAATTCGACGAAACTTAACCCAATCTACACCCAAGAATTTGTGTGTTAAATTCGCTAAGAGTAATAATAACTACAAGTGTGTGGAAAAGGAAAAAAAGCTTTCTTTAATAAAACCGTCCAAAATAGCTAAATTTTGAACGTTCTCAGAATTTGATCAAACTTGACCAAAACGTTGGTCTGAACATAAGAATTTGTGTGGTAATTTGCTAAGCATTATAATAACTACAAGGTTGTATGCAATAGAAACAAACTTGCTTTAATAAAACCGTGCAAAATAGCTAAATTTTGAATATTCTCAGAATTCGACGAAAATTCACCCAAACGTTGGTTTGGACATAAGAATTTGTGTGGTGAATTTTTTAAGTTTAAATTATAATAACTACAAGTTTGTATAAAATGGAAACAAACTTGCTGTAATAAAACCATGCAAAACAGCTAAATTTTGAACGTTCTCAAATTTCGACGAAACTTGACCCAAACGTTGGTCTTGATATAAGAATTTATATGGTAAATTTGCTAAGCATAATAATAACTTCATGTTTGTATAAAAAGGAGACAAACTTCCTTTATTAAAACCGTGCAAAACAGCTTAATTTTGAACGTTCTCAGAATTCGACAAAACTTGACTCAAACGTTGGTCTAGACCCAAGAACTTGTGTGGTAAATTTTTCTAATCGTAATAATAACTACTAGTTTGTGTAAAAGGAAAACAAACTTGCTTTAATAAAACCGTCCAAAATAGCTAAATTTTGAACGTTCTCAGAATTTGATCAAACTTGACCAAAACGTTGGTCTGAACATACGAATTTGTGTTGTAAATTTGCTAAGCATTATAATAACTACAAGGTTGTATGCAATAGAAACAAACTTTCTTTAATAAACCGTGCAAAATAGCTAAATTTTGAATATTCTCAGAATTCGACGAAACTTCACCCAAACGTTGGTTTTTGGACATAAGAATTTGTGAGGTGAATTTTTTAAGTTTAAATTATAATAACTACAAGTTTGTATAAAATGGAAACAAACTTGCTGTAATAAAACAATGAAAAACAGCTAAATTTTGAACGTTCTCAAATTTCGACGAAACTTGACCCAAATGTTGGTCTTGATATAAGAATTTGTATAGTAAATTTGCTAAGCATAATAATAACTTCATGTTTGTATAAAAAGGAGACAAACTTGCTTTATTAAAACCGTGCAAAATAGCTTAATTTTGAACGTTCTCAGAATTTGACGAAACACGACTCAAACATTGGTCTAGACCCAAGAACTTGTGTTGTAAATTTTTCTAATCGTAATAATAACTACTAGTTTGTGTAAAAGGAAAACAAACTTGCTTTAATAAAACCGTCCAAAATAGCTAAATTTTGAACGTTCTCAGAATTTGATCAAACTTGACCAAAACGTTGGTCTGAACATACGAATTTGTGTTGTAAATTTGCTAAGCATTATAATAACTACAAGGTTGTATGCAATAGAAACAAACTTTCTTTAATAAACCGTGCAAAATAGCTAAATTTTGAATATTCTCAGAATTCGACGAAACTTCACCCAAACGTTGGTTTGGACATAAGAATTTGTGAGGTGAATTTTTTAAGTTTAAATTATAATAACTACAAGTTTGTATAAAATGGAAACAAACTTGCTGTAATAAAACAATGAAAAACAGCTAAATTTTGAACGTTCTCAAATTTCGACGAAACTGGACCCAAATGTTGGTCTTGATATAAGAATTTGTATGGTAAATTTGCTAAGCATAATAATAACTTCATGTTTGTATAAAAAGGAGACAAACTTGCTTTATTAAAACCGTGCAAAATAGCTTAATTTTGAACGTTCTCAGAATTTGACGAAACACGACTCAAACATTGGTCTAGACCCAAGAACTTGTGTTGTAAATTTTTCTAACCGTAATAATAACTACTAGTTTGTGTAAAAGGAAAACAAACTTGCTTTAATAAAACCGTCCAAAATAGCTAAATTTTGAACGTTCTCAGAATTCGACCAAACTTGACCAAAACGTTGCTCTGCACATAAGAATTTGTGTGGTAAATTTGCTAAGCGTAATAATAATTACATGTTTGTATAAAAAGGAAACAAACTTGCTTTAATAAAACCGTGCAAATAAGCTAAATTTTTAACGTTTTCAGAAATCGACGAAATTTGACTCAAATATTGGTGTAGACCCAAGAATTTGTGTGGTAAATTTGCTAACCGTAATAAGAACTACAAGTTTGTGTAAAAGGAACACAAACTTGCTTTGATAATACCGTGCAAAACAGCTAAAATTTGAATGTTCTCAGAATTCGACGAAACTTGACCGAAACGTTGGTCTACACCCAAGAATTTGTGTGTTAAATTTGCTAAACGTAATAATAACTATAAGTGTGTGTAAAAGGAAAAAAAACTTTCTTTAATAAAACCGTCCAAAATAGCTAAATTTTGAACGTTCTCAGAATTTGATCAAACTTGACCAAAACGTTGGTCTGAACATAAGAATTTGTTTGGTAAATTTGCTAAGCATAATAATAACTCAAGGTTGTATGAAATAGAAACAAACTTGCTTTAATAAAACCGTGCAAAATAGCTAAATTTTGAATATTCTCAGAATTCGACGAAAATTCACCCAAACGTTGGTTTGGACATAAGAATTTGTGTGGTGAATTTTTTAAGTTTAAATTATAATAACTACAAGTTTGTATAAAATGGAAACAAACTTGCTGTAATAAAACCATGCAAAACAGCTAAATTTTGAACGTTCTCAAATTTCGACGAAACTTGACCCAAACGCTGGTCTTGATATAAGAATTTATATGGTAAATTTGCTAAGCATAATAATAACTTCATGTTTGTATAAAAAGGAGACAAACTTGCTTTATTAAAACCGTGCAAAACAGCTTAATTTTGAACGTTCTCAGAATTCGATGAAACTTGACTCAAACGTTGGTCTAGACCCAAGCACTTGTGTGGTAAATTTTTCTAACCGTAATAATAACTACTAGTTTGTGTAAAAGAAAACAAACTTGCTTTAATAAAACCGTCCAAAATAGCTAAATTTTGAACGTTCTCAGAATTCGACCAAACTTCACCAAAACGTTGCTCTGCACATAAGAATTTGTGTGGTAAATTTGCTAAGCGTAATAATAATTACATTTTGTATATAAAGGAAACAAACTTGCTTTAATAAAACCGTGCAAATAAGCTAAATTTTGAACGTTTTCAGAAATCGACGAAACTTGACCCAAACGTTGGTCTAGACCCAAGAATTTGTGTGTTAAATTTGCTAACTGTAATAAGAACTACAAGTTTGTGTAAAAGGAAAACAAACTTGCTTTAATAATACCGTCCAAAACAGCTAAGTTTTGAATGTTCTCAGAATTCGACGAAACTTGACCCAATCTACACCCAAGAATTTGTGTGTTAAATACGCTAAGAGTAATAATCACTACAAGTGTGTGGAAAAGGAAAAAAAGCTTTCTTTAATAAAACCGTCCAAAATAGCTAAATTTTGAACGTTCTCAGAATTTGATCAAACTTGACCAAAACGTTGGTCTGAACATAAGAATTTGTGTGGTAAATTTGCTAAGCATTATAATAACTACAAGGTTGTATGCAATAGAAACAAACTTGCTTTAATAAAACCGTGCAAAATAGCTAAAATTTGAATATTCTCAGAATTCGACGAAAATTCACCCAAACGTTGGTTTGGACATAAGAATTTGTGTGGTGAATTTTTTAAGTTTAAATTATAATAACTACAAGTTTGTATAAAATGGAAACAAACTTGCTGTAATAAAACCATGCAAAACAGCTAAATTTTGAACGTTCTCAAATTTCGACGAAACTTGACCCAAACGTTGGTCTTGATATAAGAATTTATATGGTAAATTTGCTAAGCATAATAATAACTTCATGTTTGTATAAAAAGGAGACAAACTTCCTTTATTAAAACCGTGCAAAACAGCTTAATTTTGAACGTTCTCAGAATTCGACAAAACTTGACTCAAACGTTGGTCTAGACCCAAGAACTTGTGTGGTAAATTTTTCTAATCGTAATAATAACTACTAGTTTGTGTAAAAGGAAAACAAACTTGCTTTAATAAAACCGTCCAAAATAGCTAAATTTTGAACGTTCTCAGAATTTGATCAAACTTGACCAAAACGTTGGTCTGAACATACGAATTTGTGTTGTAAATTTGCTAAGCATTATAATAACTACAAGGTTGTATGCAATAGAAACAAACTTTCTTTAATAAACCGTGCAAAATAGCTAAATTTTGAATATTCTCAGAATTCGACGAAACTTCACCCAAACGTTGGTTTGGACATAAGAATTTGTGAGGTGAATTTTTTAAGTTTAAATTATAATAACTACAAGTTTGTATAAAATGGAAACAAACTTGCTGTAATAAAACAATGAAAAACAGCTAAATTTTGAACGTTCTCAAATTTCGACGAAACTTGACCCAAATGTTGGTCTTGATATAAGAATTTGTATGGTAAATTTGCTAAGCATAATAATAACTTCATGTTTGTATAAAAAGGAGACAAACTTGCTTTATTAAAACCGTGCAAAATAGCTTAATTTTGAACGTTCTCAGAATTTGACGAAACACGACTCAAACATTGGTCTAGACCCAAGAACTTGTGTTGTAAATTTTTCTAACCGTAATAATAACTACTAGTTTGTGTAAAAGGAAAACAAACTTGCTTTAATAAAACCGTCCAAAATAGCTAAATTTTGAACGTTCTCAGAATTCGACCAAACTTGACCAAAACGTTGCTCTGCACATAAGAATTTGTGTGGTAAATTTGCTAAGCGTAATAATAATTACATGTTTGTATAAAAAGGAAACAAACTTGCTTTAATAAAACCGTGCAAATAAGCTAAATTTTTAACGTTTTCAGAAATCGACGAAATTTGACTCAAATATTGGTGTAGACCCAAGAATTTGTGTGGTAAATTTGCTAACCGTAATAAGAACTACAAGTTTGTGTAAAAGGAACACAAACTTGCTTTGATAATACCGTGCAAAACAGCTAAAATTTGAATGTTCTCAGAATTCGACGAAACTTGACCGAAACGTTGGTCTACACCCAAGAATTTGTGTGTTAAATTTGCTAAACGTAATAATAACTATAAGTGTGTGTAAAAGGAAAAAAAACTTTCTTTAATAAAACCGTCCAAAATAGCTAAATTTTGAACTTTCTCAGAATTTGATCAAACTTGACCAAAACGTTGGTCTGAACATAAGAATTTGTTTGGTAAATTTGCTAAGCATAATAATAACTCAAGGTTGTATGAAATAGAAACAAACCTGCTTTAATAAAACCGTGCAAAATAGCTAAATTTTGAATATTCTCAGAATTCGACGAAAATTCACCCAAACGTTGGTTTGGACATAAGAATTTGTGTGGTGAATTTTTTAAGTTTAAATTATAATAACTACAAGTTTGTATAAAATGGAAACAAACTTGCTGTAATAAAACCATGCAAAACAGCTAAATTTTGAACGTTCTCAAATTTCGACGAAACTTGACCCAAACGCTGGTCTTGATATAAGAATTTATATGGTAAATTTGCTAAGCATAATAATAACTTCATGTTTGTATAAAAAGGAGACAAACTTCCTTTATTAAAACCGTGCAAAACAGCTTAATTTTGAACGTTCTCAGAATTCGACGAAACTTGACTCAAGCGTTGGTCTAGACCCAAGAACTTGTGTGGTAAATTTTTCTAATCGTAAGAATAACTACTAGTTTGTGTAAAAGGAAAACAAACTTGCTTTAATAAAACCGTCCAAAATAGCTAAATTTTGAACGTTCTCAGAATTTGATCAAACTTGACCAAAACGTTGGTCTGAACATACGAATTTGTGTTGTAAATTTGCTAAGCATTATAATAACTACAAGGTTGTATGCAATAGAAACAAACTTGCTTTAATAAACCGTGCAAAATAGCTAAATTTTGAATATTTTCAGAATTCGACGAAACTTCACCCAAACGTTGGTTTGGACATAAGAATTTGTGAGGTGAATTTTTTAAGTTTAAATTATAATAACTACAAGTTTGTATAAAATGGAAACAAACTTGCTGTAATAAAACCATGAAAAACAGCTAAATTTTGAACGTTCTAAAATTTCGACGAAACTTGACCCAAATGTTGGTCTTGATATAAGAATTTGTATGGTAAATTTGCTAAGCATAATAATAACTTCATGTTTGTATAAAAAGGAGACAAACTTGCTTTATTAAAACCGTGCAAAACAGCTTAATTTTGAACGTTCTCAGAATTCGACGAAACACGACTCAAACATTGGTCTAGACCCAAGAACTTGTGTTGTAAATTTTTCTAACCGTAATAATAACTACTAGTTTGTGTAAAAGGAAAACAAACTTGCTTTAATAAAACCGTCCAAAATAGCTAAATTTTGAACGTTCTCAGAATTTGATCAAACTTGACCAAAACGTTGGTCTGAACATACGAATTTGTGTTGTAAATTTGCTAAGCATTATAATAACTACAAGGTTGTATGCAATAGAAACAAACTTGCTTTAATAAACCGTGCAAAATAGCTAAATTTTGAATATTTTCAGAATTCGACGAAACTTCACCCAAACGTTGGTTTGGACATAAGAATTTGTGAGGTGAATTTTTTAAGTTTAAATTATAATAACTACAAGTTTGTATAAAATGGAAACAAACTTGCTGTAATAAAACCATGAAAAACAGCTAAATATTGAACGTTCTCAAATTTCGACGAAACTTGACCCAAATGTTGGTCTTGATATAAGAATTTGTATGGTAAATTTGCTAAGCATAATAATAACTTCATGTTTGTATAAAAAGGAGACAAACTTGCTTTATTAAAACCGTGCAAAACAGCTTAATTTTGAACGTTCTCAGAATTCGACGAAACACGACTCAAACATTGGTCTAGACCCAAGAACTTGTGTTGTAAATTTTTCTAACCGTAATAATAACTACTAGTTTGTGTAAAAGGAAAACAAACTTGCTTTAATAAAACCGTCCAAAATAGCTAAATTTTGAACGTTCTCAGAATTCGACCAAACTTGACCAAAACGTTGCTCTGCACATAAGAATTTGTGTGGTAAATTTGCTAAGCGTAATAATAATTAAATGTTTGTATAAAAAGGAAACAAACTTGCTTTAATAAAACCGTGCAAATAAGCTAAATTTTTAACGTTTTCAGAAATCGACGAAATTTGACCCAAATATTGGTGTAGACCCAAGAATTTGTGTGGTAAATTTGCTAACCGTAATAAGAACTACAAGTTTGTGTAAAAGGAACACAAACTTGCTTTGATAATACCGTGCAAAACAGCTAAAATTTGAATGTTCTCAGAATTCGACGAAATTTGACCCAAACGTTGGTCTACACCCAAGAATTTGTGTGTTAAATTTGCTAAACGTAATAATAACTATAAGTGTGTGTAAAAGGAAAAAAAGCTTTCTTTAATAAAACCGTCCAAAATAGCTAAATTTTGAACGTTCTAAGAATTTGATTAAACTTGACCAAAACGTTGGTCTGAACATAAGAATTTGTATGGTAAATTTGCTAAGCATAATAATAACTACAAGGTTGTATGAAATAGAAACAAACTTGCTTTAATAAAACCGTGCAATATAGATAAATTTTGAATATTCCAAGAATTCGACGAAACTTCACCCAAACATTGGTTTGGACATAAGAATTTGTGTGGTGATTTTTCTAAGCTTAAATTATAATAACTACAAGTTTGTATAAAATGGAAACAAACTTGCTGTAATAAAACCATGCAAAACAGCTAAATTTTGAACGTTCTCAAATTTCGACGAAACTTGACCCAAACGTTGGTCTTGATATAAGAATTTATATGGTAAATTTGCTAAGCATAATAATAACTTCATGTTTGTATAAAAAGGAGACAAACTTCCTTTATTAAAACCGTGCAAAACAGCTTAATTTTGAACGTTCTCAGAATTCGACGAAACTTGACTCAAACGTTGGTCTAGACCCAAGAACTTGTGTGGTAAATTTTTCTAATCGTAATAATAACTACTAGTTTGTGTAAAAGGAAACAAACTTGCTTTAATAAAACCGTGCAAATAAGCTAAATTTTTAACGTTTTCAGAAATCGACGAAATTTGACCCAAATATTGGTGTAGACCCAAGAATTTGTGTGGT
This sequence comes from Sesamum indicum, assembly GCF_026168435.1. Classification (NCBI taxonomy): domain Eukaryota; kingdom Viridiplantae; phylum Streptophyta; class Magnoliopsida; order Lamiales; family Pedaliaceae; genus Sesamum; species Sesamum indicum. The sequence continues at coordinate 9,284,918 of NC_142666.1, read as the reverse complement.
AATTTGCTAACCGTAATAAGAACTACAAGTTTGTGTAAAAGGAACACAAACTTGCTTTGATAATACCGTGCAAAACAGCTAAAATTTGAATGTTCTCAGAATTCGACGAAACTTGACCCAAACGTTGGTCTACACCCAAGAATTTGTGTGTTAAATTTGCTAAACGTAATAATAACTATAAGTGTGTGTAAAAGGAAAAAAAGCTTTCTTTAATAAAACCGTCCAAAATAGCTAAATTTTGAACGTTCTCAGAATTTGATTAAACTTGACCAAAACGTTGGTCTGAACATAAGAATTTGTATGGTAAATTTGCTAAGCATAATAATAACTACAAGGTTGTATGAAATAGAAACAAACTTGCTTTAATAAAACCGTGCAATATAGATAAATTTTGAATATTCTCAGAATTCGACGAAACTTCACCCAAACATTGGTTTGGACATAAGAATTTGTGTAGTGATTTTTCTAAGCTTAAATTATAATAACTACAAGTTTGTATAAAATGGAAACAAACTTGCTGTAATAAAACCATGCAAAACAGCTAAATTTTGAACGTTCTCAAATTTCGACGAAACTTGACCCAAACGTTGGTCTTGATATAAGAATTTATATGGTAAATTTGCTAAGCATAATAATAACTTCATGTTTGTATAAAAAGGAGACAAACTTCCTTTATTAAAACCGTGCAAAACAGCTTAATTTTGAACGTTCTCAGAATTCGACGAAACTTGACTCAAACGTTGGTCTAGACCCAAGAACTTGTGTGTTAAATTCTTCTAATCGTAATAATAACTACTAGTTTGTGTAAAAGGAAAACAAACTTGCTTTAATAAAACCGTCCAAAATAGCTAAATTTTCAACGTTCTCAGAATTTGATCAAACATGACCAAAACGTTGGTCTGAACATACGAATTTGTGTTGTAAATTTGCTAAGCATTATAATAACTACAAGGTTGTATGCAATAGAAACAAACTTGCTTTAATAAACCGTGCAAAATAGATAAATTTTGAATATTCTCAGAATTCGACGAAACTTCACCCAAACGTTGGTTTGGACATAAGAATTTGTGAGGTGAATTTTTTAAGTTTAAATTATAATAACTACAAGTTTGTATAAAATAGAAACAAACTTGCTGTAATAAAACGATGAAAAACAGCTAAATTTTGAACGTTCTCAAATTTCGACGAAACTTGACCCAAATGTTGGTCTTGATATAAGAATTTGTATGGTAAATTTGCTAAGCATAATAATAACTTCGTGTTTGTATAAAAAGGAGACAAACTTGCTTTATTAAAACCGTGCAAAACAGCTTAATTTTGAACGTTCTCAGAATTCGACAAAGCACGACTCAAACATTGGTCTAGACCCAAGAACTTGTGTTGTAAATTTTTCTAACCGTAATAATAACTACTAGTTTGTGTAAAAGGAAAACAAACTTGCTTTAATAAAACCGACCAAAATAGCTAAATTTTGAACGTTCTCAGAATTCGACCAAACTTGACCAAAACGTTGCTCTGCACATAAGAATTTGTGTGGAAAATTGTCTAAGCGTAATAATAATTACATGTTTGTATAAAAAGGAAACAAACTTGCTTTACTAAAACCGTGCAAATAAGCTAAATTTTTAACATTTTCAGAAATCGACGAAATTTGACCCAAATATTGGTGTAGACCCAAGAATTTGTGTGGTAAATTTGCTAACCGTAATAAGAACTACAAGTTTGTGTAAAAGGAACATAAACTTGCTTTGATAATACCGTGCAAAACAGCTAAAATTTGAATGTTTTCAGAATTCGACGAAACATGACCCAAACGTTGGTCTACACCCAAGAATTTGTGTGTTAAATTTGCTAAACGTAATAATAACTATAAGTGTGTGTAAAAGGAAAAAAAGCTTTCTTTAATAAAACCGTCCAAAATAGCTAAATTTTGAACGTTCTCAGAATTTGATTAAACTTGACCAAAACGTTGGTCTGAACATAAGAATTTGTATGGTAAATTTGCTAAGCATAATAATAACTACAAGGTTGTATGAAATAGAAACAAACTTGCTTTAATAAAACCGTGCAATATAGATAAATTTTGAATATTCTCAGAATTCGACGAAACTTCACCCAAACATTGGTTTGGACATAAGAATTGTGTGGTGATTTTTCTAAGCTTAAATTATAATAACTACAAGTTTGTATAAAATGGAAACAAACTTGCTGTAATAAAACCATGAAAAACAGCTAAATTTTGAACGTTCTCAAATTTCGACGAAACTTGACCCAAATGTTGGTCTTGATATAAGAATTTGTATGGTAAATTTGCTAAGCATAATAATAACTTCATGTTTGTATAAAAAGGAGACAAACTTGCTTTATTAAAACCGTGCAAAACAGCTTAATTTTGAACGTTCTCAGAATTCGACGAAACTTGACTCAAACGTTGGTCTAGACCCAAGAACTTGTGTGGTAAATTTTTCTAATCGTAATAATAACTACTAGTTTGTGTAAAAGGAAAACCAACTTGCTTTAATAAAACCGTCCAAAATAGCTAAATTTTGAACGTTCTCAGAATTTGATCAAACTTGACCAAAACATTGGTCTGAACATACGAATTTGTGTGGTAAATTTGCTAAGCATTATAATAACTACAAGGTTGTATGCAATAGAAACAAACTTACTTTAATAAAACTGTGCAAAATAGCTAAATTTTGAATATTCTCAGAATTCGACGAAACTTCACCCAAACGTTTGTTTGGACATAAGAATTTGTGTGGTGAATTTTTTAAGTTTAAATTATAATAACTACAAGTTTGTATAAAATGGAAACAAACTTGCTGTAATAAAACCATGCAAAACAGCTAAATTTTGAACGTTCTCAAATTTCGACGAAATTTGACCCAAACGTTGGTCTTGATATAAGAATTTGTATGGTAAATTTGCTAAGCATAATAATAACTTCATGTTTGTATAAAAGGAGACAAACTTCCTTTATTAAAACCGTGCAAAACAGCTTAATTTTGAACGTTCTCAGAATTCGACGAAACTTGACTCAAACGTTGGTCTAGACCCAAGAACTTGTGTCGTAAATTTTTCTAATCGTAATAATAACTACTAGTTTGTGTAAAAGGAAAACAAACTTGCTTTAATAAAACCGTCCAAAATAGCTCAATTTTGAACGTTCTCAGAATTTGATCAAACTTGACCAAAACGTTGCTCTGCACATAAGAATTTGTGTGGTAAATTTGCTAAGCGTAATAACAATTACATGTTTGTATAAAAAGGAAGCAAACTTGCTTTAATAAAACCGTGCAAATAAGCTAAATTTTGAACGTTTTTAGAAATCGACGAAACTTGACCCACACGTTGGTCTAGACCCAAGAATATGTGTGGTAAATTTGCTAACTGTAATAAGAACTACAAGTTTGTGTAAAAGGAAAACAAACTTGCTTTAATAATACCGTCCAAAACAGCTAAATTTTGAATGTTCTCAGAATTCGACGAAACTTGACCCAAACATTGGTCTACACCCAAGAATTTGTGTGTTAAATTTGCAAAACGTAATAATAACTACAAGTGTGCGTAAAAGGAAAAAAAGCTTTCTTTAATAAAACCGTCCAAAATAGCTAAATTTTGAACGTTCTCAGAATTTGATCAAACTTGACCAAAACGTTGGTCTGAACATAAGAATTTGTGTGGTAAATTTGCTAAGCATAATAATAACTACAAGGTTGTATGAAATAGAAACGAACTTGCTTTAATAAAACCGTGCAAAATAGCTAAATTTTGAATATTCTCAGAATTCGATGAAACTTCACCCAAACATTGGTTTGGACATAAGAATTTGTGTGGTGATTTTTCTAAGCTTAAATTATAATAACTACAAGTTTGTTAAAATGGAAACAAACTTGCTGTAATAAAACCATGCAAAACTGCTAAATTTTGAACGTTCTCAAATTTCGACGAAACTTGACCCAAACGTTGGTCTTGATATAAGAATTTGTACGGCAAATTTGCTTAGCATAATAATAACTTCATGTTTGTATAAAAAGGAGACAAACTTTGCTTTAATAAAACCGTGCGAAACAGCTTAATTTTGAACGTTCTCAGAATTCGACGAAACTTGACCGAAACGTTGGTCTAGACCCAAGAACTTGTGCGGTAAATTTTTCTAACCGTAATAATAACTACTAGTTTGTGTAAAAGGAAAACAAACTTGCTTTAATAAAACCGTCCAAAATAGCTAAATTTTGAACGTTCTCAAAATTCGACCAAACTTGACCAAAACGTTGCTCTCCACATAAGAATTTGTGTGGTAAATTTGCTAAGCGTAATAATAATTACATGTTTGAAGAAAAAGGAAACAAACTTGCTTTAATAAAACCGTGCAAATAAGCTAAATTTTGAACGTATTCAAAAAACGACGAAATTTGACCCAAACGTTGGTCTAGACCCAAGAATTTGTGTGGTAAATTTGCTAACCGTAATAAGAACTACAAGTTTGTGTAAAAGGAAAACAAACTTGCTTTAATAATACCGTTCAAAACAACCAAATTTTGAATGTTCTCAAAATTCGACGAAACTTGACCAAAACGTTGGTCTACACCCAAGAATTTGTGTGTTAAATTTGCTAAGCGTAGTAATAAATGCAAGTGTGTGTAAAAGGGAAAAAAAACTTTCTTTAATAAAACCGTCCAAAATAGCTAAATTTTGAACGTTCTCAAAATTTGATCAAACTTGACCAAAACGTTGGTCTGAACATAAGAATTTGTGTGGTAAATTTGCTAAGCATTATAATAACTACAAGGTTGTATGCAATAGAAACAAACTTGCTTTAATAAACCGTGCAAAATAGCTAAATTTTGAATATTCTAAGAATTCGACGAAACTTCACCCAAACGTTGGTTTGGACATAAGAATTTGTGAGGTGAATTTTTTAAGTTTAAATTATATAACTACAAGTTTGTATAAAATGGAAACAAACTTGCTGTAATAAAACCATGAAAAACAGCTAAATTTTGAACGTTCTCAAATTTCGACGAAACTTGACCCAAATGTTGGTCTTGATATAAGAATTCGTATGGTAAATTTGCTAAGCATAATAATAACTTCATGTTTGTATAAAAAGGAGACAAATTTGCTTTATTAAAATCGTGCAAAACAGCTTAATTTTGAACGTTCTCAGAATTCGAGGAAACACGACTCAAACATTGGTCTAGACCCAAGAACTTGTGTTGTAAATTTTTCTAACCGTAATAATAACTACTAGTTTGTGTAAAAGGAAAACAAACTTGCTTTAATAAAACCGTCCAAAATAGCTAAATTTTGAACGTTCTCAGAATTCGACCAAACTTGACCAAAACGTTGGTCTGCACATAAGAATTTGTGTGGTAAATTGGCTAAGCGTAATAATAATTACATGTTTGTATAAAAAGGAAACAAACTTGCTTTAATAAAACCGTGCAAATAAGCTAAATTTTGAACGTTTTCAGAAATCGGCGAAATTTGACCCAAATGTTGGTCTAGACCCAAGAATTTGTTTGGTAAATTTGCTAACCGTAATAAGAACTACAAGTTTGTGTAAAAGGAACACAAACTTACTTTGATAATACCGTGCAAAACAGCTAAATTTTGAATGTTCTCAGAATTCGACGAAACTTGACCCAAACGTTGGTCTACACCCAAGAATTTGTCTGTTAAATTTGCTAAACGTAATAATAACTATAAGTGTGTGTAAAAGGACAAAAAGCTTTCTTTAATAAAACCGTCCAAAATAGCTAAATTTTGAACGTTCTCAGAATATGATTAAACTTGACCAAAACGTTGGTCTGAACATAAGAATTTGTGTGGTAAATTTGCTAAGCATTATAATAACTACAAGGTTGTATGCTATAGAAACAAACTTGCTTTAATAAACCGTGCAAAATAGCTAAATTTTGAATATTCTAAGAATTCGACGAAACTTCACCCAAACGTTGGTTTGGACATAAGAATTTGTGAGGTGAATTTTTTAAGTTTAAATTATATAACTACAAGTTTGTATAAAATGGAAACAAACTTGCTGTAATAAAACCATGAAAAACAGCTAAATTTTGAACGTTCTCAAATTTCGACGAAACTTGACCCAAACGTTGGTCTTGATATAAGAATTTGTACGGCAAATTTGCTTAGCATAATAATAACTTCATGTTTGTATAAAAAGGAGACAAACTTTGCTTTAATAAAACCGTGCGAAACAGCTTAATTTTGAACGTTCTCAGAATTCGACGAAACTTGACCGAAACGTTGGTCTAGACCCAAGAACTTGTGCGGTAAATTTTTCTAACCGTAATAATAACTACTAGTTTGTGTAAAAGGAAAACAAACTTGCTTTAATAAAACCGTCCAAAATAGCTAAATTTTGAACGTTCTCAAAATTCGACCAAACTTGACCAAAACGTTGCTCTCCACATAAGAATTTGTGTGGTAAATTTGCTAAGCGTAATAATAATTACATGTTTGAAGAAAAAGGAAACAAACTTGCTTTAATAAAACCGTGCAAATAAGCTAAATTTTGAACGTATTCAAAAATCGACGAAATTTGACCCAAACGTTGGTCTAGACCCAAGAATTTGTGTGGTAAATTTGCTAACCGTAATAAGAACTACAAGTTTGTGTAAAAGGAAAACAAACTTGCTTTAATAATACCGTTCAAAACAACCAAATTTTGAATGTTCTCAAAATTCGACGAAACTTGACCAAAACGTTGGTTTACACCCAAGAATTTGTGTGTTAAATTTGCTAAGCGTAGTAATAAATGCAAGTGTGTGTAAAAGGGAAAAAAAACTTTCTTTAATAAAACCGTCCAAAATAGCTAAATTTTGAACGTTCTCAAAATTTGATCAAACTTGACCAAAACGTTGGTCTGAACATAAGAATTTGTGTGGTAAATTTGCTAAGCATTATAATAACTACAAGGTTGTATGCAATAGAAACAAACTTGCTTTAATAAACCGTGCAAAATAGCTAAATTTTGAATATTCTAAGAATTCGACGAAACTTCACCCAAACGTTGGTTTGGACATAAGAATTTGTGAGGTGAATTTTTTAAGTTTAAATTATATAACTACAAGTTTGTATAAAATGGAAACAAACTTGCTGTAATAAAACCATGAAAAACAGCTAAATTTTGAACGTTCTCAAATTTCGACGAAACTTGACCCAAATGTTGGTCTTGATATAAGAATTTGTATGGAAAATTTGCTAAGCATAATAATAACTTCATGTTTGTATAAAAAGGAGACAAACTTCCTTTATTAAAACCGTGCAAAACAGCTTATTTTTGAACGTTCTCAGAATTCGACGAAACTTGACTCAAACGTTGGTCTAGACCCAAGAACTTGTGTGGTAAATTTTTCTAACCGTAATAATAACTACTAGTTTGTGTAAAAGAAAACAAACTTGCTTTAATAAAACCGTCCAAAATAGCTAAATTTTGAACGTTCTCAGAATTCGACCAAACTTGACCAAAACGTTGCTCTGTACATAAGAATTTGTGTGGTAAATTTGCTAAGCGTAATAATAATTACATGTTTGTATAAAAAGGAAACAAACTTGCTTTAATAAAACCGTGCAAATAAGCTAAATTTTGAACGTTTTCAGAAATCGACGAAACTTGACCCAAACGTTGGTCTAGACCCAAGAATTTGTGTGTTAAATTTGCTAACTGTAATAAGAACTACAAGTTTGTGTAAAAGGAAAACAAACTTGCTTTAATAATACCGTCCAGAACAGCTAAATTTTGAATGTTCTCAGAATTCGACGAAACTTGACCCAATCTACACCCAAGAATTTGTGTGTTAAATTCGCTAAGAGTAATAATAACTACAAGTGTGTGGAAAAGGAAAAAAAACTTTCTTTAATAAAACCGTCCAAAATAGCTAAATTTTGAACGTTCTCAGAATTTGATCAAACTTGACCAAAACGTTGGTCTGAACATAAGAATTTGTGTGGTAAATTTGCTAAGCATTATAATAACTACAAGGTTGTATGCAATAGAAACAAACTTGCTTTAATAAACCGTGCAAAATAGCTAAATTTTGAATATTCTCAGAATTCGACAAAAATTCACCCAAACGTTGGTTTGGACATAAGAATTTGTGTGGTGAATTTTTTAAGTTTAAATTATAATAACTACAAGTTTGTATAAAATGGAAACAAACTTGCTGTAATAAAACCATGCAAAACAGCTAAATTTTGAACGTTCTCAAATTTCGACGAAACTTGACCCAAACGTTGGTCTTGATATAAGAATTTGTATGGTAATTTGCTAAGCATAATAATAACTTCATGTTTGTATAAAAAGGAGACAAACTACCTTTATTAAAACCGTGCAAAACAACTTAATTTTGAACGTTCTCAGAATTCGACAAAACTTGACTCAAACGTTGGTCTAGACCCAAGAGCTTGTGTGGTAAATTTTTCTAATGGTAATAATAACTACTAGTTTGTGTAAAAGGAAAACAAACTTGCTTTAATAAAACCGTTCAAAATAGCTAAATTTTGAACGTTCTCAGAATTTGATCAAACTTGACCAAAACGTTGGTCTGAACATACGAATTTGTGTTGTAAATTTGCTAAGCATTATAATAACTACAAAGTTGTATGCAATAAAAACAAACTTGCTTTAATAAAACTGTCAAAATAGCTAAATTTTGAATATTCTCAGAATTCGACGAAACTTCACCCAAACGTTGGTTTGGACATAAGAATTTGTGTGGTGAATTTTTTAAGTTTAAATTATAATAACTACAAGTTTGTATAAAATGAAAACAAACTTGCTGTAATAAAATCATGCAAAACAGCTAAATTTTGAACGTTCTCAAATTTCGACGAAACTTGACCCAAATGTTGGTCTTGATATAAGAATTTGTATGGAAAATTTGCTAAGCATAATAATAACTTCATGTTTGTATAAAAAGGAGACAAACTACCTTTATTAAAACCGTGCAAAACAACTTAATTTTGAACGTTCTCAGAATTCGACAAAACTTGACTCAAACGTTGGTCTAGACCCAAGAACTTGTGTGGTAAATTTTTCTAATGGTAATAATAACTACTAGTTTGTGTAAAAGGAAAACAAACTTGCTTTAATAAAACCGTTCAAAATAGCTAAATTTTGAACGTTCTCAGAATTTGATCAAACTTGACCAAAACGTTGGTCTGAACATACGAATTTGTGTTGTAAATTTGCTAAGCATTATAATAACTACAAGGTTGTATGCAATAAAAACAAACTTGCTTTAATAAAACTGTCAAAATAGCTAAATTTTGAATATTCTCAGAATTCGACGAAACTTCACCCAAACGTTGGTTTGGACATAAGAATTTGTGTGGTGAATTTTTTAAGTTTAAATTATAATAACTACAAGTTTGTATAAAATGAAAACAAACTTGCTGTAATAAAATCATGCAAAACAGCTAAATTTTGAACGTTCTCAAATTTCGACGAAACTTGACCCAAATGTTGGTCTTGATATAAGAATTTGTATGGTAAATTAGCTAAGCATAATAATAACTTCATGTTTGTATAAAAAGGAGACAAACTTGCTTCATTAAACCCGTGCAAAACAGCTTAATTTTGAACGTTCTCAGAATTCGACGAAACACGACTCAAACATTGGTCTAGACCCAAGAACTTGTGTGGTAAATTTTTCTAACCGTAATAATAACTACTAGTTTGTGTAAAAGGAAAACAAACTTGCTTTAATAAAACCGTCCAAAATAGCTAAATTTTGAACGTTCTCAGAATTTGATCAAACTTGACCAAAACGTTGGTCTGAACATACGAATTTGTGTGGTAAATTTGCTAAGCATTATAATAACTACAAGGTTGTATGCAATAGAAACAAACTTGCTTTAATAAAACTGTGGAAAATAGCTAAATTTTGAATATTCTCAGAATTCGACGAAACTTCACCCAAATGTTGGTTTGGACATAAGAATTTGTGTGGTGAATTTTTTAAGTTTAAATTATAATAACTACTAGTTTGTATAAAATGGAAACAAACTTGCTGTAATAAAACCATACAAAACAGCTAAATTTTGAACGTTCTCAAATTTCAACGAAACTTGACCCAAATGTTGGTCTTGATATAAGAATTTTTATGGTAAATTTGCTAAGCATAATAATAACTTCATGTTTGTATAAAAAGGAGACAAACTTGCTTTATTAAAACCGTGCAAAACAGCTTAATTTTGAACGTTTTCAGAATTCGACGAAACTTGACTCAAACATTGGTCTAAACCCAAGAACTTGTGTTGTAAATTTTTCTAACCGTAATAATAACTACTAGTTTGTGTAAAAGGAAAACAAACTTGTTTTAATAAAACCGTCCAAAATAGCTAAATTTTGAACGTTTTCAGAATTCGACCAAACTTGACCAAAACGTTGCTCTGCACATAAGAATTTGTGTGGTAAATTTGCTAAACGTAATAATAATTACATGTTTGTATAAAAAGGAAGCAAACTTGCTTTAATAAAACCGTGCAAATAAGCTTAATTTTGAACGTTTTCAGAAATCGACGAAACTTGACCCAAACGTTGGTCTAGACCCAAGAATATGTGTGGTAAATTTGCTAACTGTAATAAGAACTACAAGTTTGTGTAAAAGGAAAACAAACTTGCTTTAATAATACCGTCCAAAACAGCTAAATTTTGAATGTTCTCAGAATTCGACGAAACTTGACCCAAACATTGGTCTACACCCAAGAATTTGTGTGTTAAATTTGCTAAACGTAATAATAACTACAAGTGTGCGTAAAAGGAAAAAAAGCTTTCTTTAATAAAACCGTCCAAAATAGCTAAATTTTGAACGTTCTCAGAATTTGATCAAACTTGACCAAAACGTTGGTCTGAACATAAGAATTTGTGTGGTAAATTTGCTAAGCATAATAATAACTACAAGGTTGTATGAAATAGAAACAAACTTGCTTTAATAAAACCGTGCAAAATAGCTAAATTTTGAATATTCTCAAAATTCGACGAAACTTCACCCAAACATTGGTTTGGACATAAGAATTTGTGTGGTGATTTTTCTAAGCTTAAATTATAATAACTACAAGTTTGTATAAAATGGAAAGAAACTTGCTGTAATAAAACCATGCAAAACAGCTAAATTTTGAACGTTCTCAAATTTCGACAAAACTTGACCCAAACGTTGGTCTTGATATAAGAATTTGAATGGTAAATTTGCTAAGCATAATAATAACTTCATGTTTGTATAAAAAGGAGACAAACTTTGTTTTAATAAAACCGTGCAAAACAGCTTAATTTTGAACGTTTTCAGAATTCGACGAAACTTTACCCAAACGTTGGTCTAGACCCAAGAACTTGTGTGGTAAATTTTTCTAACCGTAATAATAACTACTAGTTTGTGTAAAAAGAAAACAAACTTGCTTTAATAAAACCGTCCAAAATAGCTAAATTTTGAACGTTCTCAGAATTCGACCAAACTTGACCAAAACGTTGCTCTGCACATAAGAATTTGTGTGGTAAATTTGCTAAGCGTAATAATAATTACATGTTTGTACTAAAAGAAAACAAACATGCTTTAATAAAACCGTGCAAATAAGCTAAATTTTGAACGTTTTCAGAAATCGACGAAACTTGACCCAAACGTTGGTCTAGACCCAAGAATTTGTGTGTTAAATTTGCTAACTGTAATAAGAACTACAAGTTTGTGTAAAAGGAAAACAAACTTGCTTTAATAATACCGTCCAGAACAGCTAAATTTTGAATGTTCTCAGAATTCGACGAAACTTGACCCAATCTACACCCAAGAATTTGTGTGTTAAATTCGCTAAGAGTAATAATAACTACAAGTGTGTGGAAAAGGAAAAAAAACTTTCTTTAATAAAACCGTCCAAAATAGCTAAATTTTGAACGTTCTCAGAATTTGATCAAACTTGACCAAAACGTTGGTCTGAACATAAGAATTTGTGTGGTAAATTTGCTAAGCATTATAATAACTACAAGGTTGTATGCAATAGAAACAAACTTGCTTTAATAAACCGTGCAAAATAGCTAAATTTTGAATATTCTCAGAATTCGACGAAAATTCACCCAAACGTTGGTTTGGACATAAGAATTTGTGTGGTGAATTTTTTAAGTTTAAATTATAATAACTACAAGTTTGTATAAAATGGAAACAAACTTGCTGTAATAAAACCATGCAAAACAGCTAAATTTTGAACGTTCTCAAATTTCGACGAAACTTGACCCAAACGTTGGTCTTGATATAAGAATTTGTATGGTAATTTGCTAAGCATAATAATAACTTCATGTTTGTATAAAAAGGAGACAAACTACCTTTATTAAAACCGTGCAAAACAACTTAATTTTGAACGTTCTCAGAATTCGACAAAACTTGACTCAAACGTTGGTCTAGACCCAAGAACTTGTGTGGTAAATTTTTCTAATGGTAATAATAACTACTAGTTTGTGTAAAAGGAAAACAAACTTGCTTTAATAAAACCGTTCAAAATAGCTAAATTTTGAACGTTCTCAGAATTTGATCAAACTTGACCAAAACGTTGGTCTGAACATACGAATTTGTGTTGTAAATTTGCTAAGCATTATAATAACTACAAAGTTGTATGCAATAAAAACAAACTTGCTTTAATAAAACTGTCAAAATAGCTAAATTTTGAATATTCTCAGAATTCGACGAAACTTCACCCAAACGTTGGTTTGGACATAAGAATTTGTGTGGTGAATTTTTTAAGTTTAAATTATAATAACTACAAGTTTGTATAAAATGAAAACAAACTTGCTGTAATAAAATCATGCAAAACAGCTAAATTTTGAACGTTCTCAAATTTCGACGAAACTTGACCCAAATGTTGGTCTTGATATAAGAATTTGTATGGAAAATTTGCTAAGCATAATAATAACTTCATGTTTGTATAAAAAGGGGACAAACTACCTTTATTAAAACCGTGCAAAACAACTTAATTTTGAACGTTCTCAGAATTCGACAAAACTTGACTCAAACGTTGGTCTAGACCCAAGAACTTGTGTGGTAAATTTTTCTAATGGTAATAATAACTACTAGTTTGTGTAAAAGGAAAACAAACTTGCTTTAATAAAACCGTTCAAAATAGCTAAATTTTGAACGTTCTCAGAATTTGATCAAACTTGACCAAAACGTTGGTCTGAACATACGAATTTGTGTTGTAAATTTGCTAAGCATTATAATAACTACAAGGTTGTATGCAATAAAAACAAACTTGCTTTAATAAAACTGTCAAAATAGCTAAATTTTGAATATTCTCAGAATTCGACGAAACTTCACCCAAACGTTGGTTTGGACATAAGAATTTGTGTGGTGAATTTTTTAAGTTTAAATTATAATAACTACAAGTTTGTATAAAATGAAAACAAACTTGCTGTAATAAAATCATGCAAAACAGCTAAATTTTGAACGTTCTCAAATTTCGACGAAACTTGACCCAAATGTTGGTCTTGATATAAGAATTTGTATGGTAAATTAGCTAAGCATAATAATAACTTCATGTTTGTATAAAAAGGAGACAAACTTGCTTCATTAAACCCGTGCAAAACAGCTTAATTTTGAACGTTCTCAGAATTCGACGAAACACGACTCAAACATTGGTCTAGACCCAAGAACTTGTGTGGTAAATTTTTCTAACCGTAATAATAACTACTAGTTTGTGTAAAAGGAAAACAAACTTGCTTTAATAAAACCATCCAAAATAGCTAAATTTTGAGCGTTCTCAGAATTTGATCAAACTTGACCAAAACGTTGGTCTGAACATACGAATTTGTGTTGTAAATTTGCTAAGCATTATAATAACTACAAGGTTGTATGCAATAAAAACAAACTTGCTTTAATAAAACTGTCAAAATAGCTAAATTTTGAATATTCTCAGAATTCGACGAAACTTCACCCAAACGTTGGTTTGGACATAAGAATTTGTGTGGTGAATTTTTTAAATTTAAATTATAATAACTACAAGTTTGTATAAAATGAAAACAAACTTGCTGTAATAAAATCATGCAAAACAGCTAAATTTTGAACGTTCTCAAATTTCGACGAAACTTGACCCAAATGTTGGTCTTGATATAAGAATTTGTATGGTAAATTAGCTAAGCATAATAATAACTTCATGTTTGTATAAAAAGGAGACAAACTTGCTTCATTAAACCCGTGCAAAACAGCTTAATTTTGAACGTTCTCAGAATTCGACGAAACACGACTCAAACATTGGTCTAGACCCAAGAACTTGTGTGGTAAATTTTTCTAACCGTAATAATAACTACTAGTTTGTGTAAAAGGAAAACAAACTTGCTTTAATAAAACCGTCCAAAATAGCTAAATTTTGAACGTTCTCAGAATTTGATCAAACTTGACCAAAACGTTGGTCTGAACATACGAATTTGTGTGGTAAATTTGCTAAGCATTATAATAACTACAAGGTTGTATGCAATAGAAACAAACTTGCTTTAATAAAACTGTGGAAAATAGCTAAATTTTGAATATTCTCAGAATTCGACGAAACTTCACCCAAATGTTGGTTTGGACATAAGAATTTGTGTGGTGAATTTTTTAAGTTTAAATTATAATAACTACTAGTTTGTATAAAATGGAAACAAACTTGCTGTAATAAAACCATACAAAACAGCTAAATTTTGAACGTTCTCAAATTTCAACGAAACTTGACCCAAATGTTGGTCTTGATATAAGAATTTTTATGGTAAATTTGCTAAGCATAATAATAACTTCATGTTTGTATAAAAAGGAGACAAACTTGCTTTATTAAAACCGTGCAAAACAGCTTAATTTTGAACGTTTTCAGAATTCGACGAAACTTGACTCAAACATTGGTCTAAACCCAAGAACTTGTGTTGTAAATTTTTCTAACCGTAATAATAACTACTAGTTTGTGTAAAAGGAAAACAAACTTGTTTTAATAAAACCGTCCAAAATAGCTAAATTTTGAACGTTTTCAGAATTCGACAAAACTTGACCAAAACGTTGCTCTGCACATAAGAATTTGTGTGGTAAATTTGCTAAACGTAATAATAATTACATGTTTGTATAAAAAGGAAGCAAACTTGCTTTAATAAAACCGTGCAAATAAGCTTAATTTTGAACGTTTTCAGAAATCGACGAAACTTGACCCAAACGTTGGTCTAGACCCAAGAATATGTGTGGTAAATTTGCTAACTGTAATAAGAACTACAAGTTTGTGTAAAAGGAAAACAAACTTGCTTTAATAATACCGTCCAAAACAGCTAAATTTTGAATGTTCTCAGAATTCGACGAAACTTGACCCAAACATTGGTCTACACCCAAGAATTTGTGTGTTAAATTTGCTAAACGTAATAATAACTACAAGTGTGCGTAAAAGGAAAAAAAGCTTTCTTTAATAAAACCGTCCAAAATAGCTAAATTTTGAACGTTCTCAGAATTTGATCAAACTTGACCAAAACGTTGGTCTGAACATAAGAATTTGTGTGGTAAATTTGCTAAGCATAATAATAACTACAAGGTTGTATGAAATAGAAACAAACTTGCTTTAATAAAACCGTGCAAAATAGCTAAATTTTGAATATTCTCAAAATTCGACGAAACTTCACCCAAACATTGGTTTGGACATAAGAATTTGTGTGGTGATTTTTCTAAGCTTAAATTATAATAACTACAAGTTTGTATAAAATGGAAAGAAACTTGCTGTAATAAAACCATGCAAAACAGCTAAATTTTGAACGTTCTCAAATTTCGACAAAACTTGACCCAAACGTTGGTCTTGATATAAGAATTTGAATGGTAAATTTGCTAAGCATAATAATAACTTCATGTTTGTATAAAAAGGAGACAAACTTTGTTTTAATAAAACCGTGCAAAACAGCTTAATTTTGAACGTTTTCAGAATTCGACGAAACTTTACCCAAACGTTGGTCTAGACCCAAGAACTTGTGTGGTAAATTTTTCTAACCGTAATAATAACTACTAGTTTGTGTAAAAAGAAAACAAACTTGCTTTAATAAAACCGTCCAAAATAGCTAAATTTTGAACGTTCTCAGAATTCGACCAAACTTGACCAAAACGTTGCTCTGCACATAAGAATTTGTGTGGTAAATTTGCTAAGCGTAATAATAATTACATGTTTGTACTAAAAGAAAACAAACATGCTTTAATAAAACCGTGCAAATAAGCTAAATTTTGAACGTTTTCAGAAATCGACGAAACTTGACCCAAACGTTGGTCTAGACCCAAGAATTTGTGTGTTAAATTTGCTAACTGTAATAAGAACTACAAGTTTGTGTAAAAGGAAAACAAACTTGCTTTAATAATACCGTCCAGAACAGCTAAATTTTGAATGTTCTCAGAATTCGACGAAACTTGACCCAATCTACACCCAAGAATTTGTGTGTTAAATTCGCTAAGAGTAATAATAACTACAAGTGTGTGGAAAAGGAAAAAAAACTTTCTTTAATAAAACCGTCCAAAATAGCTAAATTTTGAACGTTCTCAGAATTTGATCAAACTTGACCAAAACGTTGGTCTGAACATAAGAATTTGTGTGGTAAATTTGCTAAGCATTATAATAACTACAAGGTTGTATGCAATAGAAACAAACTTGCTTTAATAAACCGTGCAAAATAGCTAAATTTTGAATATTCTCAGAATTCGACGAAAATTCACCCAAACGTTGGTTTGGACATAAGAATTTGTGTGGTGAATTTTTTAAGTTTAAATTATAATAACTACAAGTTTGTATAAAATGGTAACAAACTTGCTGTAATAAAACCATGCAAAACAGCTAAATTTTGAACGTTCTCAAATTTCGACGAAACTTGACCCAAACGTTGGTCTTGATATAAGAATTTGTATGGTAATTTGCTAAGCATAATAATAACTTCATGTTTGTATAAAAAGGAGACAAACTACCTTTATTAAAACCGTGCAAAACAACTTAATTTTGAACGTTCTCAGAATTCGACAAAACTTGACTCAAACGTTGGTCTAGACCCAAGAACTTGTGTGGTAAATTTTTCTAATGGTAATAATAACTACTAGTTTGTGTAAAAGGAAAACAAACTTGCTTTAATAAAACCGTTCAAAATAGCTAAATTTTGAACGTTCTCAGAATTTGATCAAACTTGACCAAAACGTTGGTCTGAACATACGAATTTGTGTTGTAAATTTGCTAAGCATTATAATAACTACAAAGTTGTATGCAATAAAAACAAACTTGCTTTAATAAAACTGTCAAAATAGCTAAATTTTGAATATTCTCAGAATTCGACGAAACTTCACCCAAACGTTGGTTTGGACATAAGAATTTGTGTGGTGAATTTTTTAAGTTTAAATTATAATAACTACAAGTTTGTATAAAATGAAAACAAACTTGCTGTAATAAAATCATGCAAAACAGCTAAATTTTGAACGTTCTCAAATTTCGACGAAACTTGACCCAAATGTTGGTCTTGATATAAGAATTTGTATGGAAAATTTGCTAAGCATAATAATAACTTCATATTTGTATAAAAAGGAGACAAACTACCTTTATTAAAACCGTGCAAAACAACTTAATTTTGAACGTTCTCAGAATTCGACAAAACTTGACTCAAACGTTGGTCTAGACCCAAGAACTTGTGTGGTAAATTTTTCTAATGGTAATAATAACTACTAGTTTGTGTAAAAGGAAAACAAACTTGCTTTAATAAAACCGTTCAAAATAGCTAAATTTTGAACGTTCTCAGAATTTGATCAAACTTGACCAAAACGTTGGTCTGAACATACGAATTTGTGTTGTAAATTTGCTAAGCATTATAATAACTACAAGGTTGTATGCAATAAAAACAAACTTGCTTTAATAAAACTGTCAAAATAGCTAAATTTTGAATATTCTCAGAATTCGACGAAACTTCACCCAAACGTTGGTTTGGACATAAGAATTTGTGTGGTGAATTTTTTAAGTTTAAATTATAATAACTACAAGTTTGTATAAAATGAAAACAAACTTGCTGTAATAAAATCATGCAAAACAGCTAAATTTTGAACGTTCTCAAATTTCGACGAAACTTGACCCAAATGTTGGTCTTGATATAAGAATTTGTATGGTAAATTAGCTAAGCATAATAATAACTTCATGTTTGTATAAAAAGGAGACAAACTTGCTTCATTAAACCCGTGCAAAACAGCTTAATTTTGAACGTTCTCAGAATTCGACGAAACACGACTCAAACATTGGTCTAGACCCAAGAACTTGTGTGGTAAATTTTTCTAACCGTAATAATAACTACTAGTTTGTGTAAAAGGAAAACAAACTTGCTTTAATAAAACCGTCCAAAATAGCTAAATTTTGAACGTTCTCAGAATTTGATCAAACTTGACCAAAACGTTGGTCTGAACATACGAATTTGTGTGGTAAATTTGCTAAGCATTATAATAACTACAAGGTTGTATGCAATAGAAACAAACTTGCTTTAATAAAACTGTGGAAAATAGCTAAATTTTGAATATTCTCAGAATTCGACGAAACTTCACCCAAATGTTGGTTTGGACATAAGAATTTGTGTGGTGAATTTTTTAAGTTTAAATTATAATAACTACTAGTTTGTATAAAATGGAAACAAACTTGCTGTAATAAAACCATGCAAAACAGCTAAATTTTGAACGTTCTCAAATTTCAACGAAACTTGACCCAAATGTTGGTCTTGATATAAGAATTTTTATGGTAAATTTGCTAAGCATAATAATAACTTCATGTTTGTATAAAAAGGAGACAAACTTGCTTTATTAAAACCGTGCAAAACAGCTTAATTTTGAACGTTTTCAGAATTCGACGAAACTTGACTCAAACATTGGTCTAAACCCAAGAACTTGTGTTGTAAATTTTTCTAACCGTAATAATAACTACTAGTTTGTGTAAAAGGAAAACAAACTTGTTTTAATAAAACCGTCCAAAATAGCTAAATTTTGAACGTTTTCAGAATTCGACCAAACTTGACCAAAACGTTGCTCTGCACATAAGAATTTGTGTGGTAAATTTGCTAAACGTAATAATAATTACATGTTTGTATAAAAAGGAAGCAAACTTGCTTTAATAAAACCGTGCAAATAAGCTTAATTTTGAACGTTTTCAGAAATCGACGAAACTTGACCCAAACGTTGGTCTAGATCCAAGAATATGTGTGGTAAATTTGCTAACTGTAATAAGAACTACAAGTTTGTGTAAAAGGAAAACAAACTTGCTTTAATAATACCGTCCAAAACAGCTAAATTTTGAATGTTCTCAGAATTCGACGAAACTTGACCCAAACATTGGTCTACACCCAAGAATTTGTGTGTTAAATTTGCTAAACGTAATAATAACTACAAGTGTGCGTAAAAGGAAAAAAAGCTTTCTTTAATAAAACCGTCCAAAATAGCTAAATTTTGAACGTTCTCAGAATTTGATCAAACTTGACCAAAACGTTGGTCTGAACATAAGAATTTGTGTGGTAAATTTGCTAAGCATAATAATAACTACAAGGTTGTATGAAATAGAAACAAACTTGCTTTAATAAAACCGTGCAAAATAGCTAAATTTTGAATATTCTCAAAATTCGACGAAACTTCACCCAAACATTGGTTTGGACATAAGAATTTGTGTGGTGATTTTTCTAAGCTTAAATTATAATAACTACAAGTTTGTATAAAATGGAAAGAAACTTGCTGTAATAAAACCATGCAAAACAGCTAAATTTTGAACGTTCCCAAATTTCGACGAAACTTGACCCAAATGTTGGACTTGATATAAGAATTTGTATGGTAAATTTGCTTAGCATAATAAGCTTCATGTTTGTATAAAAAGGAGACAAACTTGCTTTGATAAAACCGTGCAAAACAGCTTAATTTTGAACGTTCTCAGAATTCGACGAAACTTGACCCAAACGTTGGTCTAGACCCAAGAACTTGTGTGGTAAATTTTTCTAACCGTAATAATAACAACTACTTTGTGTAAAAGGAAAACAAACTTGCTTTAATAAAACCGTCCAAAATAGCTAAATTTTGAACGTTCTAAGAATTCGACCAAACTTGACCAAAACGTTGCTCTGCACATAAGAATTTGTGTGGTAAATTTGCTAAGCGTAATAATAATTACATGTTTGTATAAAAAATAAACAAACTTGCTTTAATAAAACCGTGCAAATAAGCTTAATTTTGAACGTTTTCAGAAATCGACGAAACTTAACCCAAACGTTGGTCTAGACCCCAGAATTTCTGTGGTAAATTTGCTAACCGTAATAAAAATTACAAGTTTGTGTAAAAGGAAAACAAACTTGCTTTAATAATACCGTCCAAAACAGCTAAAGTTTGAATGTTCTCAGAATTCGACGAAACTTGACCCAAACGTTCGTCTACACCTAAGAATTTGTGTGTTAAATTTGCTAGCGTAATAATAACTACAAGTGTGTGTAAAAGGAAAAAAAACTTTCTTTAATAAAACCGTCCAAAATAGCTAAATTTTGAACGCTCTCAGAATTTGATCAAACTTGACCAAAACGTTGGTCTGAACATAAGAATTTGTGTGGTAAATTTGCTAAGCATTATAATACTACAAGGTTGTATGCAATAGAAACAAACATGCTTTAATAAAACTGTGGAAAATAGCTAAATTTTGAATATTCTCAGAATTCGACGAAACTTCACCCAAATGTTGGTTTGGACATAAGAATTTGTGTGGTGAATTTTTTAAGTTTAAATTATAATAACTACTAGTTTGTATAAAATGGAAACAAACTTGCTGTAATAAAACCATGCAAAACAGCTAAATTTTGAACGTTCTCAAATTTCAACGAAACTTGACCTAAACGTTGGTCTTGACATAAGAATTTGTATGGTAAATTTGCTAAGCATAATAATAACTTCATGTTTGTATTAAAAGGAGACAAACTTGCTTTAATAAAACCGTGCAAAACAGCTTAATTTTGAACGTTCTCAGAATTCGACGAAACTTGACCCAAACGTTGGTCTAGACCCAAGAACTTGTGTGGTAAATTTTTCTAACCGTAATAATAACTACTAGTTTGTGTAAAAGAAAAACAAACTTGCTTTAAAAAAATCGTCCAAAACAGCTAAATTTTGAACGTTCTCAGAATTCGACGAACTTGACCCAAACGTTGATCTAGACCGAAGAATTTTTGTGGTAAATTTGCTAAGTGTAAAAGGGAAGCAAACTTCCTCTAATATATATCTACAAAACAGCTAAATTTTGAACTTTCTCAGAATTCGACGAAACTAGACCGAAACGTTAGTTTGGACCCAAGAATTTGTGTGGTAAATTTGCTAAGCTTAGTAATAACCAGAAGTAGGCATTGTGTTTCTCGTTACCGCATGAAATGTTTGATTATGAGGATGTTTATGAAATGTCTATTTCAAAACTGAATGAATTGACTAGTCAGGTGGGCTATTTTCGTAATAGGACGTATTTTACAAAACTTGGAGATGTGTATTACAAATTAAATAATGATGATGTTTTGTTTGATGTGTGTAATTGGTATTGCTCCGAAAAAAGAAATCGATATATATGTTGAAGTTGATGGAAATGTTATGGGTAGACAGGTTGGTGAATGTAACACAACCTCAGGAGGGTGGGTTAACTAAAGATGGTGAAAATTTGAAAAAATCTGAATCCTTTGAAGATAGTGACTTTGATTTGAGAAATGATGAGATGAATACTCAAAAAATAGGAGAGTGCATTGATAAAGAGGCTGTGGAAAAACAAATAGAAAGAGAGGTTGAAGAAACTAATATAAAAGAAAAGAAAGAACAAAATTAAGATCATGACAAGGTGTCAAGGGCCGCCCGCGTACTCGGCACCCTTGACGCGCACTTCGGCCACTCAACCATTCTACATGGGCGAACAATGAACCTTCACCGACAGAAGATGGACATCCGCAGACTTAGAGTCCTAGGAGTTGGTCTTTTACTGCTTTGTTATTTACTTTCTGTTGTTTAGATTGCTTAGGGGGACGTTACACCTCCTGAGATGCAATTTTTAGGTTTTTTATTATCTAGTATAGACAATAGGATTTATTTTTTTAAGCCTATTATAGGAGCGATGGTCCTGTTTCTGAAGAAGGTCGACGACTCCCTGCACTTGTGTTGTGACTATCGGGCGCTGAACAAGATCACCGTGAAGAACAAGTACCCGATACCGTTGGTGGCAAACTGCTTCGACCGTTTGAGTCAGGCGAACTACTTTATGAAGATAGACTTGAGTTCGGGCTATTGGCAGGTCCGAATCAAGGAGGGCGATGAGGCAAACACAACAGTTGTCACGAGGTACGGAGCTTTCGAGTTTCTTATCATGCCTTTCGGCCTGACTAACGCTCCGGCAACATTCAGCACCCTGATGAACCAAGTACTTCATGATTTTCTTGACGAGTTTGTGGTGGTGTACTTGGACAACATTGTTATGTACAGTAGAACCTTGGTCGAGCATGAGGACCATTCGCGGTAGGTTCTGATGAGACTCCGCGAGCACGAGCTATATGTGAAGGTGTCAAAGTGCTATTTTGCTCGGGAGAGTATCAGTTTCTTGGGGCACATCGTGGAGAGAGGACTCATTCGGATGGATCCCAAGAAAGTACAGGCTATTGAGGAGTGGAGACCGCCGAGCGATGTTCATGACTTGCGCTCATTTCTTAGCTTGGCGAATAATTATCGGCAATTTGTGAAGGACTACTCCGCGATAGTACGGCCTTTGACGGACTTACTGAAGAAGACAGAGACTTGGAATTGGACGCCCCAATGCCAAGTAGCCTTCGATGATTTGAAGAGAGCGATGGTGACAGATCCTGTGTTGGCCTTACCAGATATGTCAAAGCCATTGGTGGTGGAATTCTAATGCAAGACGGCCATCCAATTGCCTTTGAGAGTAGAAAGTTGAAGGATGCTGAATAACATTCTTCAGTACACGAGAAGGAGTTGTTGGCCATAGTTCATTGCGTTCGATTATGGCGGCACTATATGTTAGGCTCTCCCTTCGTGTTCAGGACGGACAGCACTGCAGTGAGTCATTTCATGTCGCAACCAAAGCTGACCAGTAGACAGGCACGTTGGCACGAGTTACTATCAGAATTTCACTCTATGTTGGAGTACAAGGCCGGCTCCAGCAACAACGCAGCAGATGCCTTGAGCCGTAGGGCGGATTTGGCGAATTTAGAGTCGATAGCAGCGCTCTCCTCTAGCGCGGCTGCTATCTCTATGAAGGATCAGATGTGGGAGTTACTACCGAGAGATCCCGCAGCACAAAGCTTGATTTAGCCAGTCGAGCAGGGCAAGGCTCGATAGTTTTGGATCGAGGATGGATTGTTGATGACCAAGGAAAACCGCGTATATGTTCCGAGAGGCGGGGACCTACAGAAATCATTCCTTTCAGAATGCCACGACACTCTTTGGGCGGGACACCAGGGAAGGAGCGTACGTATGCCTTGGTGCAGAGGGCATACTATTGGCCACAGATGCGGGACGATGTCGAGACGTATGTCCGCATTTGCTTGATATGTCAGCACGACAAGGCAGACCATTAGAAGAAGGCCGGTTTGCTACAACCACTTCCCATCCCAAAGCGTCCATGGAGAGCGTCTCCATAGATTACATCTTTGGATTGCCTAAAGTCGGGGACTTAGGCTCTATTATCATCGTGGTAAATTGTTTGTCGAAATATGCTACTTTCATCACAACACCCAAACAAGTTATAGCGGAAAGGACGGCTCATCTCTTCTTCAAGCACATCGTCAAGTATTGGGGACTGCCAAAGGATATTGTCACTGATTGAGACTCCCGTTTCACTGACGTCTTCAGGACCGAGTTGTTCAAACTCCTCGGGTCCACATTTCCATGAGCTCGAGTTATCATCCACAGTCCGATGGTCAGACGGTACGCTATAATTCTATGTTGGAGGACTACCTTCGGCACTTTGTGCGAGGTACGCAGAAGGATTGGGTGAAGCTCCTGGATGTCGCTCAGTTGTGTTTCAATGCTCAAAATAGCTCTTCCACCAACAAAAGCGCTTTTGAAATCGTTACTGAGCAACAACCGCTCCTTCCTCACACTCTTGACAACCCACAAAGTGTGAGATCCCCCCTCTTGCTCGAAGTTTCTCCTAAGAGTGGAAGCATAATGTTAATATCGATAGAAGTTGCCTGGAGATAGCTCAGAAGCAAATGAAGAAGTATGCAGATCAGAATCGCCGCTTCATCGAGTTCAATGCGGGAGACCTGGTGCTGTGAAGGTCCCAGATCCGCGATTGTCAAAGTCATCAAGGGGGAGAGATCCTCAATTGATGCAGAAGTATGTTTGCCCTTTGCGTGTCGTTAGGCGTATTGGGACAGTGGCGTACAAGGTGGAGTTGCCGCTGTGGTGGAAGATCCACAATGTCTTCCATGTGAGCTAATAAAAGAAGTATTCAGTAGATAAGTAGGACGATACACACAATCAACCTAGCCGCCCCAGCTTGAATTGACGAAGACGAAGGAGAAGGTGGCTGAAGTAATCTTAAATCACCGAGTCACGAGTACAGGGAAGAGAGACCACACAGAGTACCTGGTGAAATGGAGGGGATGCAGCAGCGAGGAGAATACTTGGGAGCGAGTGACGAACCTAAAGGCGTTTCTACCTCTTGTGGAAGCGTACGATGCTTCCATAGCACCGGGGACGTTGCTATCTCAGGTGGGGGAGGATGTTAAGGGCCGCCCGCGTACTTACCCTTGACGTGCACTTTGGCCACTCAACCATTCTACGTGGCCGACCAATCAACCTTAACCAACAAACGATGGACATCCGCAGTCTTAGAGTCCTAGGAGTTGGTCTTTTACTGCTTTGTTATTCGCTTTCTGTTGTTTAGATTGCTCAGGGGGACGTTACACCTCCTGAGGTGCAATTTTCAGGTTTTCGATTATCTAGTGTAGACAATAGGATTTATTTTTTTAAGCCTATTATAGGGGGGGGGAATGAGTTCAAGAAGCTTGGTTTAGTGACGTGTTAGAGTCCCCCTCAAACGATCCCCTTGCTCTAGCATCATTGTTTATTGTATATGCACTTTTCAGCAATAATACAAGCTCCTTTCTGAAATTGCATGTGCAATTTACTGTTGTGTGATTTGTTCCTCCCTATTGTGATTCCTTTCGGCGCACTGCGTTAGTGTCGAGCGGAGGTGTGTGTGGAGATTGGCGGACGTAGTTAGCAGACTACTAGCAACACGTTGCGCTTTGCGCTTTGCGGAAGGCGTCTCGTGAGACAAGGGTAGCATTGAAGAGGGAGAAGATGACCTGTTTCGGAGTGAGGATGACTTTTAGAGTGAAAAGGGGTCTGCTAATGATGGAACAAGAGAGCCAAATAATGTTTTCAATCCTGTGGAACAATATGATCCTAACTTTGAATTAGGTATGAACTTTAGCACTGAATCTGAATTTAGAAATGCCATTCACAGTCATGCAATAAAATCAAGAAGGCATTTGAAAATTTCCAAGAATGATAAGAATAGAATGTATGCAATAAAATCAGTGGAGGATAAATACGGACAAAGTGACTGATGAATACACATTTCAGATAAGAGAATACAATTCCAATCACACTTGTGGAAGGGACTATCATGTTAAAAATTTAAAGTCAAAGTGGCTTGCAGAGAAGTACATTAAAAAATTCAGAAGTGATCGAAAAAGAAATCTCAAGGGTTTTAGGGTTGATTTCATTCAGGATTTAAGAGTCAACGTATCACGAGATCAAGCGTATAGAGCCAAAAGAAAGGCACTAAAATCAATAGAGGGTGCTCCTGAGGTACAGTATTCAATGATGCAAGATTATGAACATGAATTGCGGAAATCTAACCTAGGCTCCACAATGGTGGTAGGCGTAGATACTGATCAGAAATTCGATAAATTTTATGTGTGTTTTGGTGCCTTGAAAATTGGGTTTAATGGGGGGTGTAGATAGGTGGTAGGTGTTGATGGATGTCATTTAATGGTCCTTTTGGGGGTGTTCTGTTAATAGCAGTAGGCATTGATCAGAATAAAAATATTTATCCTGTTGCATATGCTGTTGTTGGAAAAGAAATGATGGTTACTTGGGTGTGGTTTTTAAGGCTTCTGAAATCTGATTTGGGGGTGGTTAGATATGATCAGTGGTGTTTCATTTTTGATAAGCAAAGGGGGTTAGTTCAAGCATTTGAGGAAGTGTTTCCTGCTTTAGATCATAGGTTTTGTGTAAGACATCTACATTCTAACTTGAAGAATGCAGACTTCAGGGGTTTGGTTTTTAGAAACTATTTGTGGAAGGCTGCAAGGGCTACTACCCTTAATAAATTCATATTTTGTATGAAACAAATGTCAATACTTGATAAAACTGCTGCAGAATGGTTCGATGATAAACCCCCTACACAATGGAGTAGATCACACTTCAAAACTGATATTAAGTGTGATGTTTTATTGAATAATTGTTGTGAACTATTTAACTCAAACATTTTGGAGGCTAGAGAGAAACTTATTGTCACTATGCTTGAATGGATCAGAGAATATTTAATGAGAAGATTGCAAGAGAACAGGGATAGGGCAGAACTGAAATGGACGGGTGTTTCTATGTCCTAGGATTCTGAAAATTGTTGAGAAATTATGTTGAAAAGTCCACAGATTGCATTCCCATAAATGCTGATTCATCTCATTATCAATTAAACTGTTTTGATAGTTCACAAAATTGAGTTTATTTGGACAAGAGAAGCTGTTCTTGCAGGAAATGAGATTTGAATGGCATCCCATGTAAACATGCTTGTAGTGCCATATTCTGTAAAGGTGATGATCCGATTAAGTATGTCAATGAGTGCTATAGTGTGCCATCTTATAAGAATGTTTATAAGACTGCAATTATGCCTATGGTTGGTAGAGAACTGTGGACTGCTACACAATTCATCCCTCATTTGCCACCAAACTTTGGTAGGGGGGCTGGTAGGCCTCCAAAATCTAGAAGGAGGGAACCTGATGAGATAGTGTCAAAGCAAAAGAAAAATGTTAAAGGGAAACCGCAGAATAGGTTGAAAAGAGTTCATAAGACTGTCAAGGAGACTGCATGTATTCCAGTAACCTTTCAAGGGAGACTGCAAAGAGAAACACAATACCCGAAGTGTACTGCTGCATTCCAGTGTCCTTTGCAACAAGACTGCATGTATTGGCTTAACTGTTGCATTCCATAGCATATGTTTGGTCTAGAAATCCAAGGTACAACAATCTTCCCAGCAGCCTTCTATATGGACCTTGATTTGTCAATTTTTTTCCTTCAACTGAATTCAACTTTATACCTGCTGGCAGTGGAGTGCTTGTTGGTTTTGCTTGATTTAATCACAGGTCTGATATGATGTCCCTAATGTATTTATTTTGGGATATGACAATTCATGATTCAGACCTGCAAATCTCCAAACCAAGAAAAATCTGGCCCTTCCCATATCCTTCATGGTGAATAGGCTATGTAAGTGAGCTTTTATTTCTGTTATTATACTTTGACATGGTCCAGTGAGCAATACATCATCTACATAGACTAGGAGGCAAATAATCCCTTTCCAGTGGTTTTTGTAAAGAGACAGTAACCAAATTTGGACTGACTGAAGCCATACCTCTCTAATTGTGATGTGAATTCTTGGTTCCATTGTCTAGATGCCTGTTTAAGGCCATTCAATGATCTTTTCAATCTACAAACATGATTCTTAGGGGCAGAATACCCTTTAGGGGATTCATATAAATTTCTTCATCTAAGGAACCATGTAAAAAGGCATTATTAATATCTAACTGATGCAAGTGCCAATGTTGTTTTGCAGCCAAAGTTAATAGGATTCTGATGGTTACAACTTTCGTAACAGGTGAGAAACTATCTATATAGTCTATCCCTACAATTCGATTGTATCCTTTGACTACAAGTCTAGCCTTATATCTATCTATAGCACCATTTGGTTTTGTTTCAACTTATACATCCAGTTACATCCTATCACTCTTTTTTTGTTTGGTAATGAGTGATTTCCATGTGTTTATTGGTTTCTAGTGCTTTCATCTCATTGTTCATAGCTTTTATCCATTCCTCATTTTCTACAGCATCTTCATAACATGTAGGTTCTTAGGGATTTTCAGTAGCAGCAACAAAACATTTATGAACTAAGGATGAATAAGTTATGCTAGGTAAGTCAGTGTTGAAAGAGCATACATAGTCATCTAATCTAGTTGGTCTGCAGGTTTGTCTAGTGGATCTTCTAGGGACTATGTTTTCATTATGTTCAGGGTCAGGAGGATTCATTATGTCATCTGCACCTTCTGTAGTTGGTTCTACATCATCATCCTCTTCAGAATCTAAATCTGTCACAGGTTTAGGAATAGTGCAAGTAACAAGGTTTGTCAGCTGATTTCCATAAGGAAATATGTTCTCTTCAAAAGTGACATCTCTAGAAACAGTTATATTTCTTTTGTTTATATCATAAACCTTATAACCTTTTTGGTTTGGGGCATATCCAACAAATACACATTTTGAGGCCCTAGCATCAAATTTAGATTTATGAGGGATATTATTAGTGGCAAAGCACAAACATCCAAAGGTTTTAAAGACATAATAATTGACAGGTTTTTTAAACAATATTTCGTAAGGGGTTTTCCAATTCAACACACTAGAAGGTATTCTATTTATTATGAAAGTAGAGGTTAAAACAGCCTCACTCCAGAACATCTTAGGGAAGTTGGCTTGAATCATTAATGATCTAGCCATTTGAAGTAAGTATTTATGTTTTTGTTCTACAACTCCATTTTGTTGTGGAGTATATGTTCATGTTGTTTGGTGTATGATGCCTTCATCTCTAAACAGTTTTTCTGCTTGTTCTCCTAGAAATTCTGTACCATTGTCACTCCTTATTACCTTAATCCTTTTATTGAATTGTGTTAGAACCATTTTATGAAAAAATTTCTTAGAAGTTCTGCAGTCTGTTATTTATGTTGCATCAAATAGGTCCATATACATCTACTTTTATCATCTACAACAGTCAACATAAACATGCATTTTGATATAGAAAATTCACTATAAGGACCCCATATGTCCACATGTAATAGATCAAAGCATTCACTTGAAATAGAAGAACTTAAAGGGAAAGGCAATCTTTGTTGCTTTGCTCGGGGGCAAATTTCACAATGAATAGATTGATCTTTATTCCTTTTAACCAATCCAGTATGTAACATAACATTCTATGAAAAATGCCCTATTCTTCTATGCCATAATTCTGGTGATATATGTGAGGAAATAAGGCCAAAGTCAGTACAGTTATGCAGTGTTTCTTGTACATGTTTGTTGTCAAAACTTTGTCTATTCAAGACATATAGTTTTCCTATTAAACATGCAACTGCAATGACATCTCTAGTCCTGTTGTCCTGCATGATACAGCAAGATTTCATGAATTTGAATTAAATGTGAGATGAATTACATAATTTACTCACAGATAGGAGGTTAAAATGCAAATCTGGCACATATAAAATATTTTCTAGTATTATGCCATCAATCAGTTTAATAGTACCTAAATATTTCACTTTGTGTTCAGTTCCATCAGCAAGATGGACATTCATATCAGAATTAACGTTCTTTTATCAGTGAATAATAGTTCATTGTTACACATATGACTGGTAGAGCCATTGTCCATAATCCAATTATCAAGTAGACTGGAGTTCAAACATAAAGAGTCACAAGATATACCTAAAAAATCATTGCATCCTATATTAGTTAGTGCCAAGGTTTGTGGCTTGAATCCACCAAGGAACTTGTTCATTTCTGTCTTCAGTACCTGAGCAATGACATTACTGTCAACAACATTATTAGCACTTTCATTAAGATCACTCACTGTAGCTGCCCTTGCATTGTTAGACATGGTTTTCTTCCTTTGTTGTAAGAGATTTTTATACCAATCTGGGTAACCATGGATTTCAATACAGACCTCCTTCAAATGCCCTTATTTACCACATTCTTTATAGATTTCATTTCTTTCATCCACTGTGGTTTTCTTATTCTGGAAAGGTTTTTGTGTCTCAAGTCTTTTGAATGCCTGCATAGCCACATTAGGAACGGTGTATTGTTGCCTGGAGTTGACTTCCTTTTGTTTCTCCACTCTGGGACCATGGCATAGGCCTTATTAATATCAGCATGGGGTTCCGTTGTTAGAATTTGTCGTCTGACATGATCATACACTTCATTGAATCCCATGAGGAATTGAATGAATTGATCATGAATCTTGATTTCTGCAGTTTCTTTGGCTGCTTCACATGTGCACTTAGGTGTTCGTGTGATAGACGCCAGTTCGTCCCAAAGCGTCTTCAATCTTGCAAAATATGTTAACACTGTCATAGATCCTTGAGAAGTGGAGGCCAATTCCTTTTTCAACTGATATTTTAGAGGACCATTACTTTGTCCAAATCTGTTTCCCAGCTCCACCCAAAGGTCTCTAGATGTATTGGTATACATGAAAGTTTCAACAACTTCATTTGAGATGGAATTTAGAATCCACGAAGACACAATGCAATCTATTCTAATCTATTGTTCAAGGTCTTTTGTATTTTCTTGTGGTTTCTGTCCATCCCCATTAATGTAGCTGATCTTTATTTTAGCTCTTAGAGCCATTTTGATGGATCTACTCCAAGAAAGAAAGTTCGAGCCATCGAGTAAGGTAGTGACAAGGCTCAAATCGAGGTTGTCTCCAGGTTGCAGCTTCAAGATCTCTGAGCCTAAGCCATATCTTGTTTCTTGTGCACAATTCTTGAATTTCAATAATCCATGAGGTTTTGGATTTCTTTATCAGATAAATCAAAGACCATCAAAGATGGATCTAATACCATGTAAAATTTCAAGCGGAAGCAAAGATAGAGTAGGAACTCATTTCGAGAGATAGCAAAATGAATCAGCGGTGAAAGTAAAGGAACTTAGCTCACAAAATTTCTGTAAAGGAATGCTCTGTCCTTTTTTGTTTTGAAGAACAGGAAAGTGCATATATATATACACGTTTATACTGTAACTGCCATAACCAACACTCTTCTTCTTTCTTCACTAAAGAAAGTCGTTAATGAATTACAGAAGCGCCAATGCGCTTCTCAGAGTAAACTGAGCTAAAGAAAGCGTAAAGAAAAATAAAAGTGCAATCTCCAGTCAAAGGCAAACGGGTGGGACTACAAGTGTGACTTCCTACAACGGCTAACTTCTTCATCAGAGTTTTCGCAACTAGGCTTCTATTGCAGATGTTGTCACCATGGTTTCTTTACAGTTTGTAATCTCATGATACTTGAGAAACTTGAAGAATCAGTTCTGATTGCACATGTTATGAATTAGGGAGTTTTGTGGACAGGTTGTTGTTGAAGAAATGTTGTAAATGGATGTTCATGTTTTTTCTGAAGACATGCTGTAAATTGTGGATAGGATGTTGTAAATTGTTGATGTTAGTATGAAATGAATGTTTCTCATTAAGATGTTGAAAATGGTGCAGAAATGAATGTTTTCATTTTCATTATACTGTTGAAAATTCCGTATATTGTTGAAAAGGGTGCAGAAATGGCTGAAAATGGTGCAGAAATGTTGCTAAAAATTCCTTATATTGTTGAAAAGGGTGAAAAAATGGCTGAAAATTTATTTTCATTTTTATTCTATTACTAAATTAATTAACAACTGCAATTTTAGGCTTTTTGTTTCATTCTTAAAATTCATTAACATAATTGTTTAACAACATAGCACATAATTCAAACAATCTTCAAATTTCAAGCGTTCAATTTCATTATCAAAACCACAAAATGCCATTACAATTCCTCCATCTTACGTTTACCCATATCTAACAACATAATGTAAGTCCCTACATATCCACCAACCTGAAATGATTCATCGAACGATTCATCCAAAGACCACCATCCGTTGCAAACTTTAAGCCAAAATATCTTCTTCTTGAGCAGTTTTGCTTCGGTTTCCATTACTTAAAGCTTGATATGCAAACTGGGTATGACACACAAAGCTCTAGCACACATAGGTGGGTCATCTTATGTAAAAATCGACACACTCCACTATGCAATTGAACAAAAAATAAGCCAACATCTACAAAACTTAAACTTAAAGTCCAATTTTTACCTTATAATTTGCGCAAGAATAAAAACCTTCTTCTGGGATTGTCATTGGTCCAAGAAGTTCTCAATGGAGCCCTAATAGCACAAAAGCAGTTTACCACAATGGTGGAGTAATTGCTCGACGAAAAAGAAGGCATTTTTTGCTGTTTTTCTTCACCTGCAACTTCATTTGCAGCAGCAAAAATGAAAGAGAGAGAGAGAGCTCTTACATATGGTGAAAATAGTGGGAAGAGGGGCTCTTTTTCCCGCCTAAAGCCACGTCATTCGCCACTACTTGTTTAAGTTGCGCACGTGGACATGGGAGCCCTAAGTCCCAAATCTCTCCGCCGCGTTTTTGGGCAATTTTGGTCAGAAGGACAAAAATTGCAAAAAATTCAATACTTACAGGACTAAAATTGCCAGTACTGTAGTTACAGTCCCAATTCTGCCACCCCCCCATACTTACGGGACCAATTTTGAAATTTTTTCTAATTCTAAAAACAAAGTTTTAATTGGTAACTACAACTAAATATTTCGTTGATGGGAGCATCATAAATGTATGTATACGAGGTTTATTAACTTAGATAAATGTTACAAGAATTAATCACACATCTTATTCCTCGTTCGTATTCAAGAATATAGTGATGATACATACGCTTCTATAGATATCATAAATGTTAACATGCAATCACAATCCGTGTTAGTCGTCTTATACTAATATATTCGTGTTACACATTTATTCATCAACCTCAAATGCAATCACGAATAATTTGATTTATTTTTCAACTTTATTCAAGAACTCCGGATACACATATATATCCACCTACACTCCCAGAGTATTTTTACTTATATTTTATTGATAAAGTTAATTATTTTAGTAATTTCAATTCTATTAATTTTATATTTTTAATAATTTTACTGTTGTAAAAACTAATTTTCATAATTTCTGTAGATAAAAAAATGACACCCCCTCATAAATTACAAGACAGAAACTGTATTTTTATACCTATAAACATAAGTAGGATTTAACATTTTAATGATCACACTAACAGCTCGAACACTAGTTTAATTGGTATAAGTAGAGATAATAAATTTTGTTAGTACATATGTAGAAGCATCATATGGAAGTAAGTATTAATTTAGTTTGAGTACAGATTTCATCCTTCATTGATCATACTCATATGGAAGTGAGTATTAATTTAGTTTGAGTAGGGATTACATCTTTTGTTGATCATACTAAATGTATCAGCAAGTTTTAACTAGTTGCAAATAGGATTATATATATTTCTTGTTGATCATGCTAATCACACGAACAGGAGTTATAATTAATATAAAAAGGATTACATATATATTTCGTTGATGAAAGCATTCAATATTAATGCTTTCATACTAACTGTACCGCCATGAATTTTAAGTCAATATATCAATAGGACTACATCATTTTGTTGATCATACTAATTGTTCATATGCACAAAGCTATATATATTTTGTTAGTAAAAGCATCACATAATGCTTGTACACTAATTGTACGGATATTGGTTTTAAACTGGATCAAAATAATAACATCTTTTGTAATTGCACGTACACGAGTTTTCACTTGACGATCATAATAAATAAATGAGACATGAATTTTTACTTTCCATAGATAGGATCGCAAAGGACTATATTATACTTTTTTTATACAAACATCATTAATATATTCACATTTATTATTAAGATAATTTGCAACTATTGTTGATCATATTAATTGTACTGACAAGAGCTGTAAATTAATATGAGTTGGATTATATTTCACAAAAATTCTAGAAACAAAGTTTTAATTTGTAACTAGGACTTAATATTTCATTGATGGGAGCACCATAAATGTACGTATATGACTTTTATTAACTTAGATAAATGTTAGAAGAATTAATCACACAACTTATTCCTCATTCATATTCAAGAATATAGCAATGATTAATACGCTTCTATAGGTATCATAAATGTTAACATGCGATCACAATTCGTGTTAGTCGTCTTATACTAATATATTCATATTATATATTTATTCATCATCCTCAAATGCAATCGCAAATAATTTGATCTAATTTTCAACTTTATTCAAGAACTCCGGATAAATATGTGTACATACATACACACCTACACACCCATACTATTTTTACTTATATTTTATTGATAACACTAATTATTTTAGTAATTTTAATTCTATACTTTTATAATTTTGATAATTTGGTCTTGTAAAAACTAATTTCATAATCCGTGTAGGATAAAAAATGACACACCCTCATAAATTACAAGGCAAAAACTGTATTTTTATCCTTATACACATATGTATGATTTAACATTTTAATGATCACACTAACTGCTCAAAGACGAGTTTAATTGGTATAAGTAGTGATAATAAATTTTGTTTGTACGTATTTAGATGCATCATATGGAAGTAAGTATTAATTTAGTTTGGGTATAGATTACATCCTTCGTTGATCGTACTCATATGGATGTGAGTATTAATTTAGTTTGAAACTTGAGGAATCAGTTCTGATTGAATATGTTATGAATTAGGGGATTTTGTGGACAGGTTGTTGTTGAAGAAATGTTGTAAATGGATGTTCATGTTTTTAGTGAAGACAGGCTGTAAATTGTGGATAGGATGTAGTAAATTGTTGATGTTAGTATGAAATGAATGTTGAAAATGGTGCAGAAATGAATATTTTCATTTTCATTATATTTATGAAAATTCCTGATATTGTTTAAATGGGTGCAGAAATATTGCTGAAGATTCCTTATATTGTTGAAAATGATGCAGAAATAACCAAAAATTCATTTTCGTTTTTATTCCATTACTGAATTAATTAATTCACAAAAGCATCAAATTTTAGGATTCCAATTTCATTATCAAAACCACAATATGCCATTATAATTCCTCCATCTTATGTTTACCCATATCTAACAACATAATGTAAGTCCCTACAAATCTAGCAACCTGGAACGATTCGTCCAAAGACCACCATCCGTTGACCCATCCAAAACCGATCAACACAAGCCATGATGTCACCAAGCAAACTTTAAGCCAAAATATCTTCTTCTTCAGTAGTTTTGCTTCGGTTTGCATTGCTTGAAGCTTGCGATGCAAATTGGGTATGACACACAAAGCTGTAGCACACATAGGTGGGTCATCCCATGTAAAAAATGGACATCCTACACTCTGCAATTGAACAAAAAATAAGCCAACATCTATAGGACTTAAACTTAAACTTCAATCCTTACCTTATAATTTGCGCAAGAATAAAACCTTCTACCGAGATTGTCATTGGACCAAGAGGTTCTCAATGGAGCCCTAATGCCACAAAATCAGTTTACCACAATGGTGGAGTAATTGCGCGACGATAAAGAAGACATTTTCACTATTTTTCTTTACCTGTAACTTCATTTGCAGCAGAAAAAATGAAAGAGAGAGAGAGCTCTTACATACGGTGAAAAAAGTGGGAAGAAAGGCTCTTTTTCCCGCCTAAAGCCACGTAATTAGCCACATCATTCGCCACGTAAGCTCCTACGTGTTTAAGTTGCGCACGTGAACGTCGGAACCCTAAGCCCCAAATCTCTCCACCGCCTTTTCACCAAAATTGCTAAAAAATTAGTACTTAAAGGACTAAAATGGCCAGTCCTGTAGTTACAATCCCAATTCTGCCAGCCCCCCATACTTACGGGACCAATATTTCAATTTTGCCTGATTTTAAAAACAAAGTTTTAATTGGTAACTAGGACTAAATATTTCATTGATGGAAACACCATATATTACGTATATGAGTTTTATTAACTTTGATAAATTCTACAAGAATTAATCACACAACTAATGCCTTGTTCATATTCAAGAATATAGCATTATTAATATGCTTCTATACATATCGTAAATGTTAACATGCAATCTCAATTCGTGTTAGTCATCTTATACTAATATATTCGTATTACACATTTATTCATCAATCTCAAATGCAATCGCAAACAATTTGATTTTATTTTCAACTTTATTCAAGAACTCCGGATATATATATATATGTACATATATACACACCTAAACACCCATAGTATTTTCACTTATATTTTATTGATAACATTAATTATTTTTAGTAATTTTAATTGTATAATTTTATAATTTTGATAATTTTAGTCTTGTAAAATTTAATTTTCATAATTTGTGTAGGATAAAAAATGACACCCCCTTATAAATAACAAGACTGAAACTTTATTTTTTCCTATAGACATAAGTAGGATTGAACATTTTAATGATCACACTAACAGCTCAAACACGAGTTTAATTGGTATAAGTAGAGATAATAAATTTTGTTTGTACATATGTAGAAGTATCAAATGGAAGTAAGTATTAATTTAGTTTGAGTACGGATTACATCCATCGTTGACTATACTCTATAAAAACATAAAATATATAAAGAATACATCTTTTTTTACATACTTGTTAGATATATGAATAGATATTTTATATTTCAAATTAGGAATTATATGTAAAAGTTCTTGAAAATTATTAATACTTGACATAGGTAGTTTAAAATGGCAATAGTTGGTAATTAGTAAGTGGGTGGACTAGGGTTTAATCAATTTTGTAGCAAATATTTGAAAGTTTGTTTATTTGTTGCCATATCACCTTGCCATCTCACAAGAAATGCCCAATATTACTATCAAGTCATTTCTTGTGACACATAGGATTAAAAAACTTCAAACTATATCCAACGTGGATGTCATGTCATGTTTTTGGAAAAAAAATTGAAATTTTGGACAAATTTATTGGGAAGTATATTAAGTTAGATCCAAGCCCATGTGTCATTGCACGCAATCGTCATGGGACTTTAATAGAAATAAATGTACCGACATTCATTAATAACTTAAAAATACATGTATTTTCCAAATATGTTCTAATGATATCTCGAACATACAATGTGAAACAGAGATTACAGGCATAATTATTATTAATTCAAATGAAATGATGCGGGTTTTTGGTAAGATGATCGCGAAGAATCTCACTATGTAGTCCTTGGTGAGCTTTGGGATTCAACTCTCGTGATATCACATTCCTTTGTTTCACATGGGATTCACGAACATATATGTTATAAATGAAGAGTAGCAATTATTCCAAACTGAGAGTTTTGAAACCCCGAAGCTCACCAAGAATCTTCCGATCCACTAGTTGTTTGTATTAGCTACTGCAATGGAATTGGATGGAGTACCGACAGTCGGTTTCGGATCTATGTTTTCTTTGCAAATGAAATGAGCTACAATGTTCGTACTAGGCTCCAGCACCAATTTCTCCCATGCTTCATTGGCATCTCCACCACGTCGAAGGAATACTTCTGTGGCATTCAACCAATGGATCTGGCACCCGAATTCCTCCCTCATCCTCAAAATCTTTTCAACTTGAACGGAAAGCTAATTTGCAAGTGTTCATCTTAATTTCATCAATAGCTGCCTTAAGAAGCTTATCCCTAGTTTCACCATCGACAAGACCCTCACTACTGAAGAACTCATCCATCTCGGGGACCCCAATGGCACGCCTAATGCCATAATCATAATCACGATTTTTTGGGTCAAAAAATGCCTTACCCTCCTCCACCAACCCGCTATCCACCATCTGATCAACCCTTTTAGCCACGTACGGAAGCAAGATCGGGATCGCCAGTTCCATCCAGAGAAACCAACACTCGTACTTGGAGGAAAACCCAGTGTCGTCATTGACAAGTGCCTGTATGAAGGAATTGGACCCTTCAGCAATGATTGGTAATGGATTCTTTTGTACGATGGCATCAGCAGCCAGCAATGCATGCTGCACAGTGAAATCCACCTCAGGATCAATGATTCCGAGCAAATGGTGTGGCACGCCGCGGCATTCCTCATTGCTCACGTTATTGGTTACTATGTTTAGGCCCTTGTACACCTGAATATTGTCCGAGTTGATGACCTCTGCCCTGAAATGGGTGGCCCTTCAGGGGTTTGGCATTTAAATACTGTTTGTGGAAGGCTGCAATTGCTACTACCCATAATGAATTTAGATTGTATATGAAACAAATGTCAGTACTTGATAAAAACTGCTATAGAATGGTTTGATGATAAACCCCCAACACAGTGGAGTAGATCACACTTCAAAACTGATATTAGATGTGATGTTTTATTGAATAATTTTTGTGAAACATTTAACTCGAACATTTTGGAGGCTAGGGAAAAGCTTATTGTCACTATGCTTGAATGGATCAGAGAGTATTTAATGAGCAGACTGTAGGAGAACAGCGATAGGGCAAAATTGAAGTTGATAGGTGTTATATGTCCTAGGATTCTGAAAATTGTAGAGAAAAATATTGAAAAGTCCACAGATTGGATTCCCATAAAGGCTGATTCATCTCATCATCAATTAAACTGTTTTGATGGTTCACAACATTGAGTTGATTTGGACAAGAGAAGTTGTTCTTCTAGGAAATGGGATTTGAATGGCATCCCATGTAAACATGCTTGTAGTGCCATATTGTGTAAAGATGATGATCCTATTCAGTATGTGAATAAATGCTATAGTATGGCATCTTATAATAACGTTTATAAGACTGTAATTATGCTTATGGTTGGTAGAGAATTGTGGACTGCTACACAATTCATCCATCATTTGCCACCAAAAGTTTTTAAAGGGGCTGGTAGGCCTCCAAAATCTAGAAAGAGTAAACCTGATGAGATAGTGTTAAAGTAGAAGAAAAATGGTAAGGGAAAACCGCAGAAAAGAGTGCAGAAAACTGTCAAGTGCAGCAAATGCGGTAAGGAGAAACACAATGCCCGAAAATTTTCATTGAAGAACCTGGACGAAGATACACAAGTCACTGATGCATTTAGTCAAGAAAAAGAGGCTCATGTAAGCAAGAAAAGAAGGGCAAGACTGAATATATAAATCTGATTTGTGTGTGTTGATTTCATACTTATCTAAATCTGATTTTGTTGCAGGTTGAAAAGGAAGCAGGTGAAGAGGACATTTTGACTAAAAATGTTGCATTTCAGGGAGACAACTCTATTGTAAGAAACATCAGTATCCATTCCATTTTAAGTTGCCATTCATTATTACTAAATAACTTTTTTCCAGGGTTGGAAGAACAAATTTCAACTGACGAGATGACTAAATCTGATGCATTTTAGTAGAACAAGTCTGTGGTAAGAAAACTTCAGCACCCATACATTCCATTTTAATTATACATCATCTAATACTTGATATGGACTATTTTTTCAAGGAATGAAGTAACAAGAGCTTTCAAGTATTGTAGTCCATCATACAGGCCAACAAACTGCAGCTTCAGTAAGTAATTCTCAAATAATTTCAAGAATTTTATTTATCATTCACTTATTCAGTTTATTTCATTCTCCTTATAGGTAATACCCAAACCATTCAAGCCACCCAGGTATAAACAAAAAATTGCACACAAACAACCATGGAAGTCATCATACAAGTCTTCCACATCCCACCAACAAGATGCAGCTCAAAGCTCTAGGCTACCTCCACCAACTCAACCAAGTCATATGCAGCCACCATTCCCAAAAGTTAATATTAGAGCTTCACCACGATGGACAGTGAGACAGGAGATATTTCCAAAACAGGCTTTACAACCAGAGACCAAATCTCTTCTGTCAATATGTACATTTTTTAAGAAGGATGAAAAGAAGTATATTACATTATCACGATTGAACAATGTGTTATCACAATCGAAGGACAATGGAGACAAAGGCAAGAAGAAAGATGGGAGGAATTCACCTTTTGTTTAAGTTTTTTATTTTGATTGAAACATTTTTTGTTTGTTATCTCAAGATACTTGAGAAACTTGAGGAATAAGCTATGATTGCATATGTTATGAGTTAGGGAGTTATGTGGATAGGTTGTTGTTGAAGAAATATTGTAACTGGATGTTCATGTTTTTGGTGAAGACAGGCTGTAAATTGTGGACAGGATGTTGTAAATTGTTGATATTAGTATGAAATGAATGTTCCTTATTAACATGTTGAAAATGGTGCAGAAATGAATGTTTTCATTTTCATTATAATGCAAAAAATTCCTTATATTGTTGAAAAAGGTGCAGAAATGGCTGAAAAGGATGCACAAATGTTGTTGAAAATTCCTTATATTGTTGAAAAGGGTGCAGAAACGGCTGAAAATTTATTTTCATTTTTATTCTATTACTAAATTAATTAACAACTGGAATTTTAAGCTTGCAGTTTCATTCTTAAAATTTATTACCAGAATTCTTTATCAACATAACACAAAATTCACAAAAGCGTCAAATTTGAGGCTTTCAATTTCATTATCAAAACCACAAAATGCCATTACAATTCCTCCTTATGTTTACTCATATCTAACAACGTAATGTAAGTTCCTACAAATCTAGCAGTCTAGAACAATTCATCGAACGATTCATCCAAAGACCACCATCCATTTACCTATCCAAAAACCGACTAACACAAACCATGATGCCACCAAGAATCTTCCGATCCATTAGTTGTTTGTAGTAGCTACTTCAATGGCATTGGATGGAGTACCGACAGTTGGTTTCGGATCTATGTTTTCTTTGCAAATGAAACGAGCCACAATGTTCATACGAGGCTCCAGCACCAATTTGTCCCATGCTTCATTGGCATGTCCACCACGTCGAAGGAATACCTTTGTGTCATTTAATCGATGGATCTGCCACTCGAATTCCTCCGTTATCCTCAAAATCTTTTCAACTTGACGGCAAGCTAATTTGCAAGTGTTCGTCTTAGTTTCATAAATAGCTGCCTTAAGAAGCTTAACCCTAGTTTCACCATCGACAAGACCCTCGCTCCCAAAGAACACCTCCATCTCGGGACCCCAATGGCATGCCTAATCCCATAATCATAGTCACGAATTTTTGGGTCAAAAAATGCCTTACCCTCCTCCACCAACCCGCTATCCACCATCTGATCAACCCTTTTCGACACGTATGAATGAAAAATCAGGATCACCACGTCCATCCAGAGAAAGCAACATTAGATATTGGAGCGAAACTCAGTGTCGTCATTGACAAGTGCCTGTAAGAAGGAATTGGACCCTCCAGCAATGATTGCCAGCCGATTCTTTTGTACGGTGGCATCAATAGCCAAAAGTGCATGATGCACAGAATCATGTACAGTGAAATCCATGTCGGGATCAATGATCCAAAGCAAATGGTGTGGCACGCCACGACATTCTTCAATGCTAACCTTATTGGTTACTATGTATAGGCCCTTGTACAACTGAATTTTGTCCGAGTTGATGACCTCTGTCCCAAAAAGGGTGGCTAGTCTATCGCCAAGCTTGATTTGCCTGTTCCTGTGGCACCCAATACCACCACCACCTTATCCTTCCCTTGGTGCTTGTTCATCATGCCCCCAAGTGAAAAGTTTGTCATGTTGGATTGTCTTGGCTTCCAGGAGGAGATCGACATTCTAATTGGTAATTACTTTTACTTTTTTTTAACACCTGTCAATTTCATTACACAAACAAAACAAAAGAAAAAGGCCATGTGTTAGAATTCTCTCCAACAAAATAAACAAAACATTGACCAACTACAATCTACAATTTTAGAATATCTATCTATCATAGAGAGACAAGCCCTTTTCAATTCTTGGATTAATTTCTCTTCTTCAAAAGGATTTGTTTCAAGAAAAACTTCAAACATTTGTGGGCTCTTGAGAGAATTACGAACAATTTTCATTGATGTGAAAGAAATCACCTAGACAATTGTTTTAAACATGAAGAAACATAGGATGTGTAGGGGGTATTTATACATACATACTTACACACTATGTGGAACAAATCAAGCCATTCATAGTAATAACTTCACCCCTAACCCTATCCACTTACTATATAACAATTCAAATAAATCATGAGCAAAGCTCTTTTCAAATTACTGTATTTTTTACTGTATTTATAAAATAGGAAAAGAATCATTAATTATTACGAAGCTGTTGTCAAAAGATAATACAAATACTAATCATAATTAAGATGTCAAAATCTACACCGTGCAGGTACCATAAGAGATGCAATAAATCCATCGGTAATTATTTTTTCTAAAAAAATTATTCTTGGGATGGATAGTAAGTAATTTTACTATATCGAATGAGAAAAATATTATGAGAAATTAAAATATAATGACGAAGTACTTAGTGATTATCCATATCTTACGTAGGATTTGCTTTTGAGTAAAATCGAGTGAGTTTAAGTATTCTCATTAATTCGTCAACCTACTAATATGGAAAAAACATATATTATAATGACAAAATCTATATTAATTGAACGTTAATAAATCTGGTCTATAGATTTTATCTCTTCTTTCGATTTACTGAAATTTAAATGGAGCAAATTCTAAATGTTAATTATACTATTCTTGTAATTGTTACTATATGCAATTGATTCATGTATTTGGACATTTTGTGGTCCATGATTAATATGAAAGTAATTAAGTTGCAGTATCCATCCGTTGATGATACTGATTGCATCCATTTATTTTATTTCATTTTTTTTAGTTTTATAATAACGCTATTTCATTGGCATCTACACCACGTCGAAGGAATACATTTGTGGCGTTCAATCGATGGATTTGCCACCCGAATTCCTCCCTCATCCTCAAAATCTTTTCAACTTGACGATAAGCTAATTTGCAAGTGCGCATCTTAATTTCCTCAATAGGTGTCTTAAGAAGCTTAGCCCTAGTTTCACCGTCGACAAGACCCTGAAGAACTCATCCATCTCGGGAACCCCAATGGCACGCCTAATCCCATAATCATAGCCATAATTTTTTGGGTCAAAAAATGCCTTACCCTCCTCCACAAACCCGGTATCCACCATCCGATCAACCCTTTTCGACACGTACGAATGCAAGACCAGGATCGCCACGTCCATCAAGAGAAAGCAACACTAGTACTTGAAGGGAAACTCAGTGTAGTCACTGACAAGTGCCTGTATGAAGGAATTAGACCCTCTAGCAATGATTGGCAAGCGATTCTTTTGTACGATGGCATCAACAACCACCAATGAATGATGCACAAAATCATGTACAGTGAAATCCACCTTAGGATCAATGATTCCGAGCAAATGGTGTGGCACACCGCGGCATTCCTCATTGAGCACCTTATTGGTTACAATGTCTAGGCCCTTGTAGACCTAAATTTTGATCGAGTTTATGACCTCTGTCCCGAGACGGGTGGCTAGGTCTATCGCCAGGCGAGATTTGCCTGTGCCAGTGGCACCCAATACCACCACCACCTTATCCTTCCCTTGGTGCTTGTTCATCCCAACTGAAAAGTTCGTCATGCTGGATTGTGCTGGCTTCCAGGAGGAGATCGACATTTTAATTGGTAATTACTTTTACTTTTTTTAACACCAGTCAATTTCCTCACACAAATAAAAAAAAGAAAAAGGCCACATGTTAGAATTCTCTCAAAGAAAACAAGCAAAACATGTACCAAATACAATCTATAATTTTAGAATATCTATCTGTCATAGAGAGACCCTTTTTAATTCTTGGATTAATTTCTCTTCTTCAAAAGGATTTGTTTCTAGAAAAACTTCAAACATTTGTGGGCTCTAGAGAGAATCACGAAAAAGTTTCATTGATGTCAAAGAAATTACCTAGACAATTGTTTGAAACATGAAGAAATATAGGATGTGTAGGGGAGTATTTATACATACATACTTACACACAATGTGGA
Source organism: Sesamum indicum (assembly GCF_026168435.1). NCBI lineage: Eukaryota > Viridiplantae > Streptophyta > Magnoliopsida > Lamiales > Pedaliaceae > Sesamum > Sesamum indicum. Next base: position 9,241,045 of record NC_142666.1, on the reverse strand, counting down.
ACAAATTAAGCCATGCATAGTAATAACTTCACCCCTAACCCTATCCACTTACTATATAACAATTCAAATAAATCATGAGCAAGGCTCTGTCCAAATTACTGTATTTTTTACTGTATTTACATTATAGGAAAGAATCAGTAATTATTGCGAAGGTGGCGTCAAAACATAATATAAATACTAATCATAATTAAGATGTCAAAATCTATACCGTGCAGGTACCATAAGAGATGCAGTATCGAATGAGAAAAAAATTATGAGGACTTAAAAGATAATGACGAAGTACTTAGTGATTATCCATATCTTACATATGATTTGCTTTTGAGTAAAATCAAGTGAGTTTAAGTATTATCATTAATTCGTGAACCTACTATATATGAAGAAACATATATTATAATGACAAAATCTATATTAATTAAATGTTAATGAATCTGGTCTACAGATTTTATCTATTCTTTAGATTTACTGAAATTTAATTGGAGCAAATTCTTAATGTTAAATATACTATTCTTGTAATTGTTACTATATGCAATTGATTCATGTATTTGGACATTTTGTGGTCCATAATTAATATGAAAGTAATTAAGTTGCAGTATCCATCCGTTGATGATAATGATTGCATCCATTTATTTTATTTTATTTTGTTTTAGTTTTGTAATAACGCTATTGTATGCAGCAATAAATCTGTTTCCTCAATTATTTTGCATGAATTCTTCATTATATGTTACAGGAATTAATCACACAACTTATTCCTCGTTAATATTCAAGGATATAGCAATGATTAATAGGCTTTTATAGATATCCTAAACGTTAACATGCGATCACAATTTGTGTTTGTCGTCTTATATTAACATATTTGTATTATACATTTATTCATCAATCTCAAATGCAATCGCTAACAATTTGATTTAGTTTATCCCTATGCACATCAACAAGTATATACATAATCCTATTTGCGACTAGTTAAAACTTGCCGATACATTTAGTACGATGAATAAAAGACGTAATCCCTACTCAAACTAAATTAATACTCACTTCCATATGAGTATGATCAATGAAGGATGTAATCCGTACTCAAACTAAGTTAATACTAACTTCCAAATGATGCTTCTATATATGTATGAACAAAATTATTTTCTCTACTTATACCAATTAAACTAGTGTTCGATTAGTATAAATTACTAAAATTATCAAAATTATAAATTTTGTTCATACATATGTAGAAGCATCATATGGAAGTAAGTATAAATTTAGTTTGAGTACGAATTACCTCCGTCATTGATCATACTCAAATGGAAGTGAGTATTAATTTAGTTTGAGTAGTGTAGAGTGGAAGTCACCAGAAAATCCTATCCAACTATTAACAAAATTGGAGTACGAAACTCCTTAAGATTATTACAGGCCAATATACAACTTAAATGATAATAACAAATGAAAGAAATAATGAAATACTTAAATCAACAGAATAATGATTAATAGACTCAGAGTAGCCAGATCCTTTATGTCGATAAAGGAATACGGTCACAAGGCACCATTTCCACAATGAACCGACTCATGGTAACTCCACAAACCAAGAACCCGACCACAACTCCGATCACTCAAATCTCAGTATCACACGGTCACAAAGACCCCAACTCAATACTTCACAAAGAACTTCGGTGAATGGTGAAGGAGATAAACAACTTGGGGTGATGGAAGAGAAGAAAAACCTGATAGCCTTTCCTAAAATCATTAGATTGGTTTAGAAAAGTGGCCAAGGCTCCCAGAGAAGAGAAGGAAGAAAATCACAGATAGGATTTGGAGAGGAGACGAAGTAGACGGCGTAGAAAAACCAGAGAAGAGGGAAAGTGAGATTTAGGGTTACGGATGTGATATAAGTAGGTAGACAGGATGGGTTGGGTTACCGGGTCGGTTGTGGGCTGCCAAGTGGCTCAGGTAATTGGGCTGCCATGATCGGCCTTTTAATAAGTCATTAGGCTATAAATTATTACAAGTAGGGATTACATCTTTTGTTGATCGTACTAAATGTATCGGATTATAACAAGTAGGGATTACAAAGTAGGGATTATATATATTTCTTGTTGATCATGCTAATTGCACGGACATGAGTTTTAATTGGTATAAATAGGATTACATATATATTTCGTTGATCAAAGCATTGAATATTCATGCTTTCATACTAATTGTACAGCTGTGAATTTTAACTCAGTATATCCTTAGGACTACATAATTTTGTTGATCATACTAATTGTTCATATGCAGGAAGGTACATATATATTTTGTTAGTAAAAGCATCACATAATGCTTGTACCCTATTTGTACGGATATTGGTTTTAGACTGGATCAACATAATAACTTCTTTGGTAGACCACAGTAATTGCAAGTACACGATTTGTCACTTGATGATCATAATAAATATATGAAACATGAATTTTTACTTGGTATAAATAGGATCGCTCAAGACTATAGTATACTTTATTGATTCAAACATCATTAATATATTCAAATTTATAATTAAGTTAATTTGGAACAATTCTTCATCATATTAATTGTACTGACATGAGCTTTAAATTGATATGAGTAGGATTATATTTCAAAATAATTCTATAAACAAAGTTTAATTTGGTAATTAGGACTAAATATTTTGTTGATGGAAGCACCATAAATGTACTTATATGAGTTTTATTAACTTAGATAAATGTTACAAGAATTGATCACACATCTTATTCCTCGTTCATATTCAAGAATATAGCGATGATTAATACGCTTCCATAGATATCATAAATGTTAACATGCGATCACAATTCGTGTTAGTTGTCTTATACTAATATATTCATATTGCACATTTATTTATCAAGCTCAAATGCAATTGCGAATAATTTGATTTAATTTTCAACATTATTCAAGAACTCCGGATATATATGTGTACATATATCCACCTACACACCCATAGTATTTTTACTTATATTTATTGATAACACTAATTATTTTATTAATTTTAATTCTATTAATTTTATAATTTTGATACTTTTGGTCTTGTAAAAACTAATTTTCATAATTTGTGTAGGACAAAAAATGACACCCCCTCATATATTACTAGACAGAAACTGTATTTTAATACCTATACAAATAAGTAGGATTTAACATTTTAATGATCACACTAACTGCTCGAACACTAGTTTAATTGGTATAAGTAGAGATAATAAATTTTGTTTGTACATATGTAAAGCATCATATGGAAGTAAGTATTAATTTAGTTTGAGTACGGATTACATCCTTCGTTGATCATACTCATATGGAAGTGAATATTAATTTAGTTTGAGTAGGAATTACATCTTTTGTTGATCGTACTAAATGAATTGGCAAGTTTTAAATACATGCAAATAGGATTATATATATTTCATGTTTATAATTCTACACAAATGGACAAGAGTTTAAATTGGTATAAATTAGATTACATATATATTTTGCTGATCAAAGCATTGAATATTACTGCTTTCACACTAATTGTACCACCATGAATTTTAATATATCAGTAGGACTACAAAATTTTCCCGATCATACTAATTGTTCATATGCACGAAGGTACATAATTGATCATACTAATTGTTCATATGCAGTCGGTTTCGGATCAATGTTTTCTTTACAAATGAAACGAGCCACAATGTTCGTACTAGGCCCCAGCACCCATTTCTCCCTTACTTCATTGACATCTCCACCACGTCGAAGGAATATCATAGGATCGCATTTTGTGCGTATTTCATATAATATTTTGAACTATTTTGTGATCAAATGCTCATAATTAAATATTATTTTGCAGCATTATGACAAATGAAATGAAAAATAAAGAAAAGCACCAAAATGGATATTCGGACAAGACTCAAACTCAATTTTTGACAAGAATTTGGAGCTACATGGACTTCCTTTCGATGAATGAGGAGTTTAACTAGGATTATAATTTTATTTCCATAAGTCCTTTAGTTCAATTAGGAATTTACTTTTAATCCTAATAGAATTAGGTATCTAGCTATTATAAATAGGTGATGTAATTCAGTTTACGAGACAACTTTTGAACACTTCTATTTCTCTATGTTTTTATAATATTTTCTTACTTTGCTTTTCATGCGTTCTTCCATTAGCATGTCTAGCTAGTTCTCTTATTCCGGTTGAAGATTTGGTGAATGCTTAAATGCAACGAGTTGTGAGATCTAATTTATGCTTTCTATTTTTATTCATATTGGTATTTGTGTTGTTCTCTATGCTTTTACTACAAATAATCTGATTTTTGGTCAAGAATATTTGCCTAGCCAATTAAACTATTAAATCCGTAATTGTTTGTTTAGTTCAATAACTAGTGGTAACATAGCATAATTGATTATATAGAAGTTTTCGATTATGTTGTGGGGCATGCACAATCTAACTTAAATAAATCCTCGTAGGAATTTATTGGTTAGAATTGGGTCTTTCTAATTTTTCATGCTGTCGGTAAATTAAATCTTGAGGATGTTCTCAAGATTCTTTACTGATTAGGGGTTTAGTCAACGGACGTTCCTTGACTATCCACAAGGTAAGGAAAGGTGAGGCCGTTAGGTCGTACCAATGGCCATAACCAATTTATCTATCATGAATGATTGTTATCTTTGCATTTATGATCGACCGTGGAATTAAGCATGATCCTATCTTTAACTAGAATACTTTTCTCTTATATTTATCTCTTCTAATTTTATTAATATTTTAGTTTAATTTAGTTTTTAATTTTATTCTTCTTCATAATCATAAACCCCCCCCCCAAGTATTTTTATTTTTATTTTTTAAAAGAATTAATTTAAAACCAATCTCTCTGGATTCAACCCTACTCACACTTCTATGAAAGTGTTCGTAGAAATTATTTTTTCTTCAATTGACACCCATCAAATTTTGGCGCCATTGCCTGGGATTGGTGTTATTAAATTAATTTTTTTTTCTTGTTACTTGGTTTTATGCTGCGTTCTTCTCGTATAGGTAAACTTGAATTTGACCCCGAGATCGAGAAGAAGGCTCATAGACTCCAAAAAGAAACAAAGCAACACAAGGAAGAGGCCTCTACTTCTTCCAAACCAGCAGCAAATTCTAAGTTAGACGTGCGCGCGTCTAGCTACTCTCAGTATGAAATCATGGCTCAAAATTTGGAATGAACGATCAAAAAGATGACTTGTCTTGAATTAAATCAACAACCACTCTACATTGAATAATCTAATTTAAATGTTGATTGTGAACTTGAATCGGGTCTCATCCACTTAGTTCGCTCTTTTCGCGGCCTTGCAGGTGAAGACCCGCACAAGCACCTTAAAGAATTCCATGTGGTGTGTTCCGGCATGAGACCTCAAGGAGTCACCGAAGAACAAGTCAAGCTAAGAGCCTTTCCATTCTGATTGGGCGATGAAGCAAAAGATTGGCTCTACTCCTTACCTTCAGGATCTATTGTTAGTTCGCACGAGCTCGATAAACAATTTCTTGAGAACTACTTCCCCGCTTCAAGGACTACAAAACTCCGGAAGGAAATAAGTGGAATACACCAATTCTCCGGTGAAAGTTTCTGAGTATTAGGGGAGATTCAAGCAATTGGTGGAGTCCCGACCATCTTCTAATTCAATATTTTTATGAAGGGTTGTCTGAGGCAAATAGAAGCTTGGTGGATGCAGCTAGTGGAGGTGCTTTCTATGACAAAACTCCTACCGAAGCACGCAAACTAATCACAACCATGCCGGCTAATAATCAAAAATTCAGTAGTAGAAATGACAACCCCCCACGAAGGGTAAACGAGGTAAGTACTTCTATTAATGAACGGTTAGATAAACTTACTTTTCTTGTTGAAAAGCTTATAGGGGGAAGTATTCAACAAGTCAAGACTTGTGGGATATGTACATCTTTGGGACATTGTACCGACGGTTGTCCTACACTTCACGAAAAATCAACCAAACATGCTGACGTCGTCGATGGATTTTTTGAGCAACAACAAAGGAGATATGACCCATTTTCCAATACCTATAACAATGGTTGGAGAGATTACCCAAATTTGAGGTATGACAATCAACCTCAAAACTTTCAAAGGGTTCCACACCAACCACCACCACTACCAACACCTCCCAATAATGGTATGCCCCTGAAAGATATCGTGAAAACACTCGCCTTGAGCACCAAACAATTCCAACAAGAAACCCGCTTGAGCATACAAAATTTGAAATCTCAAATGAGCGAACTGGCCTCCTCTGTCAGCCGCTTGGAATCTCAAGGTAAGTTTCGCTCCCAAACTATTATTAAGCCTAAACAAAACTTTAGTGCTATTACCTTGTGCAGTGGGAAAGAGCTACAACTCGAAAATAACACTAGGCGTGGGCATGCACAGCATGACAAAATAGAGGATGACCTCAAAATTCTTCCAAAACAAGCTGAAAAATCCAACTAAGTCAGCAAGGAAAGTCCCAAGGTGTTCGTGCCCAAACTTCCCATCCCGGAGAGATTCGCCAAGTCCAAAGAGGAGGAAGAGGAAAAATAGATTCTTGAAACTTTACTCAAAGTTGAGGTAAATATTTCCCTACTCAATGCAATTAAACAAATACCTCGCTATGCAAAATTTTCAAAGAATTGTGCACCAGAATCCAAATTGAGAGATAATGAAAGGGTAAGTATGGGAGAAAATGTATCTGTCATTCTTCAAAGAAACTACCTCCTAAATGCAATGATCCAGGTACATTTTCTATCCCTTGCAAAATTGGAAAGATTGGAATAGAAAAAGTAATGTCTGATTTGGGTGCTTCTATCAATATTATGCATCTTACCGATTATGAATCTTTGAATGTTGGCCCATTAAAAGAAATGAGGGTCGTTCTTCAACTTGCTTATCATTCCGTAGTTTACCCCGAAAGAGTTCTTGAGGATGTACTTGTACAAGCTGATGAATTGGTGTTTCCTGCTGATTTTTATGTGCTTGACATGAGGGGTGATACTTCTCCCAATTCTACATTCATCTTTTTAGGAAGACCAATCCTTATAACCTCAAAAACAAAAATTGATGTTGATGTCGGAATTCTCTCTATGGAATTTGATAATGAGGTTATGAGTTTTAGAATTTGTGGTGCCATGAAATATTCTAATGATGTGCATTCTATTTTTTTCATTGATTTTTATTCATCCTTCGGTGCAAAAAAATGCTATGTTCGATGCTGGAGGAGCATTTAAGACAACAATTACCAAATGCCTCACCTCGAGTCCAAGAACTTACATGAACAAAGTCTTTCATGACAAAATAAGTTCAAGGAAGAAGTCATCCATGGACCGTCAAGTCCTCCTAAATCCACACCATCACTGGGTGCATTACATAGAAGAAGTGGATTTAGAGTGTCTAACTCATTTAAGTTGAGGCACAACAACATCTAGCCAAAGACGTTAAGAAAGACGCTTCTCGGGAGGCAACTCATGTCCTTCTCTTTTTCTCAATTTTTTTTCCCTCTAACTTCTTGTGAATGTTGTGATACCACTACAATCAATTTTTGCAGGTCAAGGTGAACATGCATCAACCCTACAGTTAGGCGTGCCCACACGTAATTCGGGCAACTAATTCATCAAGATGTATGAGCATCCATAAGGGACTCTCCCTCTCATTCAAAATCTCACAATTCTTGAGCTGCCGCAGTTCCATCACTTACCCACAAATCACTAAAGGACGTTCTCTTTCTCCTTTCTTTTATTTTATCGTTCTAGATATGCATGCTTACCACATTGGGGACAATGTGGAATTAAATGGGGGGAGGGTGTTTTGATGATTGTTTTGATAGAGAAATGAGTCTTGGTGGATTAATTGTTTTGATTGATTCTTGCTACCCCTTCCATATATTTTTTTCTTGTCCTCATGTTAGCATTATGATCAAAGACCAGGCTAATCAAGTAATAATTTGGTAATGTGTGATAAGGGTGTGCATCTAATGACTCTTGACAACTTACGGTTAAGAACTTGTTTTGCAAATGGTGATTTGAATTGAAAATTAAATGTGGAAAATTGGTGGACATAACCTACCTAGAGAGGAATTTTTAGCCTATACACTCATGAAAATCTACAATTTTTGTTATCTTGAGAGACAATGCTTCATGATTTTGTCTTCCTAGAACTTGCTTTGGACCATATCGAGACTACATCTCTATGCATACACTTCAAAATGATAAAGGCACTAGGATAAAAACTCCTTTAGCTTAAAAGACCACCCACATGCAATTCTCCTTAGTAAGCCCATTTGAGCCTTATAAGCCTTAATTTCTTGTTATGAAATCCCAAGTATAAACAAACTCTACCGTCTCTTTATTACCCTTATTTGGCCCTTCTAAGGATTAGTAGAGTGTCAAGAAAACAAAAATGTATTCTATGTATGTGTTTTGACGATAAATGTGGGGATATTTCAATTTTTGTAAAGGAGATTTATGAGCTAACTTGTCACGTGACAACCTTGTTCTATGCCTTAATAGACAAAGAAAGAGAAAACAAAAAAGAATACCTTCAAAAGGAAAAGGAAAAATAACAAAATCGAGGAAGGCAAAGAAAAAAAATACTCTTTCTCTTAAAAAAGACATAGCTCAAGTCGAGGAAGGTGGGACATGAAGTTAGAGTATAAGATAGATCAATTTTTGAGAAGCTTGGATTCTTATATCTATTACTTGGTGCTCTAATTTAGTTTCTTGGATTTCCACCTCATTTTTCCTTATTCTTCCTACCCCTAAACCAATGCCCCATTACAACCAAACTATAAGAACTCTTGATTCAAATGTGTGTATATTTAAAAGTGGTGGAGATTTTGGTGTATAATCAAGCCTATGGTGAATCATTTTCATAGCAAGCATTTGAGCGAAACACTCAACCAAAAATACTTGAGAGATTGGGAGACATGAGAGCACAGTCCACTTGTTTTTCATGCTTAGTTTTGATGAAAATCATCTTGTGAAAACTTGTTTGAAGCTTGTTGAGTTGTCTTTTATCATATCGTGTACCATTCTTTGAACACTTAACTAGATTCTTGATTGGGTACTTTCGTCTGTGATCCATAAACTTTGGAATTAAATTCTTGAACCTATTTTATCTCTACTTCTTTGCATCGAGGACGAGCAAAGGGTTAAGTGGGGAGATACTTGATATGATCTCATTTTATGCTTATTTCATGTCATATTTTGACCTATTTTGTGGCCAAATGCTCCTATTAAATTTTACTTTGTAGCATTAGGACAAATGAAATGGAAAATAAAGAAAAGCACCAAATTGAAAATTCGGACAAGACTCAAACTCAATTTTTGACAAGAATTTGGAGATGCATGGACTTCCTTTCGATGAATGAGGAGTTTAACTAGGATTATAATTTTATTTTCATATGTCCTTTAGTTCAATAAGGAACCTACTTTTAATCCTAATAGAATTAGGTATCTAGCTATTATAAATAGGCGATCTAATTTAGTTTAAGAGACCACTTTTGAACTCTTCTATATCTATACATTTTTATAATATTTTCTTACTTTGCTTTTCATGCGTTCTTCCATTAGCATGGCTAGCTAGTTTTCTTATTCTGATTGAAGATTTGGTGAATGCTTAAATCTAATGACTTGTGAGATCTAATTTATACTTTCTACTTTTATTCATATTGGAATTTGTGTTGTTCTCTGTGCTTTTATTACAAATAATCTGATTTATTGTCAAGAATATTTGCCTAGCCAATTGAACTTGCAAATCTATAATTGTTTGTTTAGTTCAGTAACTAGTGGTAACATAACATAATTGATTAGGTAGAAGTTTTCGTTTATGTTGTGGGGCATTCACATTCTAACTTACATAAATCCTCGTAGAAATTTATTGGTTAACATTGGGCCTTTCTAGTTCTTCATGTTGTCGATAAATTAAATTTTGAGAACGTTCCCAAGGTTGTGTACTGATTAGGGATTTAGTCAATGGACATTCCTTAACTATCCACAAGGTAAGGAAAGGTGAGGCCGCTAGGTCGTACCAATGGCCATAACCAATTTATCTATCTTGAATGATTGTTATCTTTACATCTATGATCGACCGTAGAATTAAGCATGATCCTGTCTTTTACTGGAATACTTTTCTCTTATATTTATCACTTCTAATTTTATTAACTTTTTAGTTTAATTTAGTTTTTATTTTATTCTTTTTCACATTCTTTAACCCCCCCAATTATTTTTATTTTTATGTTTTGAAGGAATTAATTTAAAACCATTCCCTGTGGATTCGATCCTATTCAAACTTCTACAAAAGTGTTCTTAGGAATTATTTTTGGTGGAATCGACACCCATCATAATATCTCTGTGGCGTTCAACCGATGGATTTGCCACCCGAGTTCCTCCCTCATCTTCAAAATCTTTTCAACTTGCCGGCAAGCTAATTGGGAAGTGTTCATCTTAATTTCATCAATAGCTGCCTTAAGAACCTTAGCGCTAGTTTCACCATCGACAAAACCCTCACTCCTGAAGAACTCATCCATCTCAGGGACCCCAATGGCACGCCTAATCCCATACTCATAGTCACGAATTTTTGGGACAAAAAATGCCTTACCCTCCTCCATCAACCCGCTATCCACCATCTGATCAACCTTTTTCGACATGTACGAATGCAAGACTGGGATCGCCATGTCCATCCAGAGAAAGCAATACTCGTACTTGGAGGGAAATTAAGTGTTGCCATTGACAAGTGCCTATATGAAGGAATTGGACCCTCCAGCAATGATTGGCAATCGATTCTTTTGTACGATGGCATCAACAGCCAACAATGCATGATGCACAAAATCATGTACAGTGAAATCCATCTCGGGTTCAATGATTCCGAGCAAATGGTGCGGCACGCCGCGGCATTCCTCATTACTCACCTTATTGGTTACTATGTCTAGGCCCTTGTAGACCTAAATTTTGTCCGAGTTGATGACCTCTACCCCGAAACGGGTGGCCAGGTCTATCGCTAGGCGGGATTTGCCTGTGCCAGTGGCACCTAATACCACCACCACCTAATCCTTCCCTTGGTGCTTGTTCATCATGCCCCCAATTGAAAAGTTCGTCATGCTGGATTATGCTGGCTTCCAGGAGGAGATCGACATTCTAATTTGTAATTAGTTTTACTTTTTTTAACAGCTGTCAATTTCATCACACAGATTATAAAAAGAAAAAGGCCACATGTTAGAATTTTCTCAAACAAAACATGTACCAAATACAATCTACTATTTTAGAATATCTATCTATCACAGAGAGACAAGCCCTTTTCAATTCTTGGATTAATTTTCTTCTTCAAAAGGACTTTTTTGAAGAAAAACTTCAAACATTTGTGGGCTCTGGAGAGAATCACGAACAAGTTTCATTAATTGGAAAGAAATTACCTAGACAATTGTTCAAAATATGAAGAAACATAGGAGGTGTAGTGCGGTATTTATACATACATACTTACGCACAATGTGGAACAAATCAAGCCATGCATAGTAATAACTTCACCCCTAACCTATCCACTTACGATAGAACAATTCAAATAAATCATGAGCAAGGCTCTGTCCAAAATACTGTATTTTTTACTGTATTTGCAAATTAGGAAAAGAATCATTAATTATTGCGAAGTTGTCGTCAAAACATAATACAAATACTAATCATAATTAAAATGTTAAAATCTACACCGTGTAGGTACCATAAGAGATGCAATAAATCCATCGATAATTTTTTTTGTACAAAATTTATTCTTGCGATGTATAATGAGTAATTTTACTATATCAAATGAGAAAAAAATTATGAGAAATTAAAAGATAATGACAAAGTACTTAGTGATTATCCATATCTTACGTAGGATTTGCTTTTGAATAAAATCAAGTGACTTTAAATATTCTCATTAATTCGTCAACCTACTATATATGAAAAAGCATATATTATAATGAAAAAATCTATATTAATTGAACGTTAATAAATCTGGTCTACGGATTTTATCCCTTCTTTAGATTTACTGATATTTAATTAGAGCAAATTCTGAATGTTAATTACACTGTTCTTGTAATTGTTACTATATGCAATTGATCCATGTATTTGGTTGTGGTCCATGATTAATATGAAAGTAATTAAGTTGCATCATCGATATGTTGATGATGCTGATTGCATCCATTTATTTTATTTCATTTAATTTTAGTTTTGTAAAAACGCTATTGTATGCAACAATAAATCAGCTTCCTAAAATTAGTTTATAATAAATCAGTTTCCTGAACTTATTCCTCGTTAATATTGAAGAATATAGCAATGATTAATAGGCGCTTTTATAGATATCATAAACGTTAATATGCGATCACAATTCGTGTTAGTCGGCTTATATTAATATATTCGCATTATTCATTTTATTCATCAATCTCAAATACAATCGCGAACAATTTGATTTAATTTATCCCTATGCGTGCATCAACAAGAAATATACTTAATCCTATTTGCGACTAGTTAAAACTTTCCGATACATTTAGTATTATCAACAAAAGATGTAATCCCTACTCAAACTAAATTAATACTCACTTCCATAAGTATTAATTTAGTTTGAGTACAGATTACATCCTTCGTTGATGTATGAAATAAATTTATAAGTATTAATTTAGTTTGAGTACAGATCACATCCTTCGTTGATCATACTCATATGGAAGTGAGTATTAATTTAGTTTGAGTAGTGTAGAGTGGAAATCACCAGAAAATCCTATCCAACTATTAACAAAATTGGAGTACGAAACTCCTTAAGATTATTACAGGCCAATATACAACATAAATGATAATAACAAAAAAAACAAATAATGAAATAATTAAATCAACAATATAGTGATTAATAGCCAGATCCTTTATCTCAATAAAGGAATACGGTCACAAGGCAACGTTTCCATAATGAACCGACTCACGGTAACTCCACAAACCAAGAACCCGACCACAACTCTGATCACTCGGATCTCAGTATCACACAGTAAAAAAGAACTTAATTCATGTTTTAGCCGAAGGAGATAAACAACTTAATTCATGTTTTAGCCAAAAGGGAGAATCCCCTATTTAAAGGGGTGAAAACTGTGGTAGAGAAGGAAAATGTTGGTGGCTTTCCCAACACCATTAGATTGATTTAGGAAAGTGGCCATGGGTCCCGAAGAAGAGAAGGAAGAAAATCACAGAGAGGATTTGAAGAGGAGAGGAAGTAGATGGTGTAGAAAAAACAGTGAAGAGGGAAAGTCAGATTTAGGGTTACGGATGTGATATAACTACGTAGTTAGGATAGGGTTGCCAAGGTCAGTCTTTTAATAAGTCATTGGGCTACAAATTTTAACAAGTAGTGATTACATCTTTTGTTGATCGTACTAAATGTACCGACAAGTTTTACTTAGTTGCAAATAGGATTATATATATTTCTTGTCGATCATGCTAATCGCATGGACAAGAGTTTTAAATGGAATAAATAGGATTACATATATATTTCATTGATCAAAGCATTGAATATTTATGCTTTAAAACAAATTGTACCGCCATGAATTTTAACTCAGTATATCAGTAGAACTACATAATTTTGTTGATCATTCTAATTGTTCATATGCAGGAAGGTACATATATATTTTGTTAGTAAAAGCATCATATAATGCTTGTACCGTAATTGTACGGACATTGGTTTTAGACTGGATCAACATAATAACTTCTTTGGTAGACCACAGTAATTGCAAGTACACGGTTTTTCACTTCATGATCATAATAAATACACGGAATATGAATTTTTACTGGGTATAAATAGGATCGCACAGGACTATGTTTCACTTTATTGATACAAACATCCTTAATATATTCACATTTATAATTAAGATAATTCAGAACTATTCTTGATCAAATTAATCATACTGATATGAGCTTTAAATTGATATGAGTAAGATTACAATTCAAAATAATTCTATGAACAAAGTTTATTTTGGTAACTAGGACTAAATATTTCGTTGATGGAAGCACCATAAATGTACGTATATGACTTTTATTAACTTAGATAAATGTTACAAGAATTAATCACACATCTTATTCCTCGTTCATATTCAAGAATGTAATGATGATTAATATGCTTCTATAGATCTCATAAATGTTAACATGCGATCATAATTCGTGTTAGTCGTCTTATACTAATATATTCGTATTACACATTTATTCATCAACCTCAAATGCAATCCCGAATAATTTGATTTAATTTTCAACTTTATTCAAGAACTCCGGATATATATGTGTTCATATATATCCACCTACACAACCCTAGTATTTTTAGTTATATTTTATTGATAACACTAATTATTTTAGTAATTTTAATTCTATTAATTTTATAATTTTGATAATTTTAGTCTTGTGAAAACTAATTTTCATAATTTGTGTAGGACAAAAAATGACACCACCTCATAAATTACAAGACAGAAACTGTATTTTTATACCTATACAAATAAGTAGGATTTAAAATTTTAATGATCACACTAACTGCTCGAATAATAGTTTAGTTGGTATAAGTAGGGATAATAAATTTTGTCCATACATATGTAGAAGCATCATATTGAAGTACTAATTTAGTTTCAGTTCGGATTACAACCTTTGTTGATCATACTCATATGGAAGTGAATATTAATTTAGTTTGAGTAGGGATTACATCTTTCGTTGATCGTATTAAATGATTCGGCAAGTTTTAACTAGATGCAAATAGGATTATTTTTATTTCTTGTTGATAATGCTATTCAAATGGACATGAGTTTAAATTGGTAAAAATTGGATTACATATGTATTTTGCTGATCAAAGCATTGAATGTTAATGCTTTCACACTAATTATACCGCCATGGATTTTAACTCAGTATATCAGTAGGACTACAACATTTTCTGATCATACAAATTGTTCATATGCACAAAGTTACATAATTGATCATATGCAATCGGTTTCGGATCTCTGTTTTTTTTGAAAATTAAACAAGCCACAATATTCGTACTAGGCTCCAACACCAATTTCTCCCATTCTTCATTGGCATCTCCACCACGTCGATGGAATACCTCTGTCAACCGATGGATCTGCCACCCGAATTCCTCCCTCATCCTCAAAATCTTTTCACCTTGACAGTAAGCTAATTTGCAAGTGTCCATCTTAATTTCATCAATAGCTGCCTTTTGATGCTTAGCCCTAGTTTCACCATCGACAAGGCCCTCACTCCTGAAGAACTCATCCATCTTGGGGACCCCAACGGCATGCCTAATCCTATAACGATCGTAACAAATTTTTGGGTCAAAAAATGCTTTACCCTCCTCCACTAACCCGCTATCCACCATCTGATCAACTCTTTTCGACACGTACGAATGCAAAAGGGGATCGCCATGTCCATACAGAGAAAGCAACACTCGTACTTGGAGGGAAACTCAGTGTCGTCAGTGACAAGTGCCTGTATGAAGGAATTGGACCCTCCAGCAATGATTGGCAACCGATTCTTTTGTATGATGGCATCAGCAGCCAGCAATGCATGATGCACTAAATCATGTGCAGTGAAATCCACCTCGAGATCAATGATTCCGAGCAAATGGTGTGGCACGCTGCGACATTCCTCATTTCTCACCTTATTGGTTACTATGTCTAGGCCCTTGTAGACCTGAATTTTGTCCGAGTTGATGACCTCTGCCCTGAAACGGGTGGCAAGTTCTATCACTAGGCGCGATTTGCCTGTGCCAGTGGCACCCAATACCACCACCACCTTATCCTTCCATTGATGCTTGTTCATCAAGCCCCCAACTGAAAACTTCGTCATGCTGGATTGTGTTATCTTCCAGGAGGAGATCGATATTCTCATTGATAATTACTTTTACCTTTTTTAACACCTGTCAAGTTCATCACACAAATAAAAAAAAAAGAAAAAGGCCACATGTTAATTCTCTCATCTAAAACAAACAAAACATGTACCAAATACAATTTACTATTTTAGAATATCTATCTATCATAGAGAGACAAGTCCTTTTCAATTCTTGTATAAATTTCTCTTCGTCAAAAGGATTTGTTTGAAGAAAAGTTTCAAACATTTGTGGGCTTTAGAGAGTATCACGAACAAGTTTTATTGATGTGAAAGAAATTATCTAGACAATTGTTTGAAACATGAAGAAACATAGGATGCGTAGGGGTGTATTTATACATACATACTTACACACAATGTGGAACAAATCTAGCCATGCATAGTAACAACTTCACCCCTAACCCTATCCACTTACTATATAACAATTCAAATAAATTTTGAGCAAGGCTTTCTCCAAATTACTGCATTTTTTACTTTATTTACAAAATAGGGAAAGAATCATTAATTATTGCGAAGTTGTCGTCAAAAAGATAATACAAATACTAATCATAAATAAAATGTCAAAATCTACACCGTGCAGGTACCATAAGAGATGCAATAAATCCATCGATAATTATTTTTTGTAAAAAATTATTCTTGGCATGTATAATGAGTAATTTTACTATTTCGAATGAGAAAAAAATTATGAGAAATTAAAAGATATTGATGAAGTACTTAGTGATTATCCATATCTTACGTAGTATTTGCTTTTGAGTAAAATCGAGTGAGTCATTTATGAAAAAATATATATTATAATGACAAAATCTATATTTATGTAACGTTAATAAATCTAGACTACAGAATTTATCTTTTATTTAGATTTACTGAAATATAATTGGAGCAAATTCTAAATGTTAATTAGACTATTCTTGTAATTGTTACTATATTCAATTGATTCATTTATTTGGACGTTTTGTGGTCCATGATTAATATGAAAGTAATTAAGTTGATGATACTGATTGCATTCATTTATTTTATTTTATTTTGTTTTAGTTTTGTAATAACGCTATTTTATGCAACAGTAAATCAGTTTCCTAAACCATGGCTATCCCATTTGGGAGCCTGCATCCTATGTGACGACGGAAGTACAGAAACCCACTCTCACTTATTCTTCCAATGCAAATTTAGCCGGCACTGCCTTACAGAAATACGCAGAAGAATTTGGTTCCAATAGCCCAATAGGGATTGGGAAACAGACATTGAATGGGCGACAAAAAAATGGAGAGGAAAGCACATTGTCAACATAGCTTACCGTTCACTACTAGCAGCATGTGTCTATCACATTTGGAGAGAGAGGAACCTGAGGCGATTTGAACATACTGAACGGACAACGAACACCATTGGTATGATGATCATCGACGACGTCAGACAGAGGATCCTCAGTATCAACATTGCCTTGTCAGTTAGTACACGAGCATTATATAGACTATGGCGTATCCCTTGGCCTGTCGAGGGAGAAACCAATTGATGATCAAATTGTTGTACGATACAATTTTTTTTACTGAATGAAAATTACATTTACCCAAAAAAATCAGTTTCCTGATTTTAGATGAATTCTTCATTATGTGATACAGGAATTAATCACACAACTTATTCCTCGTTAATATTCAAGAATATAGCAATGATTAATACGCTTTAATAGATATTATAAACCTTAACATGCAATCACAATTCGTGTTAGTCGTCTTATATTAATATATTCGCATTGTACATTTATTCATCAATCTCAAATGCAATCGCGAACAATTTGAGTTAATTTATCCCTATACACATTAACAAAAAATATATATAATCCTATTTGCAACTAGTTAAACCTTGCCGATACATTTAGTATGACCAACCAAAGATGTAATCCCTACACATACTAAATTAATACTCACTTTCATATGAGTATGATCAACGAAGGATGTAATCCGTACTCAAACTAAATTAAAACTTACTTCCATATGATTCTTCTACATATATACGGACAAAATTCATTATCTCTACTTATACCAATTAAAATAGTGTTCAAGCAGTTAGTATAAATTACTAAAATTATCAAAATTATAAATTTTGTTCATACATATGTTGAAGCATCATATGGAAGTAAGTATAAATTTAGTTTATGTACGGATTACCTCCTTCGTTGATCATACTCATATGAAAGTGAGTATTAATTTAGTTTGAGTAGTGTAGATTGAAAATCACTAGAAAATACTATCGAACTACAAAAATTCGAGCATGAAATTCCTTAAGATTATTACATGATAATATACAACTTAAATGATAATAACAAATGAAAGAAATAATGAAATAATTAAATCAAAAGTATAGTGATTAACAGGCTCAGAGTAGCCAGATCTAATATCTCAATAAAGAAATATGGTCACATGGCACCGTTTCCACTATGAACCGACTCACAGTAACTCTACAAATAAAGAAACCGACCAAACACGATCACTTAAACAGCATGATTCATGTTTAAAGGGGTGAAAACTGTGGCTGAGAAGGAAAATCTTGGTGGCTATCCTAAAACCATTAGATTGGTCTAGAAAAGTGGCCCTAGCCTCCGGAGAAGAGAAGGAAGAAAATCACAGAGTGGATTTGAAGAGGAGAGGAAGTAGACGGTGCAGAAAAAACAGAGAAGAGGGAAAGTGAGATTTAGGGTTAAGGATGTAATATAAGTAGGTAGATAAGATTAGTCGAGTTACCGGGTCGGTTGTGGCCTGGCAAGTGGGTCAGGTAATTGGGCTGCCAAGGTCGGCGTTTTAATAAGTCATTGGCCTACAAATTTTAACAAGTAGGGATTACATCTTTTGTCGATCGTACTAAATGTATCGACAAGTTTTAACTAGTTGCAAAGAAGATTATAAATATTTCCTGTTGATCATAATAAATACAGGGAACATGAATTTTTACTTTTGTATAAATAAGATCGCACAAGATATATTATACTTTATTGACACAAACATCATTAATATATTCGCATTATACATTTATTCATCAATCTCAAATGCAATCGCGAACAATTTGATTTAATTTATCCCTATGCACATCAACAAGAAATACATATAATCCTATTTGCGACTAGTTAAAACTTGTCGATACATTTAGTACGATCAACAAAAGATGTAATCCCTACACAAACTAAATTAATACTCACTTCCATATGAGTATGATCAACGAAGGATGTAATCCGTACTCAAACTAAATTAATACTTACTTCCATATGATTCTTCTACATATATACGAACAAAATTTATTATCTCTACTTGTACCAATTAAAATAGTGTTCGAGCAGTTAGTATAAATTACTACAATTATCAACATTATAAATTTTGTTCATACATATGTTGAAGCATCATATGGAAGTAAGTATAAATTTAGTTTGTGTAGGGATTACTTCCTTGGTTAATCATACTCATATGGAAGTGAGTATTAATTTATTTTGAGTAGTGTAGAGTGGAAATTACCCGAAAATACTATCCAACTATTACAAAAATTAGAGTACGAAATTCCTTAAGATTCTTATAGGCCAATATACAACTTAAATGATAATAACAAATGAAAGAAATAAGAAAATAATTAAATCAAAAGTATAGTGATTAACAGGCTCAGAGTAGCCAGATCCAATATCTCGATAAACGAATATGGTCACAAGGCACCGTTTCCTCTATGAACCGACTCACGGTAACTCCACAAATAAAGAAAACGACTACAACTCCGATCACTCAGATCTCAGTATCACACGGTCACAAAGACCCCAATTCAGTATTTCACAAAGAACTTTTGTGAATGGTGAAGGAGAAAACAACTTGATTCATGTTTTAGCCGAAAGGGAGAATCCCCTATTTAAAGGGGTGAAAACTGTGGTAAATAAGGAAAACCTTGGTGGCTCCTAAAACCATTAGATTGGTCTAGGAAAGTGGCCATGGCTTCCGCAGAAAAGAAGGAAGAAAATCACAGAGAGGATTTGGAGAGGAGAGGAAGTAGACGATGCCGAAGAAACAGCGAAGATGGAAAGTGAGATTTAGTGTTAAGGATTTGATATAAGTAGGTAGATAGGATAAGTCGGGTTACCGGGTCGGTTGTGGGCTGCCAAGTGGGTCATTTAATTGGGCTGACAAGGTCGGCGTTTTAAGAAGTCATTGGGCTACAAATTTTAACAAGTAGGGATTACATCTTTTGTTGATCATACTAAATGTATCGACAAGTTTTAACTAGTTGCAAATAGGATTATATATATTTCTTGTTGATCATGATAATCGCACGGACATGAGTTTTAATTGGTATAAATAGTATTACATATATATTTCGTTGATCAAAACAATGAATATTCATGCTTTCATACTAATTGTACCGCCATAAAATTTAACTCAGTATATTAGTAGGATTACATAATTTTGTTCATCATAATAATTGTTCATATGGAGAAGGTACACATATATTTTGTAAGTAAAAGCATCACATCATTCTTGTACCCTAATTGTACGGACATTGGTTTTTAGACTGGATCAACATAATAACTTCTTTGGCAGAGCACAGTAATTGCGAGTACACGATTTTACATTTAATGATCATAATAAATATAGGGAACATGAAATTTTACTTGGTATAAATATGATCTCACAAGACTATATTATACTTTATTGATACAAACATCATTAATATATTCACATTTATAATTAAGATAATTTGGAACTATTCTTGATCATATTGATTGTACTGACATAACCTTTAAATTGATATAAGTAGGATTATATTTCAAAATAATGTTATAAACAAAGTTTAATTTGGTAACTTGGACTAAATATTTCATTGATGGAAGCACCATAAATGTACATATATGAGTTTTATTAACTTAGATAAATGTTATAAGAATTAATCACACATCTTATTCCTTGTTCGTATTCAAGAATACACTGATGATTAATACGCTTCTATAGATATCATAAATGTTAACATGCAATCACAATTCGTGTTAGTCATCTTATACTAATATATTCGTATACACATTTATTCATCAACCTCAAATCCAATCAAGAATAATTTGATTTAATTTTCAACTTTATTGTAGAACTCCGGATACATATGTGTACATATATATCCACCTACACACCCATAGTATTTTTACTTATATTTTATTGATAACACTAATTATTTTAGTAATATAATTTTGACAATTTTAGTCTTGTAAAAACTAATTTTTATAATTTGTGTAGCACAAAAAATGATACCCCCTCATAAATTACAAGATAGAAACTGTATTTTTATACCTATACAAATAAGTAGGATTTAACATTTAAATGATCACACTAACTGTTCGAACACTAGTTTAATTGGTATAAGTAGAGATAATAAATTTTGTTCGTACGTATGTAGAAGCATCATATTGAAGTAAGTATTAATTTAGTTTGATTACGGATTACATCCTTTGTTGATCATACTCATGTGGGAGTGAGTATTAATTTAATTTGAGTAGGGGTTACATCTTATGTTGATCGTACTAAATGATTCGGCAAGTTTTAACTAGATGCAAATAGGATTATATATATTTCTTGTTGATAATGCTAATCACACGGACATGAGTATGAATTGGTATAAATTGGATTACATATATATTTCACTGATCAAAGCATTGAATATTAATGCTTTAACACTGATTGTACCGCCATGAATTTTAGCTCAGTATATCAGTAGGACTACAAAATTTTGCTGCTCATACATATTGTTTATAGCACGAAGGTACATAATTGATCATACTAATTGTTCATATGCAGTCAATTTTGGATCTATGTTTTCTTTGCAAATAAAAAGAGCCACAATGTTCGTACTAGGCTCCAGCACCAATTTCTCCCATGCTTCATTGGCATCTCCACCACGTCGAAGGAATACCTCTGTCGCGTGCAACCAATGGATCCGCCACCCGAATTCCTCCCTCATCCTCAAAATCTTTTCAACTTGACGGCAAGCTAATTTGCAAGTGCTCATCTTAATTTCATCAATAGCTGCTTTAAGAATCTTAGCCCTAGCTTCACCATCGACAACACCCTCACTCCTGAAGAACTCATCCATCTCGGGGACCCCATTGGCACGCCTAATCCCACAATCATAGTCACAAATTTTTTGGTCAAAAAATTCCTTGCCCTTCTCCATCCAGAGAAAACAACACTCGTACCTGGAGGGAAACTTAGTGTTGTCACTGACAAGTGCCTGTATGAAGGAATTGGACCCTCCAGCAATGATTGGCAACCGATTCTTTTGCACGATGGTATCAGCAGCCAGCAATGCATGATACACAAAATCATGTACAGTGAAATCCACCTCGGGATCAATGATTCCGAGCAAATGGTGTGGCACGCCGTGGCATTCCTCATTTCTCACTTTATTGGTTACTATGTCTAGGCCCTTGTAGACCTGAATTTTGTCCAAGTTGATGACCTCTGCCCCGAATCGGGTGGCCAGGTCGATCGCCAGGCGGGATTTGCCTGTGCCAGTGGCACCTAATACCACCACCACCTTATTTTGTTTCCTTGGTGCTTGTTCATCATGCCCCGAACTGAAACGGTATCATGCTAGATTGTGCTAGCTTCCAGGCGGATATCGACATTCTAATTGGTAATTACTTTTACTTTTTTTAACACCTGTCAATTTCGTCACAGAAATAAAAAAAGGAAAAGGCCACGTGTTAGAATACTCTCAAACAAAACAAACAAAACATGTACCAAGTACAATCTACTGTTTTAGAATATCTATCTATGATAGATTGACAAGCCCTTCTCAATTCTTGGATTAATTTCTTTTCTTCAAAAGGATTTGTTTGAAGAAAAACTTTAAACATTTGTGGCCTCTAGAGAGAATTACGAACAAGTTTCATTGATGTGAAAGAAATTACCTAGACAATTCTTTGAAACGTGAAGAAACATAGGATGTATAGGGGGGTATTTATACATACGTAAGTACAAACAATATGGAACAAATCAAGCCATTCATAACTTCACCCCTACCCCTATCCACTTACTATATAACAATTCAAATAAATCATGAGCAAGGCTCTGTCCAAATTACTGTATTTTTTATTGTATTTATGAAATAGGAAAAGAATCATTAATTATTGCGAAGCTGTCGTAAAAAGATAAGATATATATTATTCATAATTAAGATGTCAAAATCTACACCATGCAGGTACCATAAGAGATGCAATAAATTTATCGATAATTATTTTTTGTAAAAAAATTATTCTTGGGATGTATAATGAGTAATTTTACTATATCGAATGAGAAAAAAATTATAAGAAATTAAAAGATAATGACGAAGTACTTAGTGATTATCCATATCTTACGTAGGATTTGCTTTTGAGTAAAGTCGAGTGAGTTTACAAAATTGAATTTTGAATCTGAAAAAGTGTTCTTGTTAATTCGTCAACCTACTATATATGTGAAAACATATTTTATAATGACAAAATCTATATTAATTGAACGTTAATAAATGTGGTCTACAGATTTTATATCTTATTTAGATTTACTGAAATTTAAATGGGGCAAATTCTGAATGTTAATTACACTTTTCTTGTAATTGTTACTATATAAAATTGATTCATGTATTGGGACATCCTTTGATGATACTGATTGCATCCATTTATTATATTTTTTTTTGTTTTAGTTTTGTAATAACACTTATGTATGCAGTAGTAAATTAGTTTCCTGAATTATTTTACATGAATCCTTCATTATATGTTGTAGGAATTAATCACACAACTTATTCCTCGTTAATATTCAAGAATATTGCAATTATTAATACGCTTTTATAGATATCATAAACGTTAACATGCAATCACAATTCGTGTTAGTCATCTTATATTAATATATTTGTATTATACATTTATTCATCAATCCCAAATGCAATCGTGAACAATTTGATTTAATTTATCCCTATGCACATCAACAAGAAATACATATAATCCTATTTGCGACTAGTTAAAACTTGCCGATGCATTTAGTACGATCAACAAAAGATGTAATTCCTACACAAACTAAATTAATACTCACTTCCATATGAGTATGATCAACGAAGGATGTAATCCGTACTCAAACTAAATTAATACTTACTTCCATATCATTCTTCTATATATATACGAACAAAATTTCTTATCTCTACTTATACCAATTAAAATAGTGTTCGAGCAGTTAGTATAAATTACTAAAATTATCAAAATTATAAATTTTGTTCATACATATGTTGAAGCATCATATGGAAGTAAGTATAAATTTAGTTTGTGTACGGATTACCTCCTTCGTTGATCATACTCATATGAAAGTCAGTATTAATTTAGTTTGAGTAGTGTAGAGTGGAAATCACCAGAAAATACTATCCAACATTTACAAAAATTGGAGTACGAAATTTCTTAAGATTATTACAGGCCAATATACAACTTAAATGATAATAACAAATGAAAAAAATAAGAAAATAATTAAATTAAAAGTATAGTGATTAACAGGCTCAAAGTAGCCAGATCCAATATCTCGATAAAGGAATATGGTCACAAGGCACCGTTTTCACTATGAACTGACTCATGGTAACTCCACAAATAAAAAAACCGACTACAACTCCGATCACTCAGATCTCAGTATCACACGGTCACAAAGACCCCAATTCAATATTTCACAAAGAACTTTTGTGAATGGTGAAGGAGAAAATAACTTGATTCATGTTTTAGCCGAAAAGGAGAATCCCCTATTTAAAGGGGTGAAGACTGTGGTAGATAAGGAAAACCTTGGTGGCTCCTAAAATCATTAGATTGGTCTAGGAAAGTGGCTAGGGCTTCCACAAAAAAGAAAGAAGAAAATCATAGAGAGAATTTGGAGAGGAGAGGAAGTAGATGATGCAGAAGAAACAGAGAAGATGGAAAGTGAGATTTAGGAATAAGTAGGTAGATAGGAATAAGTCGGGTTACCGGGTCAGTTGTGGGCTGCCAAGTGGGTCAGGTAATTGGGCTGACAAGGTCGGCGTTTTAAGAAGTCAATGGGCTACCAATTTTAACAAGTAGGGATTACATCTTCTATTGATCATACTAAATGTATCGACAAGTTTTAACTAGTTGCAAATAGGATTATATATATTTCTTGTTGATCATGATAATCGCACGGACACGAGTTTTAATTGGTATAAATAGTATTACATATATATTTCGTTGACCAAAGTAATGAATATTCATGCTTTCATATTAATTGTACCGCCATAAATTTTAACTTAGTATATCAGTAGGATTACATAATTTTGTTGATCATACTAATTGTTCATATGGAGGAAGGTACATTTACATTTTGTTAGTAAAAGCATCACATCATCCTTGTACACTAATTGTACGGACATTGGTTTTTAAACTGGATCAACATAATAACTTCTTTGGTAGAGCACAGTAATTGCGAGTACACGATTTTACACTTGATGATCATAATAAATGCAGGGAACATGAATTTTTACTTGGTATAAATAAGATTGCACAAGACTATATTATACTTTATTGATACAAACATCATTAATATATTCACATTTATAATTAAGATAATTTGGAACTATTCTTGATCATATTGATTGTACTGACATAAGCTTTAAATTGATATAAGTAGGATTATATTTCAAAATAATTTTATAAACAAAGTTTAATTTTGTAACTAGGACTAAATATTTCATTGATGGAAGCACCATAAATGTACATATATGAGTTTTATTAACTTAGATAAATGTTACAAGAATTAATCACACATCTTATTCCTCGTTCGTATTCAAGAATATAGCGATGATTAATACGCTTCTATAGATATCATAAATGTTAACATGCAATCACAATTCGTGTTAGTGTTCTTATACTAATATATTCATATACACATTTATTCATCAACCTCAAATCCAATCACGAATAATTTGATTTAACTATCAACTTTATTCAAGAACTCCGGATACATATGCGTACATATATATCCACCTGCACACCCATAGTATTTTTACTAATATTTTATTGATAACACTAATTATTTTAGTAATATATCCTTGATTTGGGTCATTCCTAACATCCTTTTAGATCTATGCCGGATAATCTTGATGCCTAGGATGTAGGAAGCCTCACCCAAATCTTTCATGGAGAATTGTGTACACAACCATGCTTTAGTGCCACATAACATCTTGACAACATTACCAATGAGCAAGACTTGATCCACATAAAGCACTATGAATGCAACTGAGCTCCCACCAACCTTCTTGTATACACAAGGGTCAAAATCATTTTTGATGAAATCATAACCCTATCTGACCTCATCAAAATGGATATTCCAGTTTCAGGAAGCTTGTTTCAGACCATAGATGGACCTTTGGAGATGGCAGACCTTCTGCTCTTCTCCAACAAATGTGAAACCTACCAGTAGATCCATACAGATCTCTTCCTCAACGAACCAATTAAGGAAAGTTGTTTTCACGTTCATTTTCCATGTTTCATAGTCACCCATGCAGCTATGGCGAGCATAATCCGAATGGACTTGGCTATAGCTACGGACGAATAGGTTATTCCTCAAAATTGACCCCAGGTCGTTGAGTAACCCTTTTCGCCATAAGCCTGGCCTTAAAGATAGTAACCTTTCCGTCAGCTCCAAGCTTACGGTTGTAGACCCCATCCATTAACACCCAACAGGTTTAATACCCTTGGGTGGGTCTACCAAGATCTAAATCTTATTTGAACTCAAAGAGTCCATCTCGGATTTCATGGCCTCAACCCATTTTCCCAAATTAATGTCCGACAACGCTTGTCCATAGATCTTTAGATCATTATCCAATTGACCAATCAAACCTAAAAAGCCATACATCTCAAGCTATTGGGACAATCTGGCTGACATTCAGAGGACAGGAATATCATCAGTGGGAATTATAGGAGCAGATAATGTCACTACATCCATTTGAGGTGTTGCCTCACTGGATTCCTCAAGGAGCAATTCCTCACATTGGGTACCCGCTGGAAACTATTTTCGAAGAACACTACGTTTCGCGAGATAAAAACTTTTTGTTTGGAGGGATCAAAGAAATAATACCCCTCAGTTTCCTTAGGATAACCCACAAACCTGCACAAGCTAGACCTTGAGTCCAGTTTGTCTCCCACTAGTCTCTTGACCTATGTAGGGCTACCCCACACTCTCAAATACTTGTAGGACGCAGGCTTGCCTCTGGGCCATAGTCTTAGAAGACGCCATGTTCAACAACTTGGTTGTCTTCTCAAGAGCATATCCTGAGAAGGATAAGGGTAGTTCGGTAAAAGTCGTCATGGACCGAACCATGTCCAACAAGGTTAAGTTGTGGCATTCTAGGAGGAGTCCATTGAGAGAGAATTCCATTCTCTTTTATGTAATCTAAGAATTCCCCACTTAAATACTCACCACCTCAGTCCAACTGAAGGGTTTTAATTTTTGTGATCAGTTTGGTTTTCAGATTCAAGTCTAAAGTCTTTAAACCATCTAAAGGCCTCAGATTTGTACTTCATTAGGTAAACATAACCGTACCATGAGTGATCATCAGTAAAGGTTATGAAGCAGAAAAATTCACCTCTGGCTTGTGTATTCAGTGGCCTACAGATGTCTGAATAGATAAAATCCAACAGACCACTAGTAAGCATACTTTGTCCTACAAAAGGCTTCTTGGTCATCTTTCATTTTAGACAAGACTTGCAGGCTGGTAGGTGATCCAAATCATCTATCTCTAGACTTTTTGAGTCTACGAACCTTTTAATCCTATCTTGAGAGATGTGACCTAGCCTTGCATGACAGATCTGTGCGTTCTTTTGATCTTCTATTTTACGTTTGTTGTGAGTAGTCATGACGAAATCATGTTGTTGGAGAATATAAAGACCATTATGATGTTTGCCTACCAGATGTGAAGAACCATTCTTCAACAAATAAAAATAATTTTTATTGATCATAAACTCAAAACAAACATTGTCCAACAATGAAATAGAAATGATATTCTTGATTATACTAGGTACATAATAGCAATTTTTCAATTTTATCCTACCTTGATCACTAACACCTAAGTGGACTATCCCTACAACTTCAGTAGCAACAGCCTTGCCATTGCCAAGCTTCAGGACTACCTCGTCTTTACTTAGCTTTTTACTTCTTTCCAGAACCTACAAATCATTGGAGATGTGAGCTCCACAACTGGTATCCAATACCCAAGAAGTAGAGTTAGTTATCATATTAACCTCAATAACAAATGTACCTGCACTGCGGAGGAGCTTAGGGCACTCCCTCGTCCAAAGACCCTTTCTTCGGCAATGCATACAAACATCATTTCCCTTATTGACTTGGAACCCACCTTCCCTTTACCTTTGCCCATCCCCATAGGGACAACAAGAACGCTCAAAGCGCTTGCAACAGCATTTATCTTACCTTTCTTTCTCTTCCAGCGTTTGGCCCCTTTCCGTTTCGCTTTAGAGGTTGAAGCCTCCCCGACCAACACCGACCACGCAAACTTTTTTCTCGTTCCTTCGTATTGGACCAACATGTTAATCAACTCGTGTATGGTCTTCTCAAGCCCATTCACGTTGTAGTTTACAACAAACGGGATGTAAGAGGGAGGAAGTGACCGGAGGATTATATCAATGTACGTGTCATTATCAAGCCCAGCTTGAAGATTATCAAGATTTTCCACAAGGGAAAGCATCTTGATCCCATGCTCTTACACAGAGGATCCCTCAGTCATCTTGGTGTCGAAAAATGCTTTTGTAGAAGTATATCTAATATACCTATACGGAACTGCATAAGCATCTTTTGACGCGGAGCATTATCGACGCGACATCATTGTGCCTATCGTACTGCTTATGGATATCGTTTGTCATTGATGCCAGTACAATGCTGAGGACCTTCCGATTGTTCTCTTGCCACCTTTCAAACGTCACACATTCTTTAGATGTGGACCACTCTGGGACGGTCCTAGGAAGAGACTTGTCATAATGTAATTCTGGTTCTCAAAATCAAGGACAATCCTCAGATGTTTAAGCCAACTATTATAGTTCATTTCATTAAATTTCTTTCTCTCCAAAATTATGGTTAATGGATCCTTAGACATCTATATTCAAAATGTAAAGTAGAAATTAGCAAATTGATTATAACATTAAATACAAGTTAAGACTTGGTCTTTAGTCATTAACCGCTCCCACTAGTTCTTCAAAAACCCACCTCTCTCAAGTGGGGTTGCGGGAAACCATTTTCTAGTGGGCTTGGGATCCACAAACTCAATTCTCCGTCTCCTACGATTCACAAGAAAAAAGATTTGTGGGAGGTAACCATTACCATTCTCATCCAATAAGATCCCCAAGATATTTTGCTTGCCTCTTCACGTGATCCCGATGACTCCAAGCTAATCACATTACTCAACATTAGGCCCAACCTATTAACCAAATGAATATATCAATTGTTCCATTTGTTCACGATAATAGTATGGCTTTCTTCTATCCCAAATGTGCCACGACTCGTGAGACCGCAAAATGGTAGAAGTAGCATGCACACTACATGACCGTGGATGGAAGGTTTAGAATTATCAAACAATTTGATTTAATTCCACTTTGGGCCTAATATTTAGTTGGACCATCCAAGTGAGAGTTCAAGTTAGTTGTGACCGAGACCTCACCATTATAACATTTTGCATAAAAAGGTTTTAATAATTGAGTATAAACGTATTCCAAATACATCATACGTAAAAAATTAAAACATTTACCACATGCAAAAATAAGCCTAGCACGCCCCTGTCGGATGATCCAAGGCTAATCCTAAGTAACCCACTGAGCCCCCAGTGAGTCTATGGTCAATCTAGGGTGTGGCCTAACTATTACAAAATAGTAATCCATTATCATTCTAATAGGCCTTCCTCTTTGTTCTTCTTCCATCTTGAACTCCATCCAATAGGCCTAGGCCTTCATCTCCTTGAAAGCTTATATTTATTTAAAATAAATAAAACCTCACATTAATTCCTAACTATACTCATTACATGAAAATGAAAATCCCAATTAGAAGTTGCAGGGTGTACAAAAGGAGGGAGCAAGCAATTCTTATTATTCCAAGGCTAAAAAATAAAAGAAGGAATTAAAAAAAAGACGCACGCAAGCCTCACCCAACATAAAAATAAATCATACATTCGACCAATGAGCGTTTTGATCATCCTCATTATTTATCCAATAAACAATAATTAACACATTTATAGCAATTATAAACATGTCAAATAAATAAATACAATCAATGTATTTAAGAATTGATAACCAATGTCAAATACCAAAACTAAAACATAATTAAAGGCAGAAAATATCATACTAATAATGCCATTAGAAAATGGATGTCATCCATACATTCAATACACAAACTTACTTTTGTTTGTTTGGAAACCATTTCTAAATTAATTTATGGAATAATTTAATTTTAAAAAAATCTAATTAAACTAAAATTAAAATTAGCCAAATTAATAATTTTAAAAAAACTAATTTTAGTTAGCCAAATTAATAATTTTAAGAAAACTACAGAAATCAGAAAAATTTAATTTTTTGAAAAACGGCACAAAACGGCCTAATTGTTCGAAATAGCAGACGACCGTCTGCTGCCAGCTGCACGCGTGCATGCACAGGTGCACCTGCCTACACGCTGCCACCCTACCAGCACACACAGCAGCAAACGCGCGCGCTCAGCCGCGCCCTACTGGCCAGTGACCAGTCGGCATGGCAGGAAAGACTATATTGCTCTGTTTTTCAAAAATTTTTTATTTTGGAATTACTACAATTAAAAACTTAAATAATTTCATTGCATTTATAGAAAATCCAATTTTAAAAAATGCATAGATATCCATACTTTAAAAGCAAAATTAATACATATTTTCTAAATATATAATCATGCTACAAAGCAATAAAACATGCTTTCCAGAAGCATATTAAACATGTTCATGTTTCACACATAACAATATCTTAATCCTAAATCCAAAATACCGAATTGGGCTTTGATACCACTGAAAGAATTGGTATGGCTTGGAAATGCGATGGAAGCGGGAAATCAGAAAAAATTAAAACTTGTTCAAAGAGGTGTTTCCTTTGAAATTCCTGGGCATTTAGTGTTTGTCAATAGCATAATAATAACCATATAAACATGTTAGACATGTGGCTAGAGGTTGAAACAAAATGTATAGAAACATAATATGAAACATTACCTTTTGTTTCTTTAAAAGAACTGCAACGTGCGCTGTTCCATTTATGTTCTCTCGTTCTGTTCACTTGAGAATTCAAGCTAGAAATCATATAAGTTTTGCACACCACAAAATGGAAATGATATAGTTCTTTTTCTTTTGCTAGATAGAAAAATAACACAAGAAGAAAAACAACTCCAAACACAAAACAATTGTTTTGTGCTTTCGGATTGTTTTATGTTCTAATTTGAATCCAATTCAATATAGAACAAAAAGGAGAATATTTTCGAGAGAAAATTAAGAGCAAATTCGTGGATTTGGTGGTGGTAAGCCCAAGAATTAATTAATTCAATTAATTAATTCTTGAGACATCCATCAATTGGATTGCTAAATAAATAATTTAATTATTTATACGTGTTCTCCATGAATTAATTTAATCAAATTCAATTAATTCGTTTTCTACTCGAATTCATTGATTTCAAATTAATTCCCATGTGACAGTTCAATCATTTAACAACTTGTTAACTAATTTACTAATATTGCATATACACCCCATGTCTGTCGCCGATGAAACACGACAGTAATGCAATAAATGTAATACTTAGTGCCAGTCTCTTAAGGACTTTTGATGCTTAGTCTCGAGGTGCTCGACCTGGAGCGTTTCAAACCAACCCTATGAAGGTTGTTTCATTGCTGTCATCCAATGTGCAACCCAACTGCCTGGGTAATTTAGTTGGTCTATGGGCATTTATTGTGACGTTAAAACACCGTTCAATGTAAATAGTAAGAACAACAAACACATAGCACCACAGATGAATGCCCACTACATTCATCAAGATAATATCATATTCATAAAGATTGTTAAATAGTTCTCAAAACCGCCAATTCAATTGTCTTTCTGGTCACCTATTCTAACAATAACTCTATCTAACTCCCTTACCTAATCTAATAGAAGGCATAGTAGATGAACTGCGCGCAATTGAACCTCTATTGGAGCCCATCAATCCCCCAAACCTCAGCCCGATCTTTCGCAAAAGCCAGGACCAGCACGCAAAAAGTTCCCACCTCCTGTAGAAAATGCACGGCTAGTTCCTCTCTTAGTCGACCAACTCGACTCCCTTACTGTATATGTTGACTTTCTCTTTTCTTCCCCATTCTTCTTGTTTAATAAACTGCTTCTTCCATCTAAACTGCTGATTCACAATCTAAATTTGTAATTCTTGTTGCGAGGCCCTCTTTTATATCTGGTCGTAGCCCCTACTCAAAACAGTAACAATGATCCTCTTGTGTTGCTACTACTTCTGGTGCATACTTGGCTAGTGCAATAAAACATTGTTCATGTTCTTATCTTGTTAGATCTTGGGTCTATATTTATCATCAAACGCTTTCTGAAACTCAGCCCAAGTTATCTCTTGGGTCATATCCTCTCTTTACTAACCTCCACCAAATCAGTGCATTCCCCACAAATAAAGAAACAACATGCTTAAGTCGATTCTTTGGAGTGCACTCCCGTAGTATCGGAGTTCGGGCACAAGTCACACCGGCCAATTCTCTAAGGCTTCTATATAACAATCCTCGCGAGTCAGTTCAGTCAGTTGTCTACCTTGCCAACTAACCCACTGAAATTGGATAGACGTCTAACATCTGTCGCCGATAAAATGCAGAACTTATGAATTGAATCAAATACTTAGTGTAAGTCTCAGTAGGACTCTTGATGCCCAGTCTCGAGCTCCTCAATTCGGAATAT
Source organism: Sesamum indicum (assembly GCF_026168435.1). Taxonomy (NCBI): domain Eukaryota; kingdom Viridiplantae; phylum Streptophyta; class Magnoliopsida; order Lamiales; family Pedaliaceae; genus Sesamum; species Sesamum indicum. The sequence continues at coordinate 9,208,227 of NC_142666.1, read as the reverse complement.
TTTAGACCAACCCTCAGAACTTGGTTTCATAGCCACCATCAAATGCGCAACCCAACTACATGGTTATTAGTGGTCTGTGAGCATCTGTTGTAACGTCAAACCAATGATTTGGTTAGAACAATAGATACATGTGCCAGAGACGAAAACCTACGATATTCGTCGGTACAATATTGCTTAAATAAAGATTGCTTGAATGTTTCTCTAAACTGCTAATCTAATTAGCTTTTGATCACCTATTCCAACTACCTCGTCCAGGTTGGGAATCGATGCCTGATTCCATGTCGTAAACTAAGGCCAAGAGATAGTCGACGAAAGGACCATACCTGTATGGAAGTCGAGAGGCTAAACGTTCTTGCCAACGTTCACCTAGTCTATATTGCCATGGACCGTTGCTAGACAGCCAGCCTGAAAGAATCGGTATAACCCGGGAATGCAATGGAAACGTGAAATAAAAAATTTGAAATCGATTCAAAGGGATGTTCCCTTTGAAATTCCCGGATATTCGGTGTTTGTCAAAAGCAGAATAATAACTACATAAACATGATAGACATATGGCGAGAGGATGACACAAAAAGTATAGAAACATGATATGAAACTTTACCTTTTGCCTTTTTAGAAAACTGCAACGTGCGTTGTTCCCTTTATGTTCTCCCATTCCGTTCACTTAAGAATTCAAACTAGAATTCCTCTAAGTTTTTCACACCACATAATTAAAAAGGTAAAGTTCTTGTTCTATTGCTAGATAGAACAGAGAACAAGAAGAAAAACAACTCTAAACACAACATTATCGTTTAGTGCTTTTGGATTGTTTTGTGTTCTAATTTGAATCCAATTCAATATAGAACAAAAAAGGAGAATACTTTTGAGAAAAAATTGAGAGCAAATTCGTTGCTTTTGTGGTGGTTATGTTAGATATGTTTGTAGTTTATGTATAACACATACAATTGAATTCAAAATTCAATAACTACTAAGTTTTCCTCCAAGTCAACCGATACAACCATATTCATATAACCTCCAATCATGATGAAATAACTCCTCCATCATGTTCATCATGGTGAGGAATTTGAACTCCTTCTTAACTTGCTCCAACCAGCCTCAAATGGGCATGGACTTCAAATATGCACCGGGCTCGATTTAATCAAATTAAATCAAACCTAACCAAAGTTCATTGCAAAATAATCAATTAAATTAATTTTATTTCAACTAAGTCCAATGATTCATTTAATCCAATTAATTCCAAATACTAGTTAAGTGATCCAATCAATTAATTAAGCCAAACCTAGTAAATTAATTCAATTAATTTAAAGGTGTTAAGTCCAAAAATTAATTAATTCAATTAATTAATTTTTGAGCCATCCATCAAATGGATTGCTAAATAAATGATCCAATAGGGTTCGATTCCTCCTTTCAGACATGCTATTCAGTTGTGGCGTTCAAGGAGGAGTCCATTGAGAGATAATTCCATTCTCCTTTAAATAATCAATGAATTCACCACTTAAATTGTGACGTCTGTGGAATTTTTCACATAATTGGGAGATTATTAGGTAAATATTTAGGAATTTAAATTTAATTAGTAAATAAAGTGTATATCAAAATTGTGATATAATAAAATTTGAACGGATTAAATAAGAGTTCGTTATAATATTTGAAATTATATTATTTAAGAATTTTAGAAATGACGTAATGAGTATTTTGAAAAAAGTTTAAATTAAATTAAAAAAAGAAGAAAGAAGAAACAAAGAGAAAAGAAAAGAAAAAGAAAGGAAAAATGAATTTGGGAGGGGTGGGCCATCACCCACTACCCCAACCTCCCAGGATAAAGATACCTATATATATATACACAAAGCATAATTCAATACAACTCGTGCAATTGCCCTTTTCTTCTTCAGTTGACGCGCAACGAAGTAAGAATTTGTATTTTAGTTTTTATTAATTTATATAATTACATTATTTAATTAGTTTGTTTGTTAAATGTTGTTTATATTGAGCGATGTACTATTTAGCTTGAGTATTTTACGACTTTGGCTATTTAAATTAATGTCGAATTAAATATCACATTTGATATAAAAATGATATGGTTGGATGATTAAATTACAAGGTTTGTTAGATTTAATTATTATTAAAGCTAATTTATATAATTTCATCTGAATGATTAACCAAATACATAATTCTATATATTGTTGTTTAATTCAATTATATAGTAACGATAAATTGGCAGAAAATTCATATTTTGTAAATTACATTTAAGAAATATTATGTCATTAAAGAGAAAAAAAGAGGTTGTAATGATAATATCATGTAGGGATGTTATTGAAAACGATAGTTATAGATATATAAGGTGGTTGATTAAATGAATTCTTGTGAATTAGGTGATAAATTAAATATGTATTTGAGAAACTTAGAAAGTGTAGTTATCTAAAATTAAAAGGAATAGAGGTTGAACTTCAATATAAATGGAATACTAAAAGATCGGTGGAAAATATACGAACATTATATAATATTTTATTTAGAGTTTAAAATATTCTAAATATATTGATTATACATATGATATTCTATTATAGGATGTGACGACAAAGTAGAGGATTGAGCAGTCTCTCGTGAAATCGAAACATTTTGAGATTAAGGTAAGCACAATTAATTGGATTTATGTATATAATCATATGTGTAGTATTGTGTATATTAAATATATATATATATTGGTTTCCTAGATGTGATTATGAACTTGGATTTATATTTATATACATGGATTTTGTATATTAATTATTTATATACTTAATTGTGGATTACTTGTTGTATTATCTTATTATCGGTGAAATGGTTAGTATGTGATATATGTGATTGTTATGTAGGGACGTGCGAGATATGATTATGTGAGGATCGTATGATTGATTGTGTATGAAATCAAATCGAAATGTTACTGTTGAGGAAGTAACTATTATAGAGAATAGAATGATGATCGTGAACTAAAATAAAAGATGGTGATTACCTAATTAAGCACATATTCAATAGTTTGCGATAATGTGATTGATGATGATGTGATTGATGATGTAATATGAAAAATATATGAATTAAGCTAGTTACCATGGCTGGCAAAATCGTTAACTAATGTACTCCAATTAGAGCAAGTACGATGCTTATTAATAAGCGATTACATTAAATATTGTATCATGGATTGATGTACAATCGCAGGTATGCGTTATTCCTTACAACTGCTATTGTTGTATTGCGAATATTTGTTAAATTGATGTGATTGTATTGTACGTAACTTGCAGTCTCTATGTATATACATAGACTGGTTAGCTATACTTATTGAGTAGGCAGTTCATACCTTGCCACGTACTTTTCAGGGAATAGGTCACACGGACTAGCCACATTAGACTTTGAGCCATGCCGTCGTTCTTATTAGGTGGGTCAGTCGTGACATCTGAAGCCAGAGTTTTTGGCTGTTTGGTTGTTAAATATTTTAGTCTTTTATTGGATTTGTGTTTAAAAATTTAGTACTACTTACCTTGAGGAGGACATCTAGTGAGGGTAAATATAAACTTTTGGTGGTATCTATTATCTCTATGATATATATACATTATATTGATAAATTAGAATATATTTTACGGGTTGAAAGGAAATTACTTATAGAATGAGTTCTAATTAAAGGAAAGAATGAAAATAGTGATAATTCATGTAGTAAGTAGGGGGTGTTAAATTGGGTGGTATCAGAGCATGTCTATGTTTCTAAGGTAATGGTTTGATTGTGAGATGTCCCAATTGTTTAATCTAGGATGGCTTCTCAAGGTGCACATACTGACCCAGTAGCTAGTAGGGAAGAGTCAGCGAAGTCCGTAGTGGGCTCAAGGGTACCTGGAAGTGTAGGTGGGGCGAAGATAGGTCGATAGAGTGTTGGTGCTGATGCTCCAACTCCTCCTGATGGTGTTCCAGTGACAGGATTACCACCAGAGTATGCACAGGTATTTCAAATGGCCTTTTAGGCCCAGCACAAGGATAAGCACAGTTACTTACACAGGCACGTGCATCCACTCAAGTGCCAGGACCAGTAGTCCATGCAATTGATCATAATTATGAAAGAATCAGGAAGATAGGAGCTATAGAAATTAAGGGTACCCTAGACCCAGATATTGCTGGGAGATGGTGGGAAAAAGTCGAAGATACGATGAACTTAGTAAATTGCACTCCAAAGAATCAACTTAAGTATGTTATTTCTTTATTCGTTGGGGAATGCCTTGATTTGGTGGAGGTCTGTAAAGAGGGGACATGAGCCAAAAGAAATAACGTAAGAGGAGTTTCAGAAAGAGTTTGATGATAAACACAAACCCAAGATGTATCATGATAGGAAGAGGATGGAGTTTCTTAATTTAGTGCAAGGATATGATCAGACGGTGGCAGAATATGAACTCTGTTTTGTGGCATTAGCCAAGTATGCACCGGAAGCAATAGTGACACCGGAGGATTATTGTTACCATTTTGAGGAGGGGCTACGATAGGAGATCAAGAGAGGCTTCACAGTCAGAATTACGAATTTTAAAACTCTCATTGAATCAGCGGTCCGGATGAAAGAAGTAGCAATTGAGAACATGAAAAAGGGGGAAGAAAAGAGGAAATCAACGTATATAGTAGGAGAATCGAGTAGGTTGACCAAGAGGGGAACCGACCGTTCATTCTTAGCAGGAAGTGGAAACTTTACACAACATCAAGGTCCATGACGAGATGATATAGCTATGACCTGTTATCACAGTGGAGGTAGAGGACACATAGCCAGGAATTATCCCAGTCACACTATAGGTGGGCTTCAAAGTGGTGCTAGTGGGACCTAGAGTCAAAGTAGTGTTCGGAGTAGTGGCAGGGGAGTGGAGAGAAGCAGAGGTATAGGTAGAGGCGTTGGCAATAGAGATAATGGCTACACTATTGGTAGCAGTATGATAGGGGTTGGAGCACAAGTTACTCAAAGGCAGACTCAAGCAAGGATATATAACATGATTAGAGAGGAAGCCCTAGCATGGAATAATGTGATATCAGGTACGATATTGTTATTTGACATTGTGACTTATGTTTTGATATCCTGGCTCTATACATTCATATAATTCATCAGAACTTGCATCTAAAATGACGGGCGAGAATAACCCATTGCGATATAATTTGATGGTTTATTTGCCCATGGGAGGAGGTGTGAGGAAAGGGAGCTTAGTGAGAATCGAAGATGTAAATTTACCTGTAGACCTTGTAGTGCTGGATTTGGAGGAGTTTGGTTAGCATAACATAGAGTAATAACTGACTGTTATAAGAAGGAAGTGATGATCAAATACCCCGGCGAATCGAAAGTAATATTTGTGGAGGATCGTCAAGTAGTACAAATTTTTGTAATATTAGGCATAGAGGCAAGACGATTAATGCTAGAAGATTGTGAAGCATATCTAGCCCATGTGGTAGATACCGAAAGGGTTAATCCCATATTAGAGGAAATCCTGGTAGCGAGAGACTTCCCTGAAGTATTCCCGGATGACTTACTAGGTTTGCGACCGCATAGAGAAGTGGATTTTGCCGTAGAAACTCTCCCAGGAGTTGCCCCAATTTCTATTGCACCGTACAAAATGGCCCTAGTGGAATTACAAGAGCTTAAAAAGCAAATTGAAAAATTACTGGGAAAAGGGTTTATCAGGCGGAGTTCTTAGCCATGGGGAACACCTGTGCTGTTTGTGAAGAAGAAAGATGGGAGTATGAGGTTATGCATCGATTGCCGCCAATTGAATAAGGTAACAATGAAGAATAAATATTCATTGTCGAGGATTGATGACCTGCTAGACCAGTTAAAGGGAGCTACAACATTTTAAAAAATCAATTTAATGTTTGGGTATTGGCAGCTGAGGGTAGCAGAGAATGACATACCGAAGACAACTTTTCGTACTCGTTACGGTCATTTTGAGTTTCTGGTGATGCCCTTTGGGTTAACAAATGCACCAGCGTTCATGGCATTGATGAACTGAACATTTCAAGAGTATCTGGATCACTTTGTTATTGTTTTTATGGATGACATCTTAGTATACTCGAAAAATAGAGAAGAGCATGAGCAACATCTGAAAATAGTGTTACGGATATTGAAAGAGGAGGAGTTATATGCCAAGATAAGCAAATGTGAATTTTGGGTAAATTAGGTGGTTTTCGACGTGATGGGGTTATGACAGACCCTTCAAAAGTAAAGGCTATTATGGAATAGAGTGCCAAAGATGCCACTGAGGTGCGAAGCTTCTTGGGGTTGGCTGGATATTACAGGAGATTTGTTGAAGGCTTCTCTATAATTATCAGTCCTCTGACCAAGTTGCTGAGAAAATGGATAGAATTTCAGTGGACGGAACAGTGCCAACAATGTTTTGATGAGTTGAAGAAGAGACTGGCCTCCAATCCGATTTTGGTTTTTCCGTCTGGTAACGGTGGGTATATAGTATATACGGATGATTCTAAATAGGGTTTGGGATATGTGTTAATGCAATATGGCAAGATAATTGCTTATGCATCCCGCCAATTGAGGAACCATGAGTTAAATTATCCCACACATGACTTGGAGTTAGCTGAGATTGTGCATGCATTGAAGATCTGGAGACATTATTTGTACGGAGAAAAATTTCAGATCCTTACTGACTATAAAAGTTTGAAATATATCTTGACGCAGAAGGAATTGAATTCGAGATAGAGAAGATGGATAGAACGCCGAAGGATTATGATTGCACAATTGACTTTCATCCAGGGAAAGCAAATGTGGTAGCAAATACCTTGAGTAGAAAGAGTTCAGGTACATTAGCCAATTTCGGGAGTCACAATCAGACATTGCTACTGGAGATGAGGTCAATGAATACGAAATTGGAGGTTGATCAGGTAGCGGGTTTATTAGCAGCCTTGCAACTTAGACCAGACTTTGTAAATCAAATCAAAGAAGCACAGACCCGAGGTCTTTTCTTATTACGGATGCTAGAAAGGATAAGACAAGGTAAGAAAATAATTTTTTTGATGAGAGTTGATGGGGTGATAGAGAATGGGGAACGAGTTTGTGTGCCTGAAATATATGGGTTACAAGAAGAGATTTTATTCGAAGCTCATAATGCAACATATGCCATGCACCCTGGTACTACAAAAATGTATCGAAATTTAAGACCATACTATTAGTGGTAGACAATGAAGAAGGATGTGACTGAATATCTAGCTAAATGTATGACATGTCAGCAAGTAAAGGCAGAACATCAGGCACCAGTAGGTAAACTTCAACCTCTATCAATACCAAAAATGGAAGTAGGAGAAGGTCACTATGGATTTTCTCATAGGGTTGCCACGTACGTTCAGAAAGCATGACTCTATTTGGGTAATTGTGGATAGATTGACAAAATCTACTCATTTCTTGCCAGTACAAATAACTGATTCTCTGGATAAGTTAGCCTAGATTATACATTTCCGAGATAGTGAGATTGCATGGAGTGCTTGTTTTGATTGTGTCAGATAGAGATTCTCAACTTACCTCACGCTTTTGGAGAACTTTACAAAGGGCATTGAACATAAAGTTACATTTCAGTACTGCGTTTTGTCCTTAAACAGATGGACAGTCAGAGAGAACAATTCGAACCCTAGAAGATATGATGAGATCTTGTACAATGGAGTTTAAGGGCAATCGGGATGATCATCTACCTCTAATGGAATTTGCATATATTAACAGTTTTCACTCTAGTATCGGTATGGCCCCATATGAAGCTTTATATGGAAGAATGTGTCGCAGTTCGATTTGTTGGGATATAGAAGGATTAAGACAACTAGAAGGTCCTGAATTGGTGCAGGAAATTGTAAAAAAGATACAAGTAGTTAAGAAGTGCTTGAAGGCAGCACAAGATCGACAAAAAAATTACGTTGATCAACACCGAAGGGAAATGCAGTATGAAGTAAGTGATAAGGTTTTCCAAAAGATATCTCCTTGGAGAGGAATATTGAGGTTTGGCAGGCAAGGGAAGTTGAGTCAGAAATATGTTGGGCCGTATGAAATTATTGAAAGAATCGGACCACTAGCGTGTCGACTAGCGTTACCGACATAGTGGTCACAAATACATGATGTTTTCCATGTTTTGATGTTGTGATGATATCGATCTGATCCTAGCCACATTATTCGTCAGCTGGAGATAGAGATTTCTGAGGAGCTGCATACATGGAGGAGCCAACAGAGATTTTGAATATAAGGAAATTGAGAAATAAGGAGACACCTATGGTAAAAGTAAGATGGAGTCATCATTCCCCGAGAGAGGCAACTTGGGAGGTTGAGGAGCATATGTGAGACAAATATCCCTATTTACTCCATTGAACGGGTAAGTCGGTTAAATTTCGGGGATGAAATTTTTATTAGGAGGGGAGAATTGTGACGTCCGTATAATTTTTCACATAATTGTGACACTAATTGGTAATTTAGAAATTTTAAAATTAATTAGTAAATAAAATTGGAATATAATAAAATTTGAACGAATTTAATTAAAGTTTGTTATAATATTTGGGGGTAAATAATATTAATTAAGAAATTTAGAAAGGACATAATGGATATTTTGAAAAAAGTTTAAATTAAATTTAAAAAGAAGAAGAACGAAAGAGAATACAAAATAAAAAGAAAGGAAAAATGAATTTGGGGAGAGGTGGGCCATCACTCACCGCCCCAATCCCCCATGATAGAAATACCTATATATATATACATACACAAAGCACAATTCAATACAACTTGTGTAATTGCCCTTTTCTTCTTCAATTGACGCGCAAAGAAGTAAGAATATATTTTAACTTTTGTTAATTTATATTATTATATTATTTAATCAGTTCGTTTATTAAATGTTGTTTATATTGATCGATGAATTATTTCATTAGTGTATTTTACGATTTTGACTATTAAAATCAGTGTCGAATTAAATATCACATTTGATATAAAAATGATATAGTTGGATGATTAAATTATTAGATTCGTTAGATTTAATTATTATTATAGCTAATTTATATAATTCCATCGAAATGATTAATCAAATCATAACTCTACGCATTTTTGTTTAATTAAATGATATTGTAACATAAATTGATAGAAAATTCATAAAACTATTTTAGAAATTATATTTAAGAAATATTATATTATTAAAAAGGAACAAAGAGGCTTTAATGATAATCTCATTTGGGGATGTTATTAAAAACGATAGTTATAAATATATAAGGTGGTTGATCAAATGAATTCTTATGAATTAGTTGATAAATTAAATATATATTTGAGAAGCTTAGAAAGTGTAGTTATCTAAAATAAAACGGAACAGAGATTGAACTTCAATATAAATGGAATACTAAAAGATTGATGGAAAATATACGAACATTATACAATATTTTTATTTAGAGTTTATAATATTCTAAATATATTGATTATACGTATAATATTCTATTATAGGACGTGACGAGAAAGTAGAGGATTGAGCAGTCCCTCGTGAAATCGTAGCATTTAGGGAATTAAGATAAGTATAGCTAATTGGATTTATATATACAATCACATGTGTAGTATTGTATATTATATATATATATATATATATATTGGTTTCTTAGATGTGATTATGAACTTGGATTTATATTTATATACGTAGATTGATGTGATTGTATTGTACGTAATTTGCAGTCTCTATGTATATATATTGACTGGTTAGCTATACTTAGTGAGTAGGCAGTTAATTCTTTCCCACATACTTTTTAGGGATTAGGTCACACAGACTAGCCACATTGGACTTTGAGCCGTGCCATCGTTCTTATTAGGTTTTTTAGCCGTGACATCTGAAGCCGGAGTTTTTGGCTGTTTGGTTGTTAAATATTCTAGTCTTTTATCGGGTTTGTGTTTAAAATTGTGGTACTACTTACCTTGAGGTTATGTACATGAGGACATCTAGTTAGGGTAAATATAAATTTTTGGTGGTATATATTATCTTCTGTGATATATATATATTATATTGATAAATTAGAGTTTATTTTACGTGTTGAATGGGAATTACTTATAGAATAAGTTCTAATTAAGGAAAGGAAGAAATAGTTATAATTAATGTAGTGAGTAGGGGGTGCTACATAAACACTCTCCACCTCGATCCGACCAAAGGGCTTCAATTTTAAGACCAGTTTGATTCTCGACTTCAAGTCTACACTCCTTGAACCTTCCAAAGGCCTCAGTCTTGTACCTCATTAGGTAAACATAAGCATATTATTAGTGATCATTGGTAAATGTTATGAAGTACGGGAATCCTCCTCCAGCCGGAGTATTTAATGGTCCACAGACTTCTGTATGGATCAAATCCAAAAGACCATTTGCAAGCGCATCTTTGTCCAACAAACGACTTTTTGATCATTTTTCCTTTCAGACAGGATTCACAAGTAAGTGGGCTATCCAAATCGTCTACCTCTAGACTCTTTGGCTCTACCAACTTTCTCATCCTTATTAGAATAGGTGACCAATAGATTGGCCTTTATGTAATCTCTTCCGAAAATTTCGGTATAATTATAGCATTATTTATTAATAAAGTGAGTATACTTTATCTGACAATTGTATTTGTTGCGCTCACTGATTATTTTTATAGGCTTAACATCACAATAAAGCCCACAAATCAAATTGTACAACCTCTGTAGTTGGCTGCGCATTGGATGGTGGCCATGAAACATATTTCTGAAGATTAGGTTTGAAACGTTTCATGTCAAGGACCTCGAGACTGGGCACCAAGAGTCCTATTGAGACTTGCTCTAAAACTGTATTCATTGGATGAGTGTCGTGTTTCATTAGCGACAGATGTTAGACGTCTATGCAATGTTAATGGGCGGTTGACAAGGTTGTCAAGCCAACTGAACTGACTCACGGTAAGTCGCCATACGAAAGCCTTGGAGGCATGGTCGGTATGACTAGATCTTCCTGGCTCCGATAGTACGGGATTAGTCCTTAGACTTGAGGAACCATGGCAGTTGCATGCATGTGATGGTTGTATCTTGGATTTGACGATAGATGATCGTATCTTGGATGTGGTCATTACAAGTCTTGCTCAGTGTAATTAGAAAATGTAGTGAGGATGATCGGTTCCAAGATAGAATCCGTCACCTATCACTATATGACGCTCGAGTCTCCTATGAGCTTTGAGATGGTTGGTGCTCTTAGAGTCTGTGACCACAGCGATTGGTCGAGTAGGGGATGGTTTCCTATGTCAATCAATAGAGCAAACGCATCTCAAGTTATCAAGTATAGTATCTAGTCTAGGATGGGAACTGATGCCCAGTTCCATACCCTAGACTTAGATTGGTAGACAGATGATGGAAGAACTATACCCGTATGGTATCTGGGAGCCTAAATGTTCACGCCAACATTTACCTAGTCTCTAGTGGCATGGACCGTGATAGACGGCCATCCATGCTGACGGGAATTTCCAATTAATAGTTAATTGGAAATAAATTAATTACATTGGATTTAATTAATCATTATGTTGGACACAAGCCTAAATCTAGGTGAAGGTGAACCTAAAGAGTCACACACATACCACTATGGAATTGGTGGAATTGATTTGGAATTAATTTAAGAAGAAATGAATTAATTTAAATTAATTCAAAGAGAATATATACAAATGATTGGATCATTTATTTAGCAATCCATTTGATTGATGGCTCAAAAATTAATTAATTGGATTAATTTATTGGGTTTGACTTAATTAATTTATTGGATCAATTAATTAGTATTTGGGCTTAAATTTATTGAATTGGACTAAATGAATCAATGGACTTTGGTTGGGCTTTATTTAATTTGATTAAATCGAGCCTGATGCATATTTGAAGTCCAAGCCCATTTGAGGGTGGTTTAGCAAGTTAAGGAGTTGAAACTGTTCACCATAATGAACATGATGGGAGTTATTTCATCTTGGTTGGAGGTTATATGAATATGGTTGTATAGGTTGCCTTGGAGGCAAACTTAGTAGTTGTTGAATTTTGAATTTAATTGTCTGTGATATACAAAACCACACACATATCCATCATAACCACCACAAAAGCCATAAATTTTCTCTAAAAAATATTCTCCTTTTGGTTCTATTTTGAATAGGATTCAAAGTAGAACACAAAATAATCCAAAAGCAATAATCAATAGTGTTGTGTTTGGAGTTGGTTTACTTCTTGGTTCTTTGTTCTATCAAGAAATAGAACAAAAACTTTACCTTTTCATTTTGAGGTGTGGACAACTTAGAGGAATTCTAGTTTGAATTCTCAAGTGAATGGAATGGGAGAACATGAAAGAAACAACTCATGTTGCAGTTTTCTAAAGAAACAAAAGGTAAAGTTTAATATTATGTTTCTGCACTTTTTGTTTCATCCTCTAGCCACATATCTAGCACGTTTACATGGTTATTATTATGCCTTTAACAAACACCGAACGCCCGAGAATTTCAAAGCGAACACCCCTTTGAACCGATTTTTAAAATTTTTTATTTCACGCTTCCATTGCATTCTCGGGCCATACCGATTCTTTCAGTGGTATCAGAACCCGGTCCGGTGTTGTGGTTTAAGATTAGCATGTTATTATGTGTTGAGCATGAACAAACGTGTTTAATTCACTTTTGGAAAGTATGTTTTATGGCTTTAAAGCATGATTATATATTTAGAAAATATGTATTAATTTTGCTTTTGAATTATGGATATCTATGCATTTTTTAAAATTGGATTTTTTGTAAATGCATGATTTTATTTTAGTTTTTAATTGCAGAAATTCAAAAAAAAAATTGAAAAATGAAGCACTACAGTCGTTGCTGCCCTGCCGGCCGAGAGCATGCAGACTACTTCTTGGCGTGCTGGCCCGCTGGCGTGAATGACAGGGCAGCAGCGCACAGGCACATGACCAACACGCGGGGTGTGCAAGGCAGGGGCGCGTGCGCATGTTGCCAGCAATAGACAGTCGTCTACTGTTTCGTACGGGTGTGTTGTTTTGTGCCGTTTTTTTTTCGAAAAATTGTATTTTCCTATTTTCTGTCTTTTTCTTAAATTATTAATTTTGACAAATTTTAATTTTAGTTAACTTGGATTTTCTAAAATTAAATTGTGCCTTAAATTAATTTAGAAATGGTTTTCAAACAAACAAAAGAAAATTTGTATATTGGATGTTTGGATGATATCCATTTTTAATCGCATTATTAGTATGTTATTTTCTGAATATAATTATGTTTTGTTTGGTATTTGATATTGGATATCAACTGTTAAATACATGGATTGTCTTTATTTGTTTAACATGCTTATATTTGATATAAATGTGTTCATTATTGTTTATTGGATAAATAATGAAGATGATCACAAAGTCCATTGGCCGAATGTATGGTTTATTTTGTGTTGGGTGAGGCCTACATGTCTCCTTACTCTAATTCCTTCTTTCGTTTTTTAGCTTGGAATAATAAGGATTGCTTTCTCCTCCTTCTGTACTCCTCCAACTTCTGATTGGGGTTTTCATTTTCAATTGTAATGAGTGTAGTAAGAAATCAATGTGAGGTTTTATTGATTTTGAATAAATGTAAGCTTCAAAGGAGAAGAACACCATAAATGTAAGCCTAGGCCTATTGGATGGAGCTCACGATGGAAGAAGAACAAAGAGGAAGACCCATTAGAATGACAATGAATTACTATTTTGTAATAGTTAGGCCACACCATAGATTGACCATAGACTCACTGGGGCTTAGTGGGTTAACTAGGATTGGGCTTGTTATCACCTAACAGGGGCGTCCTAGGATATTTTTTTGCATGTGGTAAATATTTTTATTTTTAACGTATGATGTGCTTGGAATGTGTTTATACTCGTTCATTAAAAGTTGTCATGTAAAAAGTTATAATGATGAGGTCTCTATCACAACTAACTTGAACTCTGACTTGGATGGTCCAAGTAAATATTAGGCCAAAAATAGAATTAAATCAAATGGTTTGATAATTCGAAGCCTTCCATCGATGATAATGTAGTGGATGCTACTTCTACCCTTTTGTGGTATCACGAGTCGTGGCACATTTGGGATAGAAAAAAGCTACAGTATTATAGTGAACAAACAAAAATGTTCCTCTTTCCCTGTCTCACAAGTCATGGGGGCCGACAGTGGAGATATTCATTTGGTTGATGGGTTGGGCCTAAGTAATGTGATTCACTTGGATTCCTCAGGATCATATGAAAAGGCGAGGTCAAAATATCTTGGGAATCTCATTGGACGAGAATGGTAACGGTTACCTCCCACAAAACTTTTTTCTTGTGAATCGTACAAGCGGGACATGGAGAATTGTGTTTGTGGATCCCAAGCCCACTAGGAATTGGTTTTTCGAAACTCCACTTAAAAGTGGTGGGATTTTTAAGAAATAGTAGGAGCGATTAATGACTAAAGACCAAATCTTAACTTGTATTCATATTGCAATCAATTGCTAATTTCTGCTTTACATTCTGAATGTAGATGTCTAAGAATCCATTAACCATGATTTTGGAGACAAACAAATTTAATGGAATGAACTACAACAATTAGCTTAGAAATCTGAGGATTGTCCTCGATTTCGAGAACCAGACTTACATTCTGGATAAGTCTCTTCCTAGGACCTTCTTGGAGGGGTCCACATCTGAAGAACGTGTGACGTTTGAAAGGTGGCATGAGGACAATCGGATGGTCCGCAGCATCGTACTGGCATCGATGATAAATGATATCCAGGAAACAGTACGAATAGGCATGATGATGCCGCATCCATAATGCTCCGCATGAAAGAGGTTTATACGATTCTGGATAGGCATATCAGATATGCCGACACAAAAGCATTTCTCGGCACCAAGATGACTGAGGGATCCTTTGTGCAAGAGTATGGGATCTTCAAGCTGGACTTGATAAAGACACATATATTGACGTGATCCTCCAGTCACTTCCTCCCTCTTACAACTCGTTTGTAGTAAAATACAACATGAATGGGCTTGCGAAGACCATAAACAAGTTGACTAACATGTTGGTCCAATACGAGGCAACGACCATAAAGTCTGACACGTCGGTGTTGGTCGGGGAAGCTTCGACCTCTAAAGCGAAAGGAAAGGGCCATATGTTGGAAGAGGAAGAAGTGTAAGGCAAATGCCGCTACAAGCGCTTTGAGAGCTCTTGTTCCCCCAGGTGTAAATGCATGGTTTTATTTTAGGTTTTTAATTGCAGAAATTAAAAAAAAAATAAAAATTGTAAAACGGAGTTGTATTGCCGTTGCTGCCCTGCCAGCCGGTCACTGGCTAGTAGGGCGTGCGCCCGCTCGCGTGCTTGCCGGCAGGGTAGCGCTCGCGCAGCGTGTCGGCATGGTCACGTGCGTGTGTGCGGCCAGCAACAGATGGCTGTCTGCTGTCCGAACGGCTGGACTGTTTTGTGCTGTTTTTACGAAAAATTGAATTTTCCTGTTTTCTACAATTTAAAATTAAATTGTGCCTTAATTAATTTGAAAATAGTTTCCAAACAAACAAAATAAATTATAAGTTGGATGTATGGTTGATATTCATTTTCTAATTGCATTATTAGTATGTTATTTTTTGCATTTAATTATATTTTTGGGTATTAGATATTGGATATCGATTGTTAAATACATGGATTGTATTTATTTGGATAACATTTTTATATTTGATATAAATGTGTTTGTTTATTGGATAAACAATGGGGATGATAACAAAGCCCATTGGCGGAATGTATGGTTTATGTTATGTTGGGTAAGGCCTGCGCGCCTCATTATTTTAATTTCGTCCTTCGTTTTTAGTCTTGAAATAATAAGGCTTGATTTCTTCCTCCTTTTGTACTCCCCACAACTTTTGATTGGGATTTTCAAATTCAGTTGTAATGAGATTAGTTAGCATTGTGAGGTTCATTCATTTTGAATAAATGTAAGGTTTCAAGGAGAGGAAGGCCTAGGCCCGTTGGACTATGCTCGGGGAAACTCACGACGGAAGAAGATCGAAGAGGAAGGCCCCTTAAAATGATAATGGGTTACTATTTTGTAATAGTTAGGGCCACACTCTATATTGACCATAGACTCATTACGGGCTTAATGGGTCACTAAGAATTGCTCTTGTGATCATCCAACAGGGGCGCGCTAGGCTTGTTTTGCATGTGCTGTATGTTTTAATATTCGGAGTATGATGTGTTTGGAATGCAACTATTTCTAGTCAGTGATTAAAACTGATGCATGCAAAATCTTATAATGACGATGTATCGGTTACAACAAACTTAACTCTTACTTAGGTGGCCAAGTTAAATATTTGACCATCCACAGCAATGTGGTGTGGATGCTACTTCCACTCATAATGACGATGTCTCGATTACAACAAACTTAACTCTTACTTAGATGGCCAAGTTAAATATTTGGCACATAATGGATTAAAATTCAAATGGTTTGATTAAATCCAAGCCTACCATCCACAGCAATGTGGTGTGGATGCTACTTCCACTCATTCATGGTCTCACGAGTCTTGGCATGTTTGAAATGAAATAAAGCTACACTATTTTTGTGAACGAATGGAATATAACCCTGTTTCCCTGTCTCACGAGTCGTGGGGGGCAGCAGTTGAGATACTCATTTGGTTGATGGGTCGGGCCTAACGCTGAGTAGTGTGATTCACTTAGAGTTCTCAGGATCACGTGAAGAGGCAAGGCAAAATAACTTGGGGATCTCATTGGATGAGAATGATACAGGTTAGCTCCCAAAAATCCTTTTTACCGTGTGAATCGTAAAAGCAGGGCATAGACAATTGCATTTGTGGACTCCAAGCCCACTAGGAATGATTTTTCGAAAATCCTACTTGAGAATGGTGGCTTTTTGAAAAAGTATTGGGACGGGTTAATGACTGAAGACCAAGTTTTAAACTTGATATATAATATTACAATAATCTACTAAATTTTTGTTTACATTTGATGCTAATGTCTAAGAATCCACTCACTGCAATTCTTGAGACTAATAAATATAATGGAACAAACTACAAATGATTAGCTATGAAATCTTAGGATTGTCTTAGATTTTGAGAACCAAAACTATGTTCTAGATAGGTCTCTTCTCGAAATTTGTCGAAAGGGTCCACATGCAAAGAACGTTTGACATTCTAGTAGTGGCATGAGGACAACCGACATGTTCGCAGTAACATACTGGGGTCAATGACCAATGACATCCGGAAATAGTACAATAGGCATGATGATGTCCAAGTAATAATGCTCCGCATAAGTCAGGTTTATGCGGCTATCGGACCTGCATATCTGATATACTAAGACAAAAGTATTTTTCGATGTCAAGATGATTGAAGGGTCTTCTGTACGAGAGCATGGGGTGAAGATGCTATCCCTTGTGGAGAAGCTCAAGGACCTCAAAGCTGATCTTGAAAAAGAGACGTATGTTGAAGTGATCCTTCAGTCTCTTCCTCCTTTCTTTGACCCGTTTATCATGAACTATAACATGACTGGACTTAAGAAAGACCTTCATGAGTTGATAAACATGTTTGTCTAATACGAGGCAACGATTGAAAAGTCTGTGCCATCGGTATTGGTAAAGGAGGCTTCCACCTTAGAAGCGAAAGGCAAATGGGCCAGACGCTGTAAGAGGGAGAAGGGTAAGACAGAATCAGCTATTGCAAGCGCTCAGAGCGCTCCTATTGCCCAGCTGGACATGGGCGAAGGGAAGAGGAAGGCGGTTCTGCGGTCATGGATTCCAAAAGATGTTTGCATTAATTTCCATGAAAAGGGGCAATAGAAGAGAGAGAGTTCATCCTCTATAATCAAGGTATAATTTGTTATTGAGTCTTAACAAGACTATTACTACACTTCTTGGGTATTGGATACCAATTGTAAAGCTCAAATATGCAAATGGTTTGCAGCTGCTGTAAAGGAGTAGAAGGCTAAGACAAACGATCCTGAAACTTAGCAATGGTAGGGTTGTTGTTTTTTGGTTTAAGGACTAGATAGTTTTAGCTGTTAGTAATCATGTTAGGATAATGTTGATAAAATATAATTATATAACCTAGCATTATCAAATTATGTTTTTTAATTTTTGGACAATATGGATTACATGATTTTGATCAATGATGGTTATTTCATTTAACAAAAATGGTTATTCTTGTCTGCTAAGGTTGTTTAGGTAATTATTTCAACACTATCTCATAATTTGATTATGAGTGCTCAAAACAAATGGTTCAAATGGATAACCAAGATAAACTCACAGATCTGGCATGCGAAGGTAGGTCACAGTTCTCTAGTTAGGATAAGAAAGTTGGTGAATTCAACGAGTCTAGAAATAGACAAGTTGAGTCTACTCTTGCAAGTCCTTCTTGAGCAAGATGAGGACCGAAAAGCTCACTGTAGGACAAAATGTACTAGCCAATGATCTATTAGATTGGATTCAATATGATATCTATGAGTCACCAAATACTCAGAGCCAGAAGGGGGTTGACAAGTCTAAGGACCTTTGGAAGGTTCCGAAAATTAGACTTGAAGTGGAGAACCAAACTAGTTGCAAAATTGAATCCTTCGATTAGATATAGGTAGTGTGTATTTAGTGGGGGTTCTTGAAGTATCTAACGAGAATGAAATGCTCACTTAGTGGAGTTCTTCTTTGGAGTGCCACAATTGAATGGTGTCTCTGATAAGGGAAGGTTGAACCTTGTTGGATTTGGTTTGATTGTTCATCCACTGAACTATCTTGGCCCATTATGGCATGGAAAACCTGTTTCCACAATGTACATTTGTGTATAGGATGGTCCTATATATATTTAGGGACTACTTGGAAATTCGATTTCATTGTGACGTAAGTAGTAGCTCCTTGAGGAATCAACTGGAGAGATACCTCAGTTAAATGTAGCAAACATCATTTGTAATCGAATTCTTCCACAAATTCACAATATTCAATCCTCTTGAGGGATGACTAGAACAACTTAGCTACCTAATATGTACAGGTTTCTAAGTTAGACCCGTCAATTAGATAATAATCCAAAGACATAAGGAGAAGCGATGTAGGACATTGGGTTGGATGAATGGCTTGGAGCCATGAGATTCGACATGGATTACAAACTAGATTTGAAAGTTTCTGTATCTGAAATATTCATCTAGACAAGGTCATGCAGGGTATGACTCAGGTTGAGAATGAGTTAGAAAGTCAGTGGGAGCTTAGTTGTGTTCTTAGTATTTTAGGTGTGAACGTCTTACTCATTTGGAATGATGTGAAGATGTTGGGAGATACTAAAGCACAAACATTATTCGGTCAACTCTCCGTGAAGGGTATGGATTCTTTCCCATATCATAGGGTTATGTCATCCACGACTCAGTTTTCGTGGACTGATGAGGAGCTCAGAAAGATGTTTGACATCCCCTACATCTTTTGCCGTTGACAATATGGGTATGTGGTCTGATGCACTAGGCCGAATGTTGTCTGTGCTTTGAGCATAACAATGGATATCGGGAGCGTATTGAGAAGGCACAACATAGCAGTCAAGAATACTCTTTAGTATCTGAATAAGGATTAAAGAAGGGTTCTTGATGCAACTCAATAGAGAGTTGATTCTAGAAGGCTATGGGATACTAGCTACCAATTATATTTGAATGCTGACTAGTCTGAATTTGAATGTGCATTCAGATTTAATGGTGATGTGGTGGCTTGGAATGGTTTGAAGCAGGATGGCACAATGATTTTCACCATGGAAGTCAAATGTCTAGTGACTTTAACAGTTGCTTAGGAAGTGTTTTGGATGAAAATCCACATCCAATGGTTGAATGTGGAGCCTAACACGGCCAAGCCAGTGGTTACCTGGAGGATTACAACTAGGCAATGGTACAAGCAAAAGGGCCGAGATCTCATCACAGATCCAAGGAATATTCTTAGACGCCACCATGAGTTGAGAAAGATGGTAGGAAGAGGTGACGTGCGGTTGGACCAAGTCCTTTCAGTAGAAAATACTGAAAACCTGTGAGACTGAGCAGGTATCGCAGAATGCTCATTCAGATAGGTTTGAGGGATGTGGGCGATTGGCTTTAGGTCAAGTAGGAGATTGTTAGAAATGGTGATCCGAAAGCTAATTGGATTGGCAGTTCTAAAAATCATTTAGCAATTTTTAAGAATGTGATATTATCTTGATGAGTGTGGTAAACATTCATCTGTGGTACCATATGTTTATTATGTTTACTATTTACGTTGAACGGTGTATTAACGCAACAACAAATGCCCACATGTGAAATTATCTTGATGAGTATGGTAAGCATTCATTTGTGGTACCATATGTTTGTTATGTTTACTATTTACGTTGAACGGTGTATTAACGCAACAACAAATGCCCACAGAACAATTAAATAACCCATGTAGTTGGGCTGCGCATTGGATGGCATCTATGAAAGTAACTTCCAAAGATTGGTCTGAAACGTTCCAAGTCGAGAACCTTGAGAATGGGCATTAAGAGTCCTATAGAAACTTGCACTAAGTACTGCATTTATTGGATGAGTGTCGTGTTTCATCGGCGACTGACATGCGATGTCTATGCAATTTTAGTGGATTAGTTGACAAGGTTGTTAGCTGATTGGACTGACTTGCAGGAATCGTTATATGGAAGCCTTGAAGGCTTGGTCGATATGACTTGAATTTCCGACTCCGATAGTATAGGATTAGTGCTTGAACTTGAGAAATCATGGCAGTCGCATGCATATGATGGCTATATCTTTGATTTGGCGAGAGATGACTCTATCTTCGATGTGGTCATTATAAGTCTTTTCCAGTGTAGTTGGATTATGTATTAAGGACAATGGATTTCAAGATAAAATCTGTCCCCTATCAGTAAATGATGGATATATCTCTTATGCGCTCTAAGATGGTTTAGACTATCTAAGTCTATGGCTGTAGCAATTGGTCAAATATGAAATGGTTTCCTCTATCGATCAATAGAGTAAATGCATCTCAAGTACTCTGCATAGTTGCTTAGTCCAAGATGGGAACCGATGCCAATTCCGTGCACTAGCCTAAACGTTCACGGTAATCTTTAGTCTCTAGTGCCATGGACCGTTGCTAGACAGGCACTCATGGTGACGAGCGTTTTTGGTTAATGGTTAATTGAAAATAATTAATTGAATTAGATTTAGTTCATTATGTGTGTTGGACACAATGCCCAAGTGTAGTTGAAGGTGAACCTAAAAAGTCACACGCAAATTACTATGAAATTGGTGGAATTAATTTGGAATTAATTCAAGAAGAAACGAATTAATTTAATTAGATTAAACTAATTCAAGAAGAATATATATAAATGATTGGATCATTTATTTAATATCCCATTTGATGGATGGCTAAAGAATTAATTAATTGGATTAATTAATTTTGGGCAAAGCACCTTTAAGTTAATTGGGGAAAAGATTCGAATAGTCCACTATTTATGTCCTAAAATCATTTTGGTCCTTTAACTTTGACAATATTAGTTTTAGTCCTGTATCTTTCATTTTGCTTAGATTCGGTCATTTAGGACCATTTTGCCCTTTTTAGTAATAAAGTCTAATGCTCCATTTTAATGCTCTAAAAATGACCCAACATGCTTCTGAAATAAATTAAGACCCCATAAATTCATACCTTGATTTTACCGCTCTCTTTTTGGGCTCTCAAGGTCCTCGGTTTTACGGACTTCCTCCAACCACACTACCACACTACCTTAGCTCCTTCAGTAATAAAATAGCAGAACCTATTTCGTTTCCTACCTTAGGGCATAAAAAGTACTTCAATATAGGGACTTAATAGAATTTTGAACAAACAATTTGGACAGAAGCCTTAGTTTTATTGAAGAAATACAGGGATATTACATATATATTATTACTCCATTAGAGGAGACAACTGTTTAGCCTCTCATATTATAGGGGACTTGACTTGTTGGGGAAACCCCATAAATTGAAAGATTAAAACACTAAAATTTTAAGTGTAGGAGAAGTTTTCTGATGCATATGCTTCATTGCATCCAATTTATAGGCGTCCGCGGACTTCAAATACGGACTCCAAACTTGTTTTTTGAGGATGTAATTACATTCGTCATCCTCTTGTGTCTTTCGAATGACGTCACTACGTTCGTCATTGCCTCGTCCTTTTCAGCTGTTGATCGTAATGGCTAGCTGGCCATGTGAATTACAACTGCCTTTCCTGCTTTGCTGACTGTTGGCTTTTGCCGTTTTCTGCCAACAGTCTTATCTTTGATATTTTACATCCTTTAATTTTTACTTCTTTTTATAAAAAAATTTCTTTTTCCCTTCTCTTGGTCTGGTTCGAGGTTTATTTTGTTGACCAAAATTTGTCCCTAATAGGGGCTTTTCTTGTTTTTCACAGCAACGACATAAATGGTTAAGCCATTGCCCAACATGCAACATGTTGCACGCTTTCATTCTTGTTACTTCTGTCGCCGGCAGCTTATTCTCCAAAATTAACATCCTCTTCTTTTCAAATAAGCTTTTTGCGAACTCAGTAAATTACACATTATACATCCCAAGAATATTTTTTTTACAATAATTATCGATGGATTTATCGCATCTCTTATGGTACCTGCACGGTATAGATTTTAACATCTTAATTATGATTCGTATTTGTACTATCTTTTGATAACAGCTTCACAATAATTAATGATTCTTTTCCTATATTGTAAGTACA
Organism: Sesamum indicum; assembly: GCF_026168435.1. Lineage (NCBI taxonomy): Eukaryota > Viridiplantae > Streptophyta > Magnoliopsida > Lamiales > Pedaliaceae > Sesamum > Sesamum indicum. The sequence continues at coordinate 9,185,556 of NC_142666.1, read as the reverse complement.
GTAAAAAATACAGTAATTTAGACAGAGCCTTGTTCATGATTTATTTGAATTGTTATATAGTAAGTGGATAGGGTTAGGGGTGAAGTTATTACTATGCATGGCTTGATTTGTTCCACATTGTGTGTAAGTATGTATGTATAAATACCCCCTACACATCCTATGTTTCTTCATGTTTCAAACAATTGTCTAAGTAATTTCTTTCACATCAATGAAACTTGTTCGTGATTCTCTCTAGAGCCCACAAATATTTGAAGTTTTCTTCAAACAAATCCTTTTGAAGAAGAGAAATTAATCCAAGAATTGAAAAGGGCTTGTCTCTCTATGATAGATAGATATTCTAAAATAGTAGATTGTATTTTGTACATGTTTTGTTTGTTTTATTTGAGAGAATTCCAGCACGTGGCCTTTTCCTTTTTTTTATTTGTGTGATGAAATTGACAGCTGTTCAAAAATGTAAAAGTAATTACCAATTAGAATGGCGATCTCCTTCTGGAAGCCAGCACTATCCAGCATGGCGAACTTTTCAGTTGCGGACATGATGAACAAGCACCAAGCGAAGGATAAGGTGGTGGTGGTATTGGGTGCCACTGGCATAGGCAAATCGCGCTTGGCGATAGACTTGGCCGCCCATTTCAGGACAGAGGTCATCAACTCGGACAAAATTCAGGTCTAGAAGGGCCTAGGCATAGTAACCAATAAGGTGAGCAATGACGAATGCCGCGGCGTGCCACACCATTTGCTCGGAATCATTGATCCTGAGGTGGATTTCACTATACATGATGTTGTGCATCATGCATTGTAGGCTGCTGATACCATCGTACAAAAGAATCGGTTGCCAATCATTGCTGGAGGGTCCAATTCATTCATACAGGCACTTGTGAGTGACGACACTGAGTTTCCCTGCAAGTACGAGTGTTGCTTTCTCTGGATGGACGTGGCGATCCCGGTCTTGCATTCGTAGGTCTCGAAGAGGGTTGATCAGATGGTGGATAGCGGGTTGGTGGAGGAGGGTAAGACATTTTTTGACCCAAAAATTCGTGACTATGATTATGGGATTAGGCGTGCCATTGGGGTCCCCGAGATGGATGAGTTCTTCAGGAGTGAGGGTCTTGTCGATAGTGAAACTAGGGCTAAGCTTCTTAAGGATGAAATTAAGATGAACATTTGCAAATTAGCTTGTTATCAAGTTGAAAAGATTTTGAGAATGAGGGAGGAATTCGGGTGGCAGATCCATCGTTTGAATGCCACATAGGTATTCCTTCGATGTGGTGGAGATGCCAATGAAGCATTGGCGAAATTGGTGTTGGAGCCTAGTACGAACATTGTGGCTTGTTTCATTTGCAATAGATCCGAAACTTACTACATATGAACAATTAGTATGATCAATAATGTACCTCGTGCATATGAACAATTAGTATGAGCAGCAAAATTTTGTAGTCCTACTGATATAAAGAGTTAAAATTCATGGCGGTACAATTAGTGTAAAAGTATTAATATTCAATGCTTTGATCAACGAAATATATATATGATCCAGTTTATACCTATACAAATAAGTAGGATTTAATATTTTAATGATCACAGTAACTGCTCGAACACTAGTTTAATTGGTATAAGTAGAGATAATAAATTTTGTTCGTACATATGTAGAAGCATCATATGGAGTAAGTATTAATTTAGTCTGAGTACAGATTACATCCTTCGTTGATCATAATCATATGGAAGTGAGTATTAATTTAGTTTCCCTACATCTTTTGTTGATCGTACTAAATGTATCGGCAAGTTTTAACTAGATGCAAATAGGATTATATATATTTCTTGTAGATGTGCATAAGGATAAATTAAATCAAATAGTTCGCGATTGTATTTGACATTGATGAATAAATGTATAATGCGAATATATTAATATAGGACTACTAACACAACTTGTGATCGCATGTTAACGTTTATGATATCTATAAAAACGTATTAATCATTGCTATATTCTTGAATATTAACGAGGAATAAGTTGTGTGATTAATTCCTGTAACATATAATGAAGAATTCATGTAAAATAATTTAGAAAATTGATTTACTGCTGCATACAATAGCGTTATTACAAAAGTAAAACAAAATAAAATAAGATAAATGGAAGCATTGGCGAAATTGGTGCTGGAGCCTAGTATGAACATTGTGGCTCGTTTCATTTGCAATAGATCTGAAACTGACTGCATATGAACAATTAGTATGATCAATTATGTACCTTCGTGCATATGAACAATTAGTATGATTAGAAAAATTTTTGTTCTCCTACTGATATACAGAGTCAAAATTCATGGTGGTACAACTAGTGTGAAAGCATTAATATTCAATGCTTTGATAAGCGAAATATATATGTAATCCAATTTATACCAATTTAAACTGATTTGCGTTTGATTAGCATTATGTATAAGAAATATATATAATCCTATTTGCATCTAATTAAAACTTGTCGATTCAATTAGTGCGATCGACAAAAGATGTAATCCCAACTCAAACTAAATTAATACTCACTTCCATAAGTAAGTATTAATTTAGTTTGAGTACAACATAAACGAAAACTTCTACATAATCAATTATGCTATGTTACCACTAGTTATTGAACTAAACAAACAATATTCTTGACAATAAATCAGATTATTTGTAATAAAAGCACAGAGAACAACACAAATACCCATATCAATAAAAATAGAAAGCATAAATTAGATCTCACAACTAGCTAGACATGCTAATGGAAGAACGCATGAAAAACAAAGTAAGAAAATATTATAAAAACGTAGAGAAATAGAAGAGTTCAAAAGTTGTCTCTTAAAGTGAATTACATCACCTATTTATAATAGCTAGATAAGTAATTCTACTAGGATTAAAAGTAAATTCCCTATTGAACTAAAGGACTTATGGGAATAAAATTATAATCCCAGTTAAACTCCTCATTCATCGAAAGGAAGTCCATGCAGCTCCGAATTCTTGCCAAAAATTAAGTTTGAGTCTTGTCCGAATTTCCATTTTGGTGCTTTTCTTTATTTTTCATTTTATTTATCCTAATGCTGCAAAATAATATTTAATTAGGAGCATTTGATCACAAAATAGGTCAAAATATTACCTGAAATAAGCACAAAATGAGATCCTATCAAATATCTCCCTACTTAACCCTTTGCTCGTCCTCGATGCAAAGAAATAGAGATAAAATAGGTTCAAGAATTTCATTCCAAACTTTATGGATCGCAGACGAAAGTACCCAAGCAAGAATCTAGTTAAGTGTTCAAAGAATGGTATACCATATGATAAAAGACAACTCAACAACCTTCAAATAAGTTTTCACAAGATGATTTTCATAAAAAACTAAGCATGAAAAACAAGTGGACTGTGCTCTCATATCTCCTAATCACTCAGGTATTTTTGGTTGAGTGTTTTGCTCAAATGCTTGCTATGAAAATGCTTTACCATAGGCTTGATTATACACCAAAATCTCCACCACTTTTAAATATACACACACTTGAATCAAGAGTTCTTATATTTTGGTTGTAGTGGGGCATTGGTTTACGGGTAGGAAGAATAAGAAAAAATGAGGTGAAAATCCAAGAAACTAAATTGGAGTACCAAGTAATACATATAAGAATCCAAGCTTCTCAAAATTGATTTATCTCATACTCTTATTTCATGTCCCACTTTCCTCGACTTGATCTATGCCTTCTTTAAGAGAGAGTATTTTTTTTGTTTGCCGTCCTCGAGTTTTTTCTTTTTCCTCTTTTTTTCGAAGGTATTTATTTTTTCTTTTCTTTTTTCTGTTTTTTTTTTCTCTTTCTTTGTCTATCAAGGCATAGAACAAGGTTGTCACGTGACATGTTAGCTCGTAAACCTCCTTTACAAAATTGAGATATCCCCACATTTATTGTCAAAACACATACTTAGAATACATTTTTGTTTTCTTGACGCTCTACTAGTTCTTAGAAGGGCCAAATAAAGGTAATAAAGAGACAGTAGAGTTTGTTTATACTTGGGGTTTCATAACAAGAAATTAAGGCTTATAAGGCTCAAATGGGCTTACTAAGGGGAATTGGATGTGGGTGGTCTTTTAAGCTAAAAGGGGTTTTTATCCTAGTGCCTTTATCATTTTCAAATGTATGCATAGAGATGTGGTCTCGATATGGTTCAAAGCAAGTTCTAACAAGAAAAAATCATGAAGCATTGTCTCTCAAGACAAGAAAAATTGTAGATTTTCACGAGTGTATAGGCTCAAAATTCCACTGTAGGTAGGTTATGTCCACTAATTTTCCACATTTAATTTTCAAATCAAATCACCATGTGCAAAACAAGTTATTAACCGTAAGTTGTCAAGAGTCATTAGATGAACACCCTTATCACACATTACCAAATTATTACTTGATGAGCGTGAGTCTTTGATCATAAAGCTAGCATGACGACAAGAAAAATAAATATGGAAGGGGTAGCAAGCATCAATCAAAACAATTAATCCACCGAGACTCATTTTTCTGTCAAAGCAATCATCAAATCACCCCCCCCCCACTTAATTCCACATTGTCCCCAATGTGGTAAGCATGCATATCTAGGACGATAAAATAAGATAAAGGAGAAAGAGAACGTCCCTTACTGATTCGGGGTTAAGTGGTGGAACTGCGGGATCTCGAGAATTGTGAGATTTTGAATAAGAGGGAGAATCCCTTATGGATGCTCATACATCTTGACAAATTAGTTGGCGGAATTACGCATGGTCATGCCTAATTGTAGGGTTGATGCATGTTCCCCTGGACCTACAAAAATCGATTGTAGTGGTATCAGAACATTCACAACAAGTTAGAGGAAAACAAATTGAGAAAAAGAGAAGTTGCCTCCCAAGAAGCGCCTTTCTTTAACGTCTTTGGCTAGACGTTGTTGTGCCTCAACTTAAATGAGTTGGACAATCTAAATCCACTTATTCTATGTAATGCACCCGGTGATAGTATGGATTTAGGAGAACTTGGCGGTCCATGGACGACTTCTTCCTTGAACTTATTTTGTCATGAAAGACTTTGTTCTTGTAAGTTCTTGGAGTCAAGGTGAGGCTTTTGGTAACTGTTATCTTAAATGCTCCTCCACCATCGAACATAGCATTTGTTTCACCAAAGGATCAATAAAATCAAAGAAAAAATTAGAATGCACATCATTAGAATATTTCATGTCACCACAAATTCTGAAACTCATAACCTCATTATCAAATTCCATAGAGGGAATTCCGACATCAACATCAATTTTGGTTTTTGACTTTTTAAGGAATGATCTTCCTAGCAAGATGGATGTAGAATTGGGAGAAATATCACCCCTCATATCAAGCACATAAAAATCAGCAGGAAAAACCAATTCATTGACTTGTACAAGTACATCCTCAAGAACTCCTTCGGGGTAAACTACGGAATGATCGGCAAGTTGAAGAACGACCCTCGTTTCTTTTAATGGGTCAGCATTCAAAGATTCATAAATGGTAAGAGGGATAATATCGATAAAAGCATCCAAATCACACATTGCTTTTTCTGTTCCAATCTTTCCAATTTTGCAAGGGATAGAAAACGTACCTGGATCATTGCATTTAGGAGGTAGTCTCTTTGAAGAATGGCAGATACATTTTCTCCCATACCCTTTCATTATCTCTCAATTTGGATTTATTGGTGCAAAATTGCTTGAGAAATTTTGCATAGCGAGGTACTTGTTTTATTGCTTGAGTAGGAAAATATTTACCTCAACTTTCACTGATGTTTCAAGAATCTCTTTTTCCTCTTCCTCCTCTTTGGACTTGGCGAATCTCTCCGAGAAGGGAGGTTTGGGCACGAACACATTGGGACTTTTCTCGCTGACTTGATTGAATTTTTCAGCTTGTTTTGAAAGAATTTCAAATGCACCCACTATTTTATCCTTTTGTGCCCACGCCTAGTGTTATTTTCGAGTTGTAGCTCTTTCCCACTGCACAAGGTAATAGCACTAACGTTTTGTTTTAGGCTTAATAATAGTTTGGGAGGAAAACTTACCTGGAGACTCCAAGCGGCTGACAAAGGAGGCTAGTTGGCTCATTTGAGATTCTAAATTTTGTATGCTCAACCGGGTTTGTTATTGGAATTGTTTGATGCTCAAGGCGAGTATCTTTACGATATCTTCTAGGGGTATACCATTATTGGGAGGTGTTGGTGGTTAGTGTAGAACCCTTTGAAAGTCTTGAGGTTGATTGCCATACCTCAAATTTGGTTGATCTCTCCATATGGGGTTATAGGTATTGTGAAATAGATCATATCTCCTTTGTTGTTGCCCAAACAATCCACCGACGGCGTCAGCATGTTTGGTTGATTTTTCGTGAAGTGTATGACAAGCGTCGGTACAATGTCCCAAAGATGTACATATCCCACAAGTCTTGACTTGTTGAATGCTTCCCCCTATAAACTTTTCAACAATAGACGTAAGTTTATCTAAACGTTCATTAATAGAAGTACTTACCTCGTTTACCCTTCGTGGGGGGTTGTCGTTTCTACTGCCGAATTGTTGATTATTAGCCGCCATGGTTGTGATTAGTTTGCGTGCTTCGGTAGAAGTTTTGTAATACAAAGCACCTCCACTAGCTGCATCCACCAAGCTTCTATTTGCCTCAAACAACCCTTCACAAAAATAATGAATTAGAAGATGGTCGGGAATTTGGTGATGAGGGCAACTCTCCACCAATTGCTTGAATCTCCCCTAATACTCATAGAAATTTTCACCGGAGAATTGGCGTATTCCACTTATTTCCTTCCGAATGTTTGTAGTCCTTGAGCGGGGAAGTAGTTTTCAAGAAATTATTTCTTGAGCTCGTGCCAACTAACAATAGATCCCGAAGGTAAGGAGTAGAGCCAATCTTTTGCTTCATCGCCCTATGAGAATGGAAGGCTCTTAGCTTGACTTGTTCTTCGGTGACTCCTTGAGGTCTCATGCCGGAACACACCACATGGAATTCTTTAAGGTGCTTGTGCGGGTCTTCACCTGCAAGGCCACGAAAAGTGCGAAGTAAGTGGACGAGACCCGATTTAAGTTCAAAATCAACATTTAAATCAGGATATTCAATGTAGAGTGGTTGTTGATTTAAGTCAAAGGAATTCATCTCTTTGATCATTCGTTCCGAATTTTGAGCCATGATTTCGTACTTAGAGTTGCTAGACGTGCGCACGTCTAACTTAGAATCTATTGTTGGTTTGGAAGAAGTAGAGGCCTCTTCATTGTGTTGCTTGATTTCTTTTCAGAGTATATGAGCGGCCTTCTCGATCTCTGGGTCAAATTCAAGTTTACCTGTACGAGAAGAGCATGGCATAAAACCATGTAACAAGAAAAGGAAATTAGTTTAATAACACCAATCCCCGGCAACTGTGCTAAAATTTGATGGTTGTCGATTTCACCAAAAATAATTTCTACGAACACTTTCGTAGAAGTGTGGGTAGGGTCGAATCCACGGGGATTGATTTTAAATTAATTCCTTCAAAAAATAAAAATAAAAATAATTGGGGGGGTTTATGATTGTGAAGAAGAATAAAAATAAAAACTAAATTAAAGTAAAAAGTTAATAAATGAGAAGAGATAAATACAAGAGAAAAGTATTCCTGTAAAAGACATGATCATGCTTAATTCCACGGTCGATCATAGATGCAAAGATAACAATCATTTATGATAGATAAATTGGTTATGGCCATTTGTACGGCCTAACGGCCTCACCTTTCCTTACCTTATGGATAGTCAAGGAACGTCCGTTGACTAAATCCCTAATCAATAAACAACCTTGGGAACGTTCTCAAGATTTAATTTACCGACAGCATGAATAACTAGAAAGGCCCAATTCTAATAAATAAATTCCTACGAGGATTTATTTAAGTTTGATTGTGCATTTCCACAACATAATCGAAAACTTCTACATAATCAATTATGCTATGTTACAACTAGTTATTGAACTAAACAAATAATTACGGATTTGCAAGTTTAATTGGCTAGGCAAATATGCTTGACAATAAATCAAATTATTTGTAATAAAAGAACAGAGAACAACACAAATACTAATATGAATAAAAGTAGAAAGCATAAATTAGATCTCACAACTAGTTGGATTTAAGCATTCACCAAATCTTCAACCGGAATAAGAGAACTAGCTAGACATGCTAATGGAAGAACGCATGAAAAGCAAAGTAAGAAAATATTATAAAAACGTAGAGAAATAGAAGGGTTCAAAAGTTGTCTCTTCAAATAAATTAAGTCACCTATTTATAATAGCTAGATACCTAGTTCTATTAGGATTAAAAGTAGATTCCTAATTGAACTAAAGGACTTATGGAAATAAACTTATAATCCTAGTTAAACTCCTCATTATCGAAAGGAAGTCCATGCAGCTCCAAATTCTTGCCAAAAATTGAGTTTGAGTCTTGTCCGAATTTTAATTTTGTTGCTTTTCTTTATTTTTCATTTCATTTGTCCTAATGCTGCAAAATAATATTTAATTAGGAGTATTTGGTTACAAAGTAGGTCAAAATACTACATGAAATATTCACAAAATGCGATTCTATTATATTCCTTCGACGTGGTGGAGATGCTAGTGAAGCATGGGAGAAATTGGTGTTGGAGCCTAGTACGAACATTGTGGCTCATTTCATTTGCAAGGAAAATATAGATCCGAAACCGACTGCATATGAACAATTAGTATGATCAAGTATGTACCTTCGTGCATATGAACAATTAGTATGATCAGCAAAATTTTGTAGTCCTACTGATACACTGAGTTAAAATTCATGGCGGTATAATTAGTGTGAAAGCATTAATATTCAATGCTTTGATCAGCGAAATTTATATGTAATCCAATTTATACCAATTTAAACTCGTGTCCGTTTGATTAGCATTATCGACAAGATATATATATATAATCTTATTTGCATCTAGTTAAAACTTCCCGATTCATTTGGTACGATCAACAAAAGATGTAATCCCTACTCAAACTAAACTAATACTCACTTCCATATGAGTATGAACAAAATTAATACTCGCTTCCATATGAGTGTGATCAACGAAGGATGTAATCCGTACTCAAACTAAATTAATACTTACTTCCATATGATGCTTTACATATGTACGAATAAAATTTATTATCTCTACTTATACCAATTAAACTAGTGTTCAAGCAGTTACTGTGATCATTAAAATGTTAAATCCTACTTATTTGTATATGTATTAAAATACAGTTTATGTCTAGTAATTTATGGGGGGTGTCATTTTATGTCCTACACAAATTATGAAAATTAGTTTTTACAAGACCAAAAGTATCAAAATTATAAAATTAATAGAATTAAAATTTACTAAAATAATTAGTGTTATCAATAAAATATAAGTAAAAATACTATGGGTGTGTGGGTGGATATATATATACACATACATATCCAGAGTTCTTGAATAAAGTTGAAAATTAAATCAAATTATTCGCGATTGCGTTTGAGTTTGATGAATAAATGTGTAATACGAATATATTAGTATAAGACAACTAACACAAATTGTGATCGCATGTTAATATTTATGATATCTATAGAAACGTATTAATCATCGCTATATTCTTGAATATGAACGAGGAATAAGATGTGTGATTAATTCTTGTAAAATTTATCTAAGTTAATAAAACTCATATACGTACATTTATGGTGCTTCCATCAATGAAATATTTAGTCCTAGTTACCAAATTAAACTTTGTTTATAGAATTATTTTGAAATATAATCCTACTCATATCAATTTAAAGCTCATGTCAGTATAATTAATATGATCAAGAATAGTTCAAAATTAACTTAATTATAAATGTGAATATATTAATGATGTTTGTATCAATAAAGTATAATATAGTCTTGAGCGATTTTATTTATACCAAGTAAAAATTCATGTTTCGTGCATTTATTATGATCGTCAAGTGAAAAATCATGTACTTGCAATTACTGTGGTCTACCAAAGAAGTTATTATGTTGATCCAGTCTAAAACCAATGTCCGTACAAATAGGGTACAAGCATTATGTGATGCTTTTACTAACAAAATATATATGTACCATCCTACGTATGAATAATTAGTATGGTTAACAAAATTATGTAGTCCTACTGATATACTGAGTTAAAATTCATGGCTATACAATTAGTATGAAAGCATGAGTATTCAATGTTTTGATCAACGAAATATATATGTAATCCTGTTTATACTAATTCAAACTCATGTCGGTGCGATTTGCATGATCAACAATAAATATATATAATCCCTACTTTGTAATCCCTACTTGTTATAATCCCTACTATGTAATCCCTACTTGTTATAATCCGATACATTTAGACGATCAACAAAACATGTAATCCCTATTTGTTACAATTTGCAGGCCTATTACCTGATCCACTTGGCAGCCCACAACCGACCCGGTAACCCAACCCATCCTATCTACCCACTTATATCACATCCGTAAGCTTAAATCTCACTTTCCCTCTTGTCTGTTTTTTCCGCACCGTCTACTTCCTCTCCTCTTCAAATCCTGTCTGTGATTTTCTTCCTTCTTTTCTCCAAGAGCCATGGCCACTCTCCTGAACCAATCTAATGATTTTAGAAAAGCCACCAAGGTTTTCCTTCTCTACCATAGTTTTCACCCCTTTAAATAGGGGATTCTCCCTTTCAGCTTAAACATGAATCAAGCCTTTTATCTCCTTCACCATTCACCAAAGTTCTTTGTGAAATATTGAGTTGGGGTCTTTGTGACCGTGTGATACTAAGATCTGAGTGATCAGAGTTGTGGTCGGGTTTATGGTCTGTGAAGTTAGCATGATACGGTTCATTGTGGAAATGTTGCTTTATGACCGTATTCCTTTATTGAGATATTGAATCTGGCCACTCTGATCCTGTTAATCACTATATTGTTGATTTAATTATTTCATTATTTCTTTCATTTGTTATTGTCATTTAAGTTGTATATTGTCCTGTGATAATCTTAAGGAGTTTCTTACTCCAATTTTTGTAATAGTTGGATAGGATTTTCTGGTGATTTCCACTCTACACTACTCAAACTAAATTAATACTCACTTCCATATGAGTATGATCAACGAAGGAGGTAATCTGTACTCAAACTAAATATATACTTACTTCCATATGATGCTTCTAACTATGTATGAACAAAATTTATAATTTTGATAATTTTAGTAATTTATACTAATTGCTCGAACACTAGTGTAATTGGCATAAGTAGAGATAATAAATTTTGTTCATACATATGTAGAAGCATCATATGGAAGTAAGTATTAATTTAGTTTGAGTATGGATTACTTCCTTTGTTGATCATACTCATATGGAAGTGAGTACTAATTTAGTTTGAGTAGGGATTACATCTTTTATTGATCGTACTAAATGTCGTACTAAATGTATCGTACTAATGATATCTATAAAAGCATATTAATCATTGCTATATTCTTGAATATTAATGAGGAATAAGTTGTGTGATTAATTCCTGTAACATATAATGAAGAATTCATGTAAAATAATTTAGAAAATTGATTACTGCTGCATACAATAGCGTTATTACAAAACTAAAACAAAATAAAATAAAAGAAATGAATGCAATCAGTATCATTAACAGATGGGTACTGCAACTTAATTACTCTCATATTAATCATGAACCACAAAATGTCGAAATACATGAATCAATTGCATATAGTAACAATTACAAGAATAGTATAATTAACGTTCAGAATTTGCTCCAATTAAATTTCAGTAAATCTTCTTTTTTGAGAAGATTAGAGTCAATGCTTGGAGGATTGTGACTACTTTTCTCAATAATTTACCTAAGGAAATCCTGTCTATATTTTTTAGAATTTGGAAATATTCTCTGTTGTCATTGCAACTTGAACTTTTGTTCGGTTCCACTTCTCCTAAAGAGTAATCTCCACTAGTGGACAAAATATCTATATGTAATATAAACATATATTTTTTCAATAAACCTAAACTCCAATACTATTTTCAAGCAATGTGTCTAGATCTACGGAAACTAAAACCTTTTAGGGTTGAAATGATATTTTCGAAAGACAGGTCTGGTATCAAAAGTATCAAAACAGAAACTAAGGTACTATAATTGCAACTTTCGTAAACTATGGTATCAGTCCTGTCAGATCTTCCAACATGTGGTACTAAATTTAGATATTTTATCAAATATGGTACCTGAAAAACAATGTGGCCTATACTATGATACCATTTTTGCATTTAATCCGAGAGCTATATATAAATAGTAATTTCATGGTTGAGTTACTTAGAGAAAATTATATATATTATTTAATATTATTGCTTTGTTGTTCTGAAAATCATAACCAAGGAATCAAGATTTTAATCAATATGCAAGAACAAGCAGAGGGACTTAAAGATCTTACCTTAGACTGTAACCAATTAATTGATAGCTTTACTTGTTTACTATTCTCAATCGTTCTCAACTAATTAATTAAACACCGAAAATAATTAATTCCAATGTGTTCGACATCCTTAATTTTTTACAAATTAATTGCTAACATGACTCAATTACACTTTGAATTATTTTGCAACGGTTAAACCATACAAACTCATGCAAGGCTTTATAGAAAAACAGAAAATCAATAAGAATATTAAGAAACTTACTTTCCTTTGCACAACTTCTCTCTGTATATAAATTTTTCATAATCTTCAGATAATTCCTGCACTTGTTAAATCATATGAACTTATGTTGAGGACTTCTTTAAACACAAGAAATCAGCAAGAAAAATAACAAGTTTGGTGGAGTTTCTCCGGATTGAATTAGCAAAGAATCAATGACCAGAAAAAAAAAATATCATGAGGAAAAAGTTAGAAAGTCAGGAGATTACAAAAACAAGTAGGTAAAAGGTCACTTATTTACAAAAGACTTACAATATTATACTTTAAGTGAAGGGGCAAAAGGCAACTCAAAAAAAGAAAGACACCACAATGGTTGGTACTTTTAAAGATATATAGATATAGATTTATTTTAGGTTAAGTTTTCATGTTATAATGTAATAGTTTTTCGTGCTAGTTCTTCCAATTACCAAAAATGACTGGAATCTCAAATCTATTGTGGATTTGAACTTTAGCGCTTGTTATATTAAGTGGATTAATGATTATCGACAAACTTTAAACTCGTAATAAACATATGAAAGCTAGTTCCTACACCCTTATCTTTCAAAATAGATATTAAAATGCTAATATTAATCCTTGTAAGGCATTGTTTACTCTCATGTAAAGTTATTTGGGTGGTAGACTAAATTGATATAAAATGCGTGATTAAAATGTCCAGAATTAACTGTAAGAAGTTTACTTAATTTAACTGTATATCTTGATTAACAATAACATGTTTAGTTCCACTTATTATATGTATGATATTCATACATTTTATCCATATTAAAATATCTGCAAAAGAAAAATACCAAATTTGATGATCCGAGTTACCTTGTAAGAACACTTCCAGTTAGTAGCCAATTTTATGACTGGTTTGAGGGTGCTTGCTCGCCTCAGTCCTACTTGGAATTCTCTAGTTTTCACTTGTCTGTTGTAGGCGTTGTGTAGCGCCCCCTACTCGCTACATCTAATTATCGCTATTTCATCCTTTCTTTAATCAGAACTCATTCTATAAGTAATTCTCTTTCAACTCGTAAAATAAATTCTAATTTATCAGCATAATATATATACCACAAAAGGTATTAGATATCACCAAAAGTTCAAATTTACCCCCACTAGATGTCCTCATGTACATAACCTCAAGGAATATCATACCACAAATTAAAATATAAATCCCGACAGAAGACCAGAATATTTACAACCCAACAATCAAAAACTTTGGTTTCAGAAGTCACGGCTGACCCACCTAATAAAGACGACGGCACCGCTCAAAGTCAATGTGGCTAGTCAGTGTGACCTATCTCTTGAAAAGTACGTGGCAAGGAGTGAGCTGCCTACTCAATAAGTATAGTTGATCAGTCTATATATATATATACACAGACAAAGATTCACGTACATACAGTCATACCGACAACAGCCATTCGTCATACAGCAACATCAAGTATAAGCAACAATACATACTCACAACTGTAAATCAATCCACGACATAATATTCATCCGTTATCATTTATTAGTTAAGGGCCCCACTTACTCTAACTGGAGTACATTAGTCAATGGTTTCGCCGGCCATCATCATATCATATACAGCACAGGATACCCGTTGTGTGATATCCCCACACTCTTTTACTTCAGCTGTGTAGCAATATAGCACAGGACATCACAACAAATATGGTACCCCCACACCACCCCAGTGTGTAGCTAACAAGCACAAGATATTCCCTGCTGCCCCGGAATACCCCGGTACCTTACGCGCCATGGTACCTAGCTTAATTCACATATTTTTCATATCTCAATATCAATCACATTTTCATAAACGATTGATTGTGATTCCAACTAGGTAAGCATCATCTTTTATTTCAACTCATAATCGTCGTTCTATTCTTTATAATAATCACTTCCTCAATAACAACTCCCAATTAGATTTCATCAACAATCAATTATATGATTATCACATAATCATATCCCGCATATCCCTACATTACCATAACATATCACATAGTAACAATTTCACCAATATTCAAATAATCCACAACTAATTATGTAAACAATCAATATACGAAAGCCACGTATAATAATATAAAGCCAAGTCCATGATCGCATCAAAGAAACCAATATATATAATATATACAATACTACACACACGCACACATATATATATATAAATCCAATTAGCTATACTTACCTTATATCCCAAAATGCTTCTATTTTACGAGGGACTGCTCAACCCTCTACCTTGTCGTCACGTCCTATAATAAATTATGATACGTATAATCAATATATTTAATTTACCAAATAATTCATAAGAATTCACTTAATCAAACCCCTTATATATTTATAACTATCATTTTTAATAACATTCGTAAATTATATTACCATTGAAACCTCATTTTCCTGTTTAATAACATAATTTTCCTAAAATATAACATCCGAAGTATTTCTATGAATTTTCTGTTAATTTACCGTTGCTATAAAATTTAATTAAGCAATAATACATAGAATTACATATTTGATTAATCATTCCGATGGAATTGTGTAAATTAACTATAAGGATTATTAAATCTAACAAATCAAATAATTTAATTGCTCAACTATATCATTTTTTTATAGCAATTATGATATTTAATACGACACTAATTTAAATAGCCAAAATCATAAAATACTCCGGTTAAATAATTCTCCGCTCAATATAATCAATATTTAATAAATGGAGTAATTAAATAATATAGTTATATAAATTATTAAAAATTAAAATTCAACATCCATACCTCTGTTTTTTTTTGAAATGTGTGTGCGTTTCTGTGTGTGTATGAGTGTGTGTGTTTTTGTGAATGTATGTGTATGTGTGCAATTAACATTCATATATATATTTAATGGTTGGTGAGGCGGTGGCAGCACATGCCACTGCCCACCCCCTTTTTTTTCTATTTTTTTTTTAAATTCTTTTTAATAATTACTATTACGTCCTTCTTAATTTTCTTAATTAATATAATTTGCTTTCAAATATTATTACGAACTCCAATTTAATCCATTCAAGTTTTATTATATCCCAAATTCAATCTATAATTTATTTATTAATAAAATTTAAATTTTTAATAATTACCAATTAGTCTCTCAATTACGTGAAAAATTCTACGGACGTCACAATTCTCCCCTCCTAATAAAAATTTCGTCCCCGAAATTTAAGTAACTTACCCGCTCAATGGAATAAATAGGGATATTTCTCTTTCATATGCTCCTCAACCTCCCAAGTCGCTTCCCTCGGGGAATGATGACTCCATCTTACCTTTACCATCGGTATATCTTTATTTCTTAATTTCCTTACATTCCTATCCAAAATCTCTGCAGGCTCCTCCACATATGTTAACTCCTCATAAATCTCTACCTCCGGCTCATGAATAATGTGACTAGGATCAGACCGATATCGTCGCAACATCGAAATATGAAAAACATCATGTATTTGTGATAACTCTGCCGGTAATGCCAGTCGATACGCTAGTGGTCCGATTCTTTCAATAATTTCACACGGCCCAATGTATCTCGGACTCAGCTTTCCTTGCCTGCCAAACCTCAGAATTCCCCTCCAAGGAGATATCTTCAGGAAAACCTTATCACCTACTTCGTACTCCATCTCTTTTCGGTGTTGATCAACATAACTTTTTTGTCGATCTTGTGCTGCTTTCAAATATTTCTTAACTACCTGTACCTTTTCCACTGTTTCCTGCACCAATTTCGAACCTTCTAGTTGTCTTAATCCTTCTATATCCCAACAAATCGGACTGCGACACCTTCTTCCATATAAAGCTTCATAGGGAGCCATACCGATACTAGAGTGGAAACTGTTATTATATGCAAACTCCATTAGAGGTAGATGATCATCCCAGTTGCCCTTAAACTCCATTGTACAAGCTCTCATCATATCTTCTAGGGTTTGTATCGTTCTTTTTGACTGGCCATCTGTTTGAGGATGAAATGCGGTACTGAAATGCAATTTTGTGCCCAATGCCCTTTGTAAACTTTCCCAAAAGCGTGACGTAAATCGGGGATCTCTATCTGACACAATCGATACAGGCACTCCATGTAATCTCAGTATCTCAGAAATGTATAACCCAGCTAACTTATCCAGTGAATCAGTTATTCGTACCAGCAAGAAATGAACAGATTTTGTCAATCTATCCACAATTACCCAAATAGCGTCGTGCTTTCTGAATGTTCGTGGCAACCCCACGACAAAATCCATAGTGATCTTCTCCTACTTCCATTCTGGTATTGATAGAGGTCGCAGTTTACCTGCTGGTGCCTGATGTTCTGCCTTTACTTGCTGACATGTCATACATTTAGCCACAAATTCAGCCACATCCTTCTTCATTGTCTGCCACCAGTAGTAAGGTCTTAAATTTCGGTACATTTTTGTAGTACCAGGGTGCATCGCATATGGTGAATTGTGAGCTTCCTGCAAAATTGCTTCGCGTAACCCATCTGTATCAGGCACACAAACTCGTCCCCCATTCACTATTACTCCATCACCTCTTATTGAAAAATTTATTTTCTTACCAAGTCTTATTCTTTCCAACATTCGTAATAAGAAAGCATCTCGAGTCTGTGCTTCTTTGATCTGATCCACAAAGTCTGGCTTAATTTGCAAGGTTGCCAATAAACCCGCTACCTGATCAACTTCTAGTTTCGTATTCATAGACCTCATCTCCAGTAGCAATGTCTGATTGTGACTCCTCAGATTGGCTAATGTACTTGAACTCTTTCTACTCAAGGCATCTTCTACCACGTTCGCTTTCCCTGGATGGAAGTCAATAGTGCAATCATAATCCTTCAGCAATTCTATCCATCTTCTCTGTTTCAAATTCAATTCCTTTTGTGTCAAGATATATTTCAAACTTTTATGGTCAGTAAGGATCTGAAATTTTTCTCCGTACAAGTAATGTCTCCAGATCATCAGTGCATGCACAATCGCGGCTAACTCCAAGTCATGTGTAGGATAATTTAATTCATGGTTCCTCAATTGACGGGACGCATAAGCAATTACCTTTCCGTTTTGCATCAACACACATCCCAAACCCCGTTTAGAAGCATCTGTATACACTATATATCCACCGCTACCAGATGGCAACACCAAAATTGGATTGGAGGTCAGTCTCTTCTTCAACTCATCAACACTTTGTTGACACTGTTCCGTCCACTGAAATTCTATCCCCTTTCTGAGCAACTTGGTTAGAGGACCGACCATTATAGAGAAACCCTCAACAAATCTCCTGTAATATCCAGCCAACCCTAAGAAGCTTCGAACTTCAGTGGCGTTCTTTGGCACTCTCCATTCCATAATAGCCTTTACTTTTGAAGGGTCAGGCATAACCCCATCACCAGATACTACATGCCCAAGGAAAACCACCTGATTTACCCAAAATTCACATTTGCTTAACTTAGCATATAATTCCTTCTCTTTCAAAATCTGCAACACCATCCTCAGATGTTGTTCATGCTCATCTCTATCCCTCGAGTATACCAAAATATCATCTATAAACACAATAACAAAGTGATCCAGATATTCTTGAAATGCACGGTTCATTAATGCCATGAATGCCGCTGTTGCATTTGTTAACCCAAAAGGCATCACCAGAAACTCATAATGACCGTAACGAGTACGGAAAGCTGTCTTCGGTATGTCATTCTCTGCTATCCTCAACTGCCAATAACCAGATCTCAAATCGATCTTTGAAAATATTGTAGCTCCCTTTAACTGGTCTAGCAGGTCATCAATCCTCGGCAATGGATATTTATTCTTCACTGTTACCCTATTTGTTTGACGGTAGTCGACGCATAACCTCATACTTCCATCTTTCTTCTTCACAAACAGCATTGGTGCTCCCCACGGCGAAGTACTCGGCCTGATAAACTCTTTCCCCAATAATTCTTCGATTTGCTTTTTGAGCTCTTGTAATTCCACTGGAGCCATTCTGTACGGCGCAATAGAAATTGGGGCAACTCCTGAAAGAGTTTCCATGGCAAAATCCACTTCCCTATGCGGTGGCAATCCTGGTAAGTCATCAGGAAATACTTCAGGGAAGTCTCTCACAACCGGGATTTCTTCCAACGCGGGATTAACCTTTTCGGTATCTACCACATAGGCTAGATATGCTTCACAACCCTCTAACATCAATCGTTTTGCCTCCATGGCTGATATTACACAAACTGGTACTACCTGACGATCCCCCACAAATATTACTTTTGATTCGCCAGAACATTCGATCATCACTTGCTTTTTATAACAGTCAACTATTGCTTTATGTTGCGCTAACCAATCCATCCACAAAATCACATCAAACTCCCTTTTCTAACACTGTTCACTATCACACCCCCTCCCACGGGCAAATAAACCATCAAATTACATCCCAACGGACTATTCTCTCCCAGTACTTTAGATGCAAATTTGGATGAAATATATGAATGTGTAGAGCCAGGATCAATCAAAACATAAACCGCAATGTCATATAACAATATCGTACCTGATATCACGTCATTCGATGCTAGGGCTTCCTCTCTAGTAATGTTATATATCCTTGCCTGGGTCTGTCCCTGAGTAACTTGTGCTCCAACCCCCCTCATACCGCTACTAATGGCGTGGCCACTATCTCTGCTATCCGCGCCTCTACCTCTGCCTCTGCCTCTCCCAGTTCCCTTGTCACTACTCCCAACACTGCTTTGGCTCTAGGTCCCGCTAGCAACACTTTCAACCACGCCTATAGTCTGACTGGAACAATTTCTGGCTATGTGTCCTCTACCTCCATAGCGATAGCAAGTCTTCGGTATATTATCCCGTCTCCAACATGGCCCTTGATGTTGTCTTCCACAGGTAGAACAACTCGGAGGAAAAACTGGTCCTCTACCATAACTCGGTCCAAATCCCCTTCCTGATCCAGTAGAAGGCGTAGCAAATGAACTGCGTTCAAACGAACCCCTGTTAAAGCCCGTGGATCCCCCAAACCTCTGTCCACTACTTCCTCGAAAAATGGAACCACCACGTGTAAAACTCCCACTTCCCGCTGAGAATGAGCGACCGGTTCCCCTCTTGGTCAACCTACTCGATTCCCCTATTGCATATGTTGATTTCCTCTTCTATTCCCCCTTCTTCTTGTCCTCCATTACTGCTTCTTCCATCCGAACCGCCGATTCAACAAGAGTTTTAAAATTTGTAATTCTGATGACGAGGCCTAGTCCGATCTCCGGTCGTAGCCCCTGTTCAAAACGGTAGCAACGATCCTCCTGCATCTCTATTGCTTCCGGTGCATACTTGGCTAATGCTGCAAAACAGAGTTCATATTCTGCCACTGTTTGATCATCCCCTTGCACTAAATTCAGAAACTCCATCCTCTTCTTGTCTCGGTACATCTTGGGTCTGTATTTATCATCAAATTCTTTCTGAGACTCAGCCCAAGTTATTTCTCTTGGCTCATATCCCCTCTTTACAGACCTCCACCAAATCAAGGCATTACCCACGAACAAAGAAACAACGTACTTAAGTCGATCCTCTGGAGTGCAATTTATTAAGTTCATCACATCTTCGACTTTTTCCCACCATCTCTCAGCAACCTCTGGGTCTAGTGTACCCTCAAATTCTGTAGCCCCCATCTTCCTGATTCTTTCATAGTTACGATCAATGGTAGGAACTACTGGTGCTGGCACTGGAGTGGATGCGCGCACCTGTGCAAGTAACTGCGCTTGTGCTTGTGCTTGGGCCTGAAAAGCCATTTGAAATATTTGTGCATACTCTGGTGGTAATCCTGCCACTGGAGCACCACCGGGAGGAATAGGAGCCTCAGCACCAACATCCTCTCGACCTACTTCCACCTCACCTGCACTTGCAGGTGCCACTGAGCCCTCTACGGACTCCGCTGACTCTTCCCTATTAGCTACTGGGTCAGCACGTGTACTTTGAGAAGCCATCCTACATTAAACAATTCAATCATTAAAGACATCTCACAATCATTACCCTATAAACGTAGACCTGCTCTGATACCACCCAATGTAGCGCCCCCTACTCGCTACATCTAATTATCGCTATTTCATCCTTTCTTTAATCAGAACTCATTCTATAAGTAATTCTCTTTCAACTCGTAAAATAAATTCTAATTTATCAGCATAATATATATACCACAAAAGGTATTAGATATCACCAAAAGTTCAAATTTACCCCCACTAGATGTCCTCATGTACATAACCTCAAGGAATATCATACCACAAATTAAAATATAAATCCCGACAAAAGACCAGAATATTTACAACCCAACAATCAAAAACTTTGGCTTCAGAAGTCACGGCTGACCCACCTAATAAAGACGACGGCACCGCTCAAAGTCAATGTGGCTAGTCAGTGTGACCTATCTCCTGAAAAGTACGTGGCAAGGAGTGAGCTGCCTACTCAATAAGTATAGCTGATCAGTCTATATATATATACACAGATAAAGATTCACGTACATACAGTCATACCGACAACAACCATTCGTCATACAGCAACATCAAGTATAAGCAACAATACATACTCACAACTGTAAATCAATCCACGACATAATATTCATCCGTTATCATTTATTAGTTAAGGGCCCCACTTACTCTAACTGGAGTACATCAGTCAATGGTTTCGCCGGCCATCATCATATCATATACAGCACAGGATACCCGTTGTGTGATATCCCCACACTCTTTTACTTCAGCTGTGTAGCAATATAGCACAGGACATCACAACAAATATGGTACCCCCACACCACCCCAGTGTGTAGCTAACAAGCACAAGATATTCCCTGCTGCCCCGGAATACCCCGGTACCTTACGCGCCATGGTACCTAGCTTAATTCACATATTTTTCATATATCAATATCAATCACATTATCATCAATCACATTTTCATAAACCATTGACTGTGTTTCCAACTAGGTAAGCATCATCTTTTATTTCAACTCATAATCGTCGTTCTATTCTTTATAATAATCACTTCCTCAATAACAACTCCCAATTAGATATCATCAACAATCAATTATATGATTATCACATAATCATATCCCGCATATCCCTACATTACCATTACATATCACATAGTAACAATTTCACCAATATTAAAATAATCCACAACTAATTATGTAAACAATCAATATACGAAAGCCACGTATAATAATATAAAGCCAAGTCCATGATCGCATCCAAGAAACCAATATATATAATATATACAATACTACACACACGCACACATATGTATATATATAAATCCAATTAGCTATACTTACCTTATATCCCAAAATGCTTCTATTTTACGAGGGACTGCTCAACCCTCTACCTTGTCGTCACGTCCTATAATAAATTATGATACGTATAATCAATATATTTAATTTACCAAATAATTCATAAGAATTCACTTAATCAAACCCCTTATATATTTATAACTATCATTTTTAATAACATTCGTAAATTATATTACCATTGAAACCTCATTTTCCTCTTTAATAACATAATTTTCCTAAAATATAACATCCGAAGTATTTCTATGAATTTTCTGTTAATTTACCGTTGCTATAAAATTTAATTAAGCAATAATACATAGAATTACATATTTGATTAATCATTCCGCTGGAATTGTGTAAATTAACTATAAGGATAATTAAATCTAACAAATCAAATAATTTAATTGCTCAACTATATCATTTTTTTATAGCAATTGTGATATTTAATACGACACTAATTTAAATAGCCAAAATCATAAAATACTCAAGTTAAATAATTCACCGCTCAATATAATTAACATTTAATAAATGGAGTAATTAAATAATATAATTATATAAATTATTAAAAATTAAAATTCAACATCCATACCTCTGTTTTTTTACGAAATGTGTGTGCGTTTCTGTGTGTGTATGAGTGTGTGTTTTTGTGAATGTATGTGTATGTGTGCAATTAACATTCATATATATATTTAATGGTTGGTGAGGCGGTGGCAGCACATGCCACTGCCCACCCCCTCTTTTTTCTTTTTTTTTTTTTTAAATTCTTTTTAATAATTACTATTATGTCCTTCTTAATTTTCTTAATTAATATAATATGCTTTCAAATATTATTACGAACTCCAATTTAATCCATTCAAGTTTTATTATGTCCCAAATTCAATCTATAATTTATTTATTAATAAAATTTAAATTTCTAATAATTACCAATTAGTCTCTCAATTACGTGAAAAATTCTACAGACGTCACACGTTGACCACCTTCTATATGTATGTTTCCATGCGAGTACGCGTAATCTCTCAAACCTTATCTATCAAGTCTAGGTGGGTACGTAGTAGAGTATCATTACTTTCCTACTCGTAGTGCTCGTTTTGTAGGTTTTCGGTCTTGCCTCTACAAGGATAGCGACTATTGAGCCATATACCAGGTTAAAAGGTTTATCTCTGCCGTTTCTCTAGGGTTAGTCCTGTAAGACCACAATACGCTAGGCATGGTATCGACCTACAATCCTCCTGCTAGATCTAACTTGATTTTGATTCCTTGCACCAGTATGCAGTTTGTAACTTCTGCTTGCCCATTTGCTTGGGGGTAGGCTACTAAAGTGAAGCGCTGCTGGATGCCTAGATCAGCACACCAATCTTGGATCTTTCAACCTTGAAACTGACGACCATTGTCAGAAATAAGCACATGAGGTAAACCTTACCTACAAATGATGTTTTCCATTGGAACTTGGGCACTTCATTTTTTGTGATCTTGATAAAGGACTCAACTTCCAACCACTAACTAAACTAGTCCACTACTACCAGTATGAATCTTGCATTGTCCTTGAGTAGCTGAGAAATGACCCACTATGTCTATTCCCCACTAGGAAAATAGACAAGGGGATGAGTGTTCCTTGAATGGTTCAGCTGGCACGTGGATGACAGGGTGCATGCTTTTGACATTGTCCGCATCTAATCAACCGATCTACTGTATCCCTTTTGAGAGTGGACAAGAAGTCTTCGACTCGTAAAACTTTACCTGCAAGAACCATCCCACCCATGTGGGATCCACATGATCCTTCATGTATATCTTGCATCGAGTGCCATTTTCATTCCTACTATAAGGAGACTCATTATTAGAGGCTTGAAATGAAATCTTAGTGCATATTCTAGTTCGTCCCCTTACGGGCTGGTGAGGACAAGTTTGGAGGAGTGGCTTGCCTCTTTGCGGGCTGGTGAGGACAATTCTAGAAGAGTGGCTCGTCTCCTTGCGTGCTCGTCTCCATCGACATGTAGAAACTAATTTCTTTCGTCCTCATCAGGAGGAATGGTTTCATTAATGAACTTAGCTAGTGGTTGGGCCTTGACGGCTATTCTAGGGGTAAGAAATGTCATATACAGTGAGCTCAACAACCTACTTGATCATCCTAAGTTTCATTTTCCCTAATGTAGCTTATTGGGGAGTGTTAGTACGAACAATAATGGAATGCGATAAAAAATAAGGACGTAGCTTAAGTAATAATATTACTAAAGCAAAAACTAGTTTCTGTACCTTGGGGTACCGTTGCTTGGCCCGACCCGACCAGATCGGGTTCGGGTATTTTTAAAAACAAATTGGGTAACGGTTTACCCAATATCGGAATTAAAAAATCGGGACAGTGTTCAGGTAGGATTTCCTTACTTTTGTTTTTGTGCTAGCTCAGGATTTTATTTTCTCCCCCTTCTTCTCTCTTCCTTCCTCTTCTCTCTTACTCTTTTTCTCCAAAATCTCAATCCCCAAGTTCTCCAACCTTCCAAACCCCAAAAAAAAATATATCTTCTCTTTGCTTAAAATTTGAAATTTTAAAATGTCAAAAGAAGATAATAAAATTAGAGCTCTAAATCTAAAGCTTAGTATTATTTTTAATATTTTTTGTTATTTAGTTAATAAGAATTTCTAATAATTAATTGAAGCTGAGCAACTTCTTTAAGTAACAACTTCAATTTAGAAGATCTTCTTCTTTAATTTAAAGAAATTGTTTCGGCGGCTTCTTTAACAAAGAAGCTGTCGAAACAACTTCTGCTTTTTTCATTTATATTATATTTTGCAATATTAATTGTTTTTAATAATTTGCAGATGTAGAGGCCAAAATTTCAAGATTGTGGTGATCGAATTTCAAAGGCAATTCAACTCAAAGCATTTTTATTTTGAATGAATGTAAAAATTGAAAGATATGTTGATTGTCATACTCATTTGGTTGATTGTAAAACTTGAATTGTTGTTTTAATTTGACTGTGATTTGTGGATTTGAATAACTGTGGATTTGTTAAGATGAATGCTATAACTTTTATTTATTATTAGTTACAAAAAAAAATTAAAATCAATAAAACTTTTTTAAGAAAAAGGGAGGGTGAATTTCAGGTACCCGACAAAAATCAAGTAGGGTACAGGTACCCCACTGGAACTATCCAAAATTACAAACTCGACCCGACGTCCACCACTAGCTGGCACGCCTGATTCTAAGCGAAGTTCTTGGTGTTTTAGAGAGCTTTGAAGAATGGTAAATTGCACTCTGCTGAGCGGGATATAAACCTGCTAAGGGTTGCTATACAAACAACTAGTTTCTGGACTTCATTAAGGTTGGCAAGAGGCTTCATCTCCTGGATAACTCAGATCTTATCTAGACTGACCTCAATCCCTTTTTTTGTGATCATGTATCCTAAGATTATGCCACTCAGGGCTCCAACGACACATTTAGTTGGATTTAATTTGATATGGTATCTCCTCAGCACACTAAATATCTCAACTAGGTCAATGACGTGCTAGTCCACCTGTCAGCTCTTCACCAGCATGTCATCTATGTACTCCTCCATTTTACATCCTAGTTGCTCTGGAAACATGTGGTCTACCAGATGTTCTTAGGTAACACTTGCATTTTACAGCTTGATTGGCATAACAATGTAGCAATAGCCCCCCTCAATGTGATGAAACTAACTCGCCGAGGTTAAACATAATTTGGTGATAACCTTATGAGGTATCCGTTAGACTTAGCAATTCAGGACAAGAGCTGGAAACTACCAGCTGGTGTTCTACAAGGTTAAGGATAAAAATTTTTGGGCATGTTTTTATTAACATTTCAAAAGTCTACACATATATGCCACTGGTGGGTTCAGCTCCTAATGAAAGAGGAAGCAAGATCTGACCCAATGGATGTACCACCTTTTCCTGCAAAGTTATATAATGAGAGGCTGACTAGCTCTGGCAGGATATCGTCCAGCTCCATCTTCTAGTAAACCTTGTAGAAGAGGACATCTACGGAGCTGCCAGAGTCAACAAAAATGCATTGAATTGTATAATTAGCTAAAGTGGCAGAAATAACTAGTGGATATTATGTGGTAAATGTACACCCTGTCATTCAGCAAAATTGAAGTGGATCATGGGATCCCCTGCTGGCACTTTGTGATCAATCTCCATGATGATTTTAGAAGCCGACATGGGCGCTCTAGCTAGTCCAGAGTCTCCATCAGTAGGTCCTCTTGCTATCATGTGTATCACACCTTTGGTAAAGGTGTTCTCTAGGCTATGCTCCTCAGTTGCGAGCTTCTCCATTCTATACTCCCTTTAGAGGAATCTCTGTTTGCTCCTCACTCCTGTAGGAGCTGTGATGGCGAGAGCATTTTTCCTTCAATTCGAGCTTCTATTCTAGGTTTACATAGTCCTTCAGGTAGTCGATTTATAGAAGTCTTTCTATCTCTTGCTTAAGCTTCATGCCCATACTCCCTATGATATCTGCAAGTGTATTTCATTTTAGGGAATTGGGGTCCCTCTTCAGAATCTTTAGGCCACTATAGAGAAGGGGTTCGGTTTATAGCCATGAGATCCATGTTGGGCTAGTTATGAGTGGAGTGCAATGTTCATTCTTCGGACAAAGGGTTAAATCATCCTCTGGGCTCTCTCCTACTCCAGCGGGAGGAAGGCCCTTCATTGTCCCTCTTTTGATTATGTGGATTGTCCTTCTTTGTCAAATAGGTGTCTTTTAGGTTTATGTACCTGTTTGCTGAGCCAATAGGTTTTAGAAGTCAGAAACAGGATCCTTGGTCAGGGATTTCAAGAGAGGTCTACTATGGATCCCTTGCGTGATAGCACAGATTAGGATTTCTAGATGTGTAGCAGGGACCTCCATAATGGCCTTGTTGAAGCATTCATTGTACACCCTTAGTGTCTCTTTTTCCTTTTGCATCACGTCAAAGAGGCTAATGCCTGATTTTCAAACTTTGTGTTGTTAGCAGACTAATATAGGAAAAATAGCACTAAATTCTGTAAAAGACCTAACTGATCCAGGTGGAAGCTGGTTGAACCAGTTTTAGCAGAATCGGTTAGTGTAGTATGAAATACACGATACCTAATACCATTACTGTACCTATATAGTCGTGTTTCATTTTTAAACTTACAAAGGTGCTCAGCTGGGTCGACGGTGCCATTTTAAGCGGGTACATGCGAAGGCGCCCTAAAATGAACAGGGAACCCCTTTTCCAAGATTTTAGCATTGAAAGGGATACCACATTTCAGGAGCGGGACTTCCTTCCTTTCTTCTTGGGGGAATTCCATCATCCTCTTCATGAGAGAGTATTAGCTCTCTGGTGGTTCCTTGGGGAACTTCCTCCATATCGGTAGATGCAAGGTCATCCTGCTGGAAACCAGCAGGAACTTGGTTGCTAGTGCCTTACTCACTAGGTGTTTGTTTTTTTCCTGCTAAGAAGGTTGTCCTGCTCAACTAGCTTGGGAGTTTTGGAGAGCTACTGGATACTTTCCACTACGAACAATCTAAGTTTGTTAACTAGCACTGAATTGAGTGTAGTAGGCATAGCTACTTTAGAATTTTTAGTACAAATCATAACATAAAGAGGAGTAAACAGAAAATTTTTGAAGGGGCATAAATATAATTTCAACACAGTTTATAATTTCGCATTTCCAGGAAAGATTTTAGTGTAATTAACCTTTTATCTCTAAATTCATGTACGTCATGTTGTCTCATCAGTTTTGGCCTTCTCCGTCCCTTATTAAGAGCTACTTTAGCGTTTGCTCAAAAAGACATTTAGAGGGGTTTGGCCTATTCGACAATGTAGCAATTGGGTTATATGATATTAGCTCTAGGAATGGGGTCCTATCGCAGTGCTTTATTTTTTATTTGATTACTCATGCTTATTCCAAACAATTATTATTTTTAGGTCCGGATCCATTATTCATTCAATGGAAACTATTGTTGGTTATTTTTTGGATAAAAATTAGAGGTTTTGTAGTGCATTCAGAAATGCGCTCAGTAAAGAGAACATCTAATTCGCTTTATATAATAGCGATAACATACAATTAGGTAAAAGAGGAGTAAATAGAAAATTTTCGAAGGAGCATAAATATAATTTCAATAATTTTTGAAAGAATGTATAATTCCGCATTTCTAAGAAAGATTTAAGTGTAATTAACCTTTTATCTCTAAATCCATATACCTGATGTTGTCTCATAAGTTATGGCCTTCTCCGCCACTTGAGGTTTTGTAGTGCATTTAAATATGCGCTTAGTAAAGAGAACATCTAATTTGCTTTATATATTAGCGATGCCATATAATTAGCATTATCCTACAATGGCACATATCACTTCTAACAAAACAAGATCTGAACACAGTGGAAGAAAAGACAAATGCAAAAGAATAAAAAACAATAAGATTATCCATCTTTTCTCCTTGCTGGTTTCAACATATTCACCACATTCCTATACACAATGAATGTAAAGGGGTCAAGTATAAATTGCAAATTATTGGTGAGGTGTAAATATAATTCCAAAATTTTTTTAAGGGAAGTGTAATTTCACATTTTTGAAGGGGTCTAAATGTAATCAACCATAATAATATATAATATATATATATAATACTCTTTTAAATGATAGTAAGTGTAACGTCAAATAGTCAGAAGCACAAATCATAAAGTGATGGCCATTCTTACCATACAGTTTCCTCCATACCATGGCAGGTATCAAAAAAAATACTACAGGCACCTCACGGTTTCGAGCACCTTCCCGCTAGATATTGCTTTTCTAATCCTCTTAGTTCGTAGGTACTTTCTTTTTTCTTTGTGATAGAATCGCATTTTGTACTTATTTCATATAATATTTTAGCCTATTTTGTGATCAAATACTCCTAATTAAATATTATTTTGCAGCATTAGGACAAGAGAATTGGAAAATGAAGAAAAGCACCAAAATAGAAATTCAAACAAGACTCAAACTCAAATTCTGGCAAGAGTTTGGAACTGCTTGGACTACCTCTGATGAAGGAAGAGTTTAACTAGGATTATAATTTTATCTTTATAAGTCTTTTGGTTCAACTAGGAATCTACTTCTAATCCTAGTAGAACTAGGTATCTAGCTATTATAAATAGGTGATGTAATTCACTTTAAGAGACAACTTTTGAACTCTTCTATTTCTCTACGTTTTTATATTATTTTGCTTTTCATGCGTTCTTCCATGAGCATGTCTAGCTAAATCTCTCATTCCGGTTGAAGACTTGGTGAACGCTTAAATCCAACGGGTTGTGAGATCTAATTTATACTTTCTACTTTTATTCATATTGGTATTTGTGTTGTTCTCTGTGCTTTTATTACAAATAATCTGATTTATTGTCAAGAATATTTGCCTAGCCAATTGAACTTTCAAATCCGTAATTGTTTGTTTAGTTCGATAACTAGTGGTAACACAACATAATTGATTATGTAGAAGTTTTCGATTATGTTGTGGGGAATGCACAATCTAACTTAAATAAATCCTCGTAGGTATTTATTGGTTAGAATTGGGCCTTTCTAGTTCTTAATGCTGTCGGTAAATTAAATCTTGAGGACGTTCCCAAGGTTGTTTACTGATTAGGGATTTAGTCAACGGACGTTCCTTGACTATCCACAAGGTAAGGAAAGGTGAGGTCGTTAGGTCGTACCAATTGCCATAACCAATTTATCTATCATGAATAATTGTTATCTTTGCATCTATGATCAACCGCGGAATTAAGTGTGATCCTATCTTTAACTGGAATACTCTTCTCTTATATTTATCTCTTCTAATTTTATTAGCTTTTTAGTTTTATTCTTCTTCACAATCAAAACTCCCCCTAATTATTTCATTTTTGAAGGAATTAATTTAAAACCAATCTCTGTGGATTCGACCCTACTCACACATCTACAAAAGTGTTCGTAGGAATTATTTTTGGTGGATTCGACACTCATCAAATTTTGGCGCCGTTGCCGGGGATTGGTGTCTTTAAATTAATTTCTTTTTCTAGTTACTTGGTTTTATGCCACGTTCTTCTCGTACAGGTGAACTTAAATTGACCCAGAGATCGAGAAAACTACTCGTAGACTCCGAAAAGAAACCAAGCAACACAAGGAAGAGGCTTCTACTTCTTCCAAACCAGCAGCAGACTCTGAGTTAGACGTGTCCACGTCTAACAACTCTAAAGACGAAGTCATGGCCCAAAATCCCGAACGAACGATCAAAGAGATGACTTCGCTTGACTTAAATCAACAACCACTCTGCATTGAATATCCTAATTTAGATGTTGATTTTGAACTTAAATCCGGTCTCATCCACTTACTTCCCATTTTTCGTGGCCTTGCAGGTGAAGACCCACACAAACACCTCAAGGAATTTCATGTGGTGTGTTCCGGCATGAGACCTCAAGGAGTCACCGAAGAACAAGTCAAGCTAAGAGCTTTTCCATTCTCATTGGGCGATAAAGCAAAAGATTGGCTCTACTCCTTACCTTCGGGATCTATTGTTAGTTGGAACGAACTCAAGAAACTATTTCTTGAGAACTACTTCCCTGCTTCAAGGACTACAAACATCCGAAAGGAAATAAGTGGAATACGCCAATTCTCCGGTGAAAGTTTCTATGAGTATTGGGGAAGATTCAAACAATTGGTGGAGAGTTGCCCTCATCACCAAATTCCCGACCATCTTCTAATTCAATATTTTATGAAGGATTGTCTGAGGCAAATAGAAGCTTGGTGGATGCAGCTAGTGGAGGTGCTTTGTATGACAAAACTCCTACTGAAGCACGCAAACTAATCACAACCATGGCGGCTAATAATCAACAATTCGGTAATAGAAACGACAACCCCCCACAAAGGGTAAACGAGGTAAGTACTTCTCTTGATGAACGTTTGGATAAACTTACTTCTCTTGTTGAAAAATTTATAGGGGGAAGCATTCAACAAGCCAAAACTTGTGGGATATGTACATCTTCGGGACATTACACTGACGCTTGTCCTACACTTCACGAAGAATCAACCGAACATGCTGACGCCGTTGGTAGATTTTCTCAACAACAACAAAGGAGATATGACCCATTTTCCAATACCTATAACCCCGGATGGAGAGATCACCCAAATTTGAGGTATGGCAATCAACCTCAAAACTTTCAAAGGGTTCCACACCAACAACCACCACCACCACCTCAAGCCAATCCCAATAATGGTATGCCTCTGGAAGATATCGTGAAGACACTCGCCTTGAGCACCCAACAATTCCAACAAGAAACCCGCTCGAGCGTACAGAATTTGGAAACCCAAATGAGCCAACTAGCCAAGGTAAGTTTCCTTCCCAAACTATTATTAATCCTAAGCAAAATGCTAGTGCTATTGTTTTACGCAGTGGAAAAGAGCTACAGTCCGAAATTAGCATTAAGCATGGGGACGCACAACAAGGCACAACAGAGGAAGAGCTTGAAAAATCCAAACAAATCAGCAATGACATTCCTACGGCATTGGTGACAAAACCACCCTTCCCGGAAAGGTTTGCTAAGGGTAAAAAAGAAGGAGAAGAGAGGGAAATCTTCGAAACTTTCCGTAAAGTGGAGGTAAACATTCCATTACTTGACGCAATTAAACAAATACCCCGCTATGCCAAATTTCTCAAAGAACTGTGCACCAACAAAGGAAAGTTGAAAGGCAATGAAAGGGTAAGTATGGGGGAGAATGTGTCCGCAATTCTCCAACAAAAACTACCCCCCAAATGCAAAGACCCTGGTATGTTTTCTATCCCTTGTAAAATTGGTTTAATAGGTATTAAGAGAGCCATGTGTGATTTGGGTGCTTCTATAAATGTCATGCCTCTTACTATCTTTAAATCTTTGAATGTTGGTCCATTAAAAGAAACGGGTGTTTTGATTCAACTTGCTGATCGTTCTATTGTTTATCCTGAAGGAGTCCTTGAAGATGTTTTAGTAGAAGTTAATGAATTGGTTTTTCCTGCTGATTTCTTTGTGATAGATATGAGGGAAGATAACTCCCCCAATTCTACATCTATTTTGTTAGGAAGGCCATTTCTTAAAACCGCTAGAACAAAAATTGATGTCCACAATGGTACTCTCACTATGGAATTTGATGGTGAAATTATAAAATTTAATATATATGAATCCATGCGATATCCTAGTGATGTACCTACTGCTTTCTTTTTGGATGCACTTCACCCTGTTGTGCAGGAATTGACAAATTATGATAATGAAGACCACGCCAAGTTAGTGCTAGAAAGGAGCCTCACACCCACACAAGTGCAACTTTTGGAGGACTTTATAGCACTCGATCCAAACATAGGAGAAAGCGTCTTCGAATTTGAAGCCCTTCCACCTTTACCCTCCAATCTTGCTTTCATTGAATTGCCACAATCTCATACTAAACTTGTCCCTTCTATCTTGCAGGCACCTACTTTGGAGTTGAAGGAATTACCCAAGCATCTAAAGTATGCCTTCTTAGGAGAAAACGACACTCTACCGGTGATCATCTCTAGCAAGCTTTCCTCCTTAGAAGAGGAAAAATTGATCCGTGTGCTTCGAGAGTTCCGAGAGGCCATTGGTTGGACCATAGCCGACATCAAGGGGCTAAGCCCTTCTACGTGCATGCATAGGATTCTGCTTGAAGAAGGAGCCAAACCATCACGAGAGGCACAACGTCGATTGAACCCGCCTATGATGGAAGTGGTAAAGAAAGAAATTTTAAAACTTCTTGATGCAGGTTTTCATCAAATACCCGTGGCACCAGCCGACCAAGACAAAACAACCTTCACGTGCCCCTTCGGCACATTTGCCTATCGACGAATGCCCTTCGGTTTATGCAATGCACCCGCCACATTCCAAAGATGTATGGTAAGCATTTTTTCTGACTATGTGGAACAATTAGAGGTATTCATGGATGATTTTACTGTTTATGGAAATTCTTTCAATGATTGTTTGGGAAAATTGGCTAAAGTTCTTGAAAGGTGCATAGAGAAGAACCTTGTCCTTAATTATGAAAAGTGTCATTTTATGGTTGATCAAGGTTTGATTTTGGGGCATATCGTATCTTCTAAAGGAATAGAAGTCGATCCAGCTAAAATTGATGTCATAAAATCCCTACCTTACCCCGCTAGTGTGCGGGAGATTCGCTCTTTTCTTGGTCATGCAGGATTTTATAGACGGTTCATTAAGGATTTCTCCAAGATAACTCAACCCCTGTGCAAGTTGTTGCAAAAGGATGAGATATTCGTGTTTGATGAAGCATGCAAACTGGCATTCGACAAGTTGAAAGATTCTTTGACCTCCGCACCAATAATTCAACCTCCAAATTGGAAACTACCATTTGAGGTCATGTGTGATGCAAGCAACCATGCTATTGGCGCCGTTCTAGGCCAACGAGTTGGAAAGGACCCTCATGTCATCTACTACGCTTCAAGGATGTTAGACAACACTCAAAGCAATTACACCACCACGGAAAAAGAACTATTAGCTGTTGTCTTTGCTTTAGAAAAGTTTCGTTCTTATTTGCTTGGTACTAAAGTGATTGTTTATTCTGATCATGCAGCACTTAGGTACCTCTTGTCAAAAAAAGACGCAAAGCCAAGGCTCATACGGTGGATACTCTTACTACAAGAGTTTGACTTAACCATTAAGGACAAAAAGGGGGCAGAAAATCTCGTTGCCGACCATCTCAGTCGATTAATAATCGATGGACATTCACCCCCTTTAAAAGATGAATTCCCGGATGAACAACTCCTCGCCACACAAGGAATAATCCCATGGTACGCTGATCTAGTAAATTTCCTTGCTACTAATGCTTTGCCTAATGATTTGTCTAGAGCAAAAAGAGAAAAAATTAGAAGTGATGCAAAGTACTATGTGTGGGACGATCCATATTTGTGGAAGTATTGCTCAGATCAAATCATAAGGAGGTGCGTACCCGAATCCGAAGTTACATCTATTCTTGAATTTTGTCACTCTCATGCTTGTGGGGGGCATTTTGGGCCTAAACGAACAGCATTGAAAGTGTTAGAATGTGGTTTATTTTGGCCAAATTTGTTTAAGGATTCCTATCGATTCTGCAAATCTTGTAAGAATTGCCAAATGACGGGAAATCTCGGTCCCCGTGATCAAATGCCCCTAACCTCCATACTTGTGTGTGAAATCTTTGATGTATGGGGAATTGATTTTATGGGACCATTTCCCTCATCCTTTGGTAAATCTTACATCATTCTTGGGGTAGATTATGTATCTAAGTGGATTGAAGCAAAAGCCACACGTACGGATGATGCTAAAACTGTCATAGATTTTGTGAAGACTAACATCTTTTCTCGGTATGGGATGCCTAGAGCCATCATTAGTGATCGAGGGACTCACTTTTGCAATAAGATGGTAAGTGCTTTGTTCAAAAAGTACAATGTAACTCATCGAGTCTCTACTGCCTACCACCCGCAAACAAATGGTCAAGCCGAAGTCTCCAATCGTGAGATCAAGTCCATACTTGAAAAGACGGTCAATCCCAATCGCAAGGATTGGAGCGTTCGCTTGGATGATGCGTTATGGGCTTACCGCACTGCATACAAGACTCCAATAGGTATGTCCCCGTACCGTTTAGTTTTTGGTAAACCTTGTCATCTTCCTGTTGAACTTGAGCATAGGGCTTTTTGGGCAATCAAACAACTCAACATGACGATGGATGAGACGGGGTGTCAAAGAAAATTGCAACTCCAAGAGCTTGAGGAAATTCGAAATGATGCTTACGAAAACTCAAAGATCTATAAAGACAAGACTAAAATTTTCCATGATCAAGCCATCTCAAGAAAAGTCTTTGTTATTGGGCAAAAAGTGCTGCTTTTTCATTCCAAACTTAAACTTTTTCCGGGTAAGCTGCGTTCTCGTTGGATTGGACCTTTTGTTGTGACTCATATTTTTCCTCATGGTGCAGTTGAAATCAAAAGTCCAACCACTCAAAAAGTGTTCACGGTGAATGGGCATAGGCTTAAACCATTCTACGAAGGTTTTCAATCAACTTTAGTAGACAAAATACAACTCATGGAACCCACCATCACCTAGAAACACCATCCCGTCTAGCCAAAGACGTTAAAGAAAGGCGCTTCTTGGGAGACAACCCATGTCCTTTTTCTTTTTCTCAGTTATTTATTTCTCTCTCATCTAACCTCTTGTGAATGTTGTGATACCACTAAAATCGATTTTTGCAGGTCAAAAGGTATGAGCATCCACAAGGGACTCTCCTTCTCATTCAAAGC
This sequence comes from Sesamum indicum, assembly GCF_026168435.1. Lineage (NCBI taxonomy): Eukaryota > Viridiplantae > Streptophyta > Magnoliopsida > Lamiales > Pedaliaceae > Sesamum > Sesamum indicum. The sequence goes on along the minus strand of NC_142666.1, from coordinate 9,150,355 downwards.
CTCACAATTCTCGAGCTCCCGCAGTTCCACCACCTACTCCCGAATCACTAAGGGACGCTCTCTTTCTCCCTTTCTCTTATTTTATCGTCCTAGATATGCATGCTTACCACATTGGGGACAATGTGGAATTAAGTGGGGGGAAGGTGTTTTGATTGTTTTGATAGAAAATGAGTCTTGGTGGATTAATTATTTTGATTGATGCTTGCTACCCCTTCCATATTTGTTGAAGCAAATATTATTTTATCTTGTTCTCACACTAGCTTTATGATCAAAGACTTAGGCTAATCAAGTAATAATTTGGTAATGTGTGATAAGGATGTGCATCTAATGACTCCTGACAACTTACGGTTAAGAACTTATTTTTGCAAATGGTGATTTGATTTGAAAATTGAATGTGGAAAATTGGTGGACATAACCTACCTAGAGAGGAATTTTGAGCCTATACACTCATAAAAATCTACAATTTTTTCTTTTCTTGAGAGATAATGCTTCATGATTTTGTCTTCCTAGAACTTGCTTTGAACCATATCGAGGCCACATCTTTATGCATACACTTGAAAATGATAAAGGCACTAGGATAAAAACCCCTTTAGCTTAAAAAGACCACCTACATACAAATCCCCTTAGTAAGCCCATTTGAGCCTTATAAGCCTTAATTCCTTGTTATGCAACCCTATGTATAAACAAACTCTACCGTCTTTTTATTATCCTTGTTTGGCCCTTCCAAGGACTAGTAGAGCGTCAAAGAACAAAGATGTATTCTAAGTATATGTTTTGACATTAAGTGGGGGGATATCTCAATTATTGTAAAGGACGTTTATGAGCTAACATGTCACATGACAATCTTGTTCTATGCCTTAATAGACAAAGAAAGAGAGAAAAGAAAAAAAAATACTTTAAAAAAAAAAGATAAAAAAAAAGAGAAAAAAAAGGAGAAGAAAAAGAAAATTCTCTCTTCGAAAGAAAGGCATAGTTCAAGTCGAGGAAAGTGGGACATGAAAGAGCATGAGATAAATCAATTTTGAAAAGCTTGGATTCCTACATCTATTACTTGGTGCTCTAATTTAGTTCCTTCGATTTTCACCTCATTTTTCCTTATTCTTCCTACCCCCAAACCAAAGCCCCATTACAACCAAAATATAAGACCTCTTGATTCAAGTGTGTGCATATTTATAAGTGGTGGAGATTTTGGTGTATAATCAAGCCTATGGTGAAGCATTTTCATAGCAAGCATTTGAGCGAAACACTCAACCAAAAACACTTGAGAGATTGGGAGATATGAGAGCATAGTCCACTTGTTTTCCATGCTTAGTTTTCATGAAGATCATCTTGTGAAAACTTGTTTGAAGCTTGTTGAATTGTCTTTATCATATGATGTACTATTCTTTGAACACTTAACTAGATTCTTGCTTGTTACTTTCGTCTGCGATCCATAAAGTTTGGAATGAATTTCTTCAACTATTTTATCTCTATTTCTTTGCATCGAGGACGAGCAAAGGGTTAAGTGGGGGGATATTTGATAGAATCGCATTTTGTACTTATTTCATATAATATTTTAGCCTATTTTGTGATCAAATACTCCTAATTAAATATTATTTTGCAGCATTAGGACAAAAGAATTGGAAAATGAAGAAAAGCACCAAAATAGAAATTCAAACAAGACTCAAACTCAAATTCTGGCAAGAGTTTGGAACTGCTTGGACTACCTCTGATGAAGGAAGAGTTTAACTAGGATTATAATTTTATCTCTATAAGTCTTTTAGTTCAACTAGGAATCTACTTCTAATCCTAGTAGAACTAGGTATCTAGCAATTATAAATAGGTGATGTAATTCACTTTAAGAGACAACTTTTGAACTCTTCTATTTCTCTACGTTTTTATATTATTTTGCTTTTCATGCGTTCTTCCATGAGCATGTCTAGCTAAATCTCTCATTCCGGTTGAAGACTTGGTGAACGCTTAAATCCAACGGGTTGTGAGATCTAATTTATACTTTCTACTTTTATTCATATTGGTATTTGTGTTGTTCTCTGTGCTTTTATTACAAATAATCTGATTTATTGTCAAGAATATTTGCCTAGCCAATTGAACTTTCAAATCCGTAATTGTTTGTTTAGTTCGATAACTAGTGGTAACACAACATAATTGATTATGTAGAAGTTTTCGATTATGTTGTGGGGAATGCACAATCTAACTTAAATAAATCCTCGTAGGTATTTATTGGTTAGAATTGGGCCTTTCTAGTTCTTAATGCTGTCGGTAAATTAAATCTTGAGGACGTTCCCAAGGTTGTTTACTGATTAGGGATTTAGTCAACGGACGTTCCTTGACTATCCACAAGGTAAGAAAAGGTGAGGTCGTTAGGTCGTACCAATTGCCATAACCAATTTATCTATCATGAATAATTGTTATCTTTGCATCTATGATCAACCGCGGAATTAAGTGTGATCCTATCTTTAACTGGAATACTCTTCTCTTATATTTATCTCTTCTAATTTTATTAGCTTTTTAGTTTTATTCTTCTTCACAATCAAAACTCCCCCTAATTATTTCATTTTTGAAGGAATTAATTTAAAACCAATCTCTGTGGATTCGACCCTACTCACACATCTACAAAAGTGTTCGTAGGAATTATTTTTGGTGGATTCGACACTCATCACTTTGTTCTTGCTTTCTCTACGACCATGTTTGAGGGAGGTATGGATAAGTGAGTAGTGGATGAGAGAATAGTGGACCAAGTAAGCTCGTCGAGTGACGAGGGAAAACATGCTGCCTCTAACTCCAAGCATTGTTAGGGTGGGGAGGAGGTAAATAACAAGGAAAAAGTTAGCAAACAAGAGGTCGGGAGATTAAAAATTGAGGATAGCATAGTAGCTTCAAGAATAGAATGTTTTGGGGATTTTTGATCTTGCATGAAGGAGTTTGATATAGATGATCTTAGGACTAAATATGGGATGCATGATGAATTTTTGATATGGATCCCTATATCGGAATATCGCCCCAATTATCTCCCAACAAGCTTCGCCTAATTCTATGTGGCCCAGCTAGAAGTTGGTTGTGTTTTTCTGTTCATCCCCCCCCTCCTTTTTGTCTTGTGGTTTTAAGCTTGTTTAAGATTTCTCTAGCCAGATGGTTACCAAGTCCTTTAGTTTGCTAGCCAGCTTCTTTATGCTGGTTAGTAATCTGCTCGAGGTCCCATCCGCCTCCTAATTTCATTCATTTTACGTGCGCAAGAAAGCCAGTGTTGGGCTATTTAATTTTACCTCTAAGGGGATGCATGGAAATCCAACCATGTAGGTAGAATGCTAGGATAGCAAAAATATTTGAAAAATAAAATCTCCATGAGACCTGACCATGTAGGCAAAATGTAAAGCTGACCATGTACTCGAAAGGCGATAAATAAAAGAATATTTTAGATTATGACAGACATAAGAAAAGTCGAATTAATTAGGGTAGAATTATTCTCGGAGCGTTTTACATTTTATTAAACTAGTAAGCATGAGATTAGCCTAAATGCCACAGAAAAGTCCAAACAGCACCATCCATAGGCAAAATCTAGCAGCAATGGCAATATGAACTTTATTCATACCTATAATTTAACTCAACGATCCAAAGGACATCTTTTCCCTTTTCATCTGATTTCTTCCTCTAATTATCATTTTAATTTTTGAAATTAAAAAATAAAATATTATTTTATTAGTTATTGAATTATATTGATGTAATACGAATAGCATAAAATCAAATCAAAATAAAAACTTAAAATAATAATAGGGATTCACATAATGAAAAAAAGGCAAAGTATCACTTTTGGTCCCCCTAGATAGGGCCCTTCTCACTTGCAGTCCCACGGTTTACGTGTTCAACACATTTAGTCCCAAAATCCTTTTTTTTTAACAGAAATGGTCCTAATCCGTTAACACTAATGGAAATGGCACGTGACAGTCAACTGGGACAAAATATCACTTTTGGTCCCACTAGATAGGCCCCTTCTCACTTGCGCCGACGCTTTAAATATTCAACACCTTTAGTCCCAAAATTTTATTTTTTAATAGAAATGGTCCTGTTCCGTTAACAACTATGGAAACGGCACGTGATATGGCCAAAGGACACTAGTCAACTCTTTCATCCAATTTCTGATATTGTCTGATCGTCTTTTGATTCCTTGGCAAGAATTCGGTTGGTGACATCTACTTCTCCATTAGCCTAGGAGTGTGTCACTGATTTAAACATCTGCTTGAACGTAGACCCTTGCACCAGTCTTGTTTTATGGCCTTGAATTGTCGGCCATTATCTACGATTATTTCATGAGGGAGCCTAAAACGACATACAATATTTTTTCATAAAAATTTCATCACCTCCGTTTCTGTGATGCGAGTGAGTGGCTCAGCTTCCATCCATTTAGTGAAGTAATCGATAGAAGGAATTTTCTCCATCCAGGTGCTAGAGGAAATGGTCGCACAATATCTATCCCCCACTGTGCGAAGGGACATGGTGATAGCATGGTTGTCAGCGGCTTTGTAGGTTGATGTATGAGGGAGGAATGTTTTTGGCATTTCTCACATTTGATCACTAGTTGCTTTGCATCTTGTTTCATGGAAAGCCAGAAGTTTCCTGCCCGCAAGGCTTTGTTGCCGAGCACCCAGATGCCCGCAATCGCTCCACAATAGTCACTGTGTATTTCTTTTAGGATATGCATCCCTTATGATTGGGATAAACATCTGAGTAGAGGATGTGTAAAAGATTTCTTGTATACGATACCTCCTTGTAGTAAAAAATGGGTAGCTCAGGCTTTAAGCCTGGCAGACTCCCATCTATTATGTGGAAGGCATCCCTCTTCCAACCATTGGATGACGGGAGTACTCCAATCTTCTGAGAAGGATATGACTTGAATACAAATTAGAGCTCTTGGTTGAGGTAGGTAATGTATGGTGATGTGCCTTGTTCTACAATCTTCTAAAGTGCTAGCTCCTTGATGTTTTCTTCTCTTGGAATTTGAACAACAAGAATGCTATCAAATCCCATTTTGAGTTCCCATATCTGCTTTGGATAGTGAATCATGTTTCCTCTTTGGCTTCATAAGAGCCTTCCATCTGCTTCACTATCAACTGGGAGTCTGAATAAGCTATCACATGTCTAGCTCCCATATCTTGCGACCTGAGTCCTGTTATGAGTGCCTCATATTCAGCCTCGTTGTTGTAGGGTTTGAATCCAAATTTAATAGCGAAAGTCGAAGTCTTCTCCTTGAGGTGAGATGAGGTGAGGACAATGCTTGCACCGCTACCTTGGATGGGGACGACCTATCTACATGCAACAACCATTTATCGGCTTGGGGGGTGCCTTCTTCAAAGGTTCCTACCGTTTCAAAGACGAAATCGGCTAGGGCTTGGCCTTTGATGGTAGTTCGAGGTAGAGAAGAGATATCGTACTCGCTTAATTCTACCACCCATTTCACCAATCGCCCTAAGGTGTCTGGCTTGCCCAGCGTTTGTTTCAAAGGTAGGTTGGTCTTCACTCTGATGCAATATGAGAGGAAGTATAGACGTAGCCTTCTAGCAGTAGTGACCAATGCAAGGGCCATCTTTTCGATTAGAGTATATCGTCCTTTTGCTCCATTGAGGACCTTGCTGACATAATAGTTTGGCATTTGTTTCCCCTTCTCTTCACGAATCATGACAGAGCTGACTGCTTGAGGGGTGGCTGACAGGTACACATAGAGAGTGTCCCTTGGGGAAGGCTTCATCAATAGAGGGAGCCCTGCTATATATTGCTTGAGTCCCTGAAAATCTGATTTGCAGGTGTTATCCCCAATTGAACTCATTCACCTTCCAGAGGACTTCCAAGAAAAATAGACTTTTTTCTGCCGATTTAGAGATGAATCGGCTTAGTGCTGCCACCCTCCCTATCAGCCCTTGTACTTCGTCGATGTTTGAGGGTGCCTTCATGTCTAAGATGGCTTTGATCCTGAAGGGGTTGGCCTCAATCCGTCTTTGGGTAGCCATGTATCCCAGGAATCGCCCTCCTTTCACTCCAATTGCGCATTTCCCAGTAATGAATTTCAATCGATACTTTCTTAAAATGGCAAACGTCTCCTCCAAGTTTACGACATGATCCTGAGTTTCCTTGCTTTTTATAAGCATATCATATACATAAACTTTGATTTCTTTCAATTTGAGGTCGAAATATTTTGTCCACCAAGCGCCGGTAGGTGGCTCCAGCATTCTTTCAGCCAAATGGCATGGCCTTGTAACAAAATGTTCCAGCAAACATAATGAAGTTGACTCTTTTGCGATCTTCCGGAGCTAGCATTACTTGGTGGTACCCTTGTGATGCATCCATCGTGCTTAAGAATTAACATCCAGATCTGGAGTCTACCAGTTGATCAATTCGAGGGAGAGGATAAAAATCTTTACGGCATGCCTTATTGAGATCTGAAGTCGATGCACATTCACCACTGCCCTCCAAGCTTGGGAACTAACACCACGTTAGACAGCCATTAGGGGAATTGTATTTCATCAATATGGTCGGCTGCCAATAGTCTGTCTACTTCCGCCTGGATTATTTTATCTTTTTCAGGCCCGAAATGCTTCTTCTTTCATTTCACTGGCTTCATACGAGGATCGGTATTAAGGTGGTGGGTTATGATGTTGGGGTCAATTCCTTCTAAATTTGAGAAGTTGATGCAAAAATGTCTGCGTCATGGCGTAAACGCGTGTCGGCTCTTTTAATTCAGAACCAATTCATGTGAATTTTTCTGGATCCCTAGGTATAACCTCAATGTTCATTAGTTCCGCCATTGGTTGGACCTTGGAGAATGTTTTCCCGTCTTTATCTTCAATGTCCTCTTTTTCATGTTTGTTGGGAGGTGCCTTCTTATTGTGCTTGTTGGAGAATGTCTCATTGTCACATTTGTTGGAGGGTGTTTCCTTAGGATTCATCCCTGCTTCTCTTTTGTCCTATGCGCTCGGCCTCTATATAACATTTGCGAGGTTGGAGGGGGTCCCCTTGTACCTCTCCTACACCTCCAAGTGTACGGAATTTGATCTTCATGTCATAGGTGTATATCACTGCTTGAAAGGTATTGAGGGTGAACCTTCCTAGAATGACATTATAGGCTGAAGGGTGTCTACCACCAGGAATTTTAGTAGGCATGTTGTTCAAGCGGCACCAGCGCCTAAAGTCAAAGGGAGTGAGAGCGTGCCTCTCGAATGGACTACTTCCCCTGCGAATCCATAGAGAGAGGTGTTCACTTTTTCTATAGGTGTGTCTTCTAGTTGCATTTGGTCATATGCCTCTCCAAACAATATTGCAACGGAGTTTCCTGAATCTATGAAAATGCGTCCCACTTTATAATTGGCTAATAATGCGGTGATGACTACAACATCATTGTGGGGGCTTTTTGGGACCTAAACGTTCCGTGCTCCCAAACTGGATGAGGGGGCATCCTCTATGGTACTAACATCCCAGATTTCCTTTATGGTCGTGCCGTGCGCCTCTCTAACTTGTGTTTTTCTTGCATAATGGGAATCGCCTCCGTGTGGTCCTCTTACAATCATTCGTGTTACTCCCTTTCTAGGAGGATCGTTGGTTTCAGACTTTCTTCACAGGCATTCCTGCATTCTTCATTTGGTAAAGTTTCTAGAGGAGAAGTATTCACTTCCTTCCCCTGTTTTCTTCTTGCTTGATGTATGGTCCGGTTCCTCGAGCCTTTTTTTAGCAGACATACTCCCGAGATATTCATTTTGGATAAGCATCTCGATCTAATTTGGTGTAGTTACACGTAAACCTCTCGTAATTTAGAAAATAACATCTAATTTCCTTAAGTTTTTTTCGTCTAATAGATTCCACTATTAAGAAAAATTCAACGAAAATCCATATTCACCTCAATAGCATAATCACTGACTTGTTACAAATCAAATAGATATTTTTACTAATCAAACTATCCTTACACATATACACTTCACATGCTAATGCATGTGAGAAGGCTCCTTTATAGGGATAGTTTGGTTAGAAAATGTTCATTAGAGCTTCATTATTTTTATTTTATTATTTTACTAATATTAGAAAATACAAATGATTTTTATTCATAGATGGATTTGTCAGACGAAAACAGACGTAAAGGGGTACCAAATGTAAATTTTCAAATCATGAGAACTACGTGAATAATTACAAAAACTCAGGACAAGGTGACAAAAACATATATGAAGGGTACTAAATATAATTTTTCAAACTATAAAAGAACTACGGTGTGATTACACAAAACCTCTGAGAAAGATGGTTAAGTATTTGTAATTGAGATAAATTTTGAGTACTTTTCATTATTTTTCAGAAATTGGCTTATTATTTGTTTGAAAATATGTTAATAAATTTGACCACAAATTAATGTTATTTCACTGTTAATATCCATTTGGATTTTGTATTTATTATAATTATTTCACATTATATTTTAAACAATTTTTTTAAGATATTTCTTTTTAGGTGTTTTAATATTATCTATTGTATTTTTGTACTTATTACAAGTATCATCACATTTTATTTGAAATTACGATAATTAGTCACTGTTCAATTTGACTTTCTATGTATGCTTTTGAAACGAGATAATTACAGTTTTAAGTCTCATACATTGTCACTAATTCATTTTCAATCCCTAAACATATTGAAATTCTATTTTAGTCCTTGAACTTCTAAAATATTAACAGTTTCGGTCCTTAGGCGTAATTAATGACCATTTTTTCCAATCAAATTAAATATATAGTACAATTATCTATTCTCTATGCTCATGATCAGGCTCAACATGCTTCCAAAAATAAAATTAAACCTCGATAAATTCATATCTTGCTTTCACTGCTTTATTTCTGGGTATTCCAAGTTCTCAATTTTATAAATTTCCTCCAACCACACTATCGCAATAGATGGTTCGCAAGTACTTGGCCCCTTTAGCAGCAAACAACACAACTCCATTTAAAAATTTTGAAATATAAATATTTTCAAGATACTCAAACAATCTTTCGAAGGACTAATCTGAAAAACATGAACTACCTTTGAATGCATCTGTGAATTATTTTCTTTAAGAATAAGCAAGAATACTAAAAAACGTATGAGAACTAGGATGTTTGGTGGTGAATCATGTAGAGATTATGTGAAATACGACTGCAACTGTAATGCTATAAAGAAAACTAATTGTTGGTGAGCAGACTTTGTGTGTGAGAGTTGAAGTGAAGTTTAAAAATAAAGTTTTCTTTCTTGACTTGCCTAATTTCTATTTATAAGAGCAGGACAAGAGAAATTGGGAGGTTGTTGAGGGTGGTTTAGATATCTATAGATTCCTTGAGATGTCTTTTTTCCCAAGAAATAGTTAGTTTGGTTGTATACCACATCATTTGTGTCCCACAAGAGCAGGAATCAAAGCTCATATCAGTAAAAAATAGTTGATAAAGGGGAAGTGCTTACCTGTCAATTAGAGTGATTAATTTGCTAACCTTACTGAATCTCAAAATGTTTCAAGAACTGCATTAGTTTGATTAGGCCATTCTGTACACATCTTGTAAAAATGATGATGTCATCTGCATAAGCCAGGTGGGACACCTTAGTTCTGCAACTTGTTTGGTAGATCATATTTATATTGTGCAAGAAGCAATGACCAAATCCCTTGGATAAAACCTTTGCTGCAAGAATGAATAGATCTGGAGAGATAGGATCTCCTTGTCTGAGACCTTGTGCGAATTTAAAGTATCTAGAAGGTTCCATATTTCCAGTTGACTTTGTCATAAGCTTTGGATATGTCCAATCTATGATGAGGTTGAGTTCGCTATATCTCAAGTCAAGATGATGTGTCATTTCTTTTTCTTGAGCAAGACCGATATTGTCAACAATGATTCTACCCAGAATAAAACCATGTTATAAGGGGGAGATGAGGCCAAGAAGGGCTTGAGCAATCTTATTATGAAGGAGCTTTGACATGATTTTGTTGGTCGCATTGCAGAGGGAGATGGGTCTAAAGTTCGACCAAGATTGTAGAGAATCATTTTTAGATATGGGGGTGATGGTAGTAGTAGGGAAACATCTTGGCATAGGTGTGCCATCAAAGAAATCTCTGAAAACTTCTATAATATATTCTGCAGTAGGTTTGAAAGAAAGCTGAGGAGAATTCATCTAGGCTAGTCAGACTATCTTTATTGATAGAGAAAATAGTTTCTTAGATATCTTCTAAGAATGGGGTTCTGCATAGGTTGAGGCCAACTTCTTTAGGAGGTTGATGGAACTGAAAGGGGAAGTCTTGGTCGTGGAGGGGAGTTGGATTGGTACAAATAAGGTCCTTAAAGAAGGCAATAATAGATTCCTTTATTTGAGTTGGTAAAGTTATTTCTTGTTAGTTTTTCATTACTCTATGTATTCTAGCTTTCAATATTTTCTTCCTCACTAGTGGTGGAAGAACTTGGTGAAATGATATTGAACATGGCTAGGATGAAGAATACAGTTTTGATGACTACGAGACTAAAGAAAAACGAGAACATGAGTGTGTGATGTTAGTGTCTGGGTATTTTTCTATCATTTATATAACCGTTCTTGTATTGAAATATCTTAATTTATAGTTTTTTATGAATAATTGTTTTAAGAAACATTGTGACGGTTTATCTAACAAATTTGTTCTAAAGGTTGTTTCAAAAAAATTGGAATGGTTTATATATATATAAACTGTTCCAATATGTATTAGAAAGCCGTTCCAAATATCAAATAACAAAAGTTGTACTTAACTTATAATAAATCCGTTATAAAACTTATCCTATCATACCCATTCTATGTTCTGGTTACGATACATCAACATCTATGAGCAGGATCCATACCAAACTATAAAACATATAAGATTCCATCTATTTAATCATATCCAATGATTTAATTTAAAATAGAATGGCTTGATTGAATGATGCACATTCCATAAAGACCGATTATATATTTTGGGCACATATCTCGACAATCATCTATCATGTTTTCTTTTATCCGTTTGATCATATCTAACTGTCTAATCTAATATCAGATAGTCTGATCAAGTGATACAGTACAATAATATAATATAATATGATAGTAACATCAATACAATACTTACAACTATGAATGTACAAATTTGTTTCATTTCGTGAAAATGTACCAATATCACGCAAAATATTTTTATGTACTTAATGGTATTATTTATCAAATTATATACTTCTCTTCGATATTAACCTGTCGGAAATATGTTACTTTTTATTTTTTTTTGATTTAGGGGAAAAATATGTTTTTTAAATAGCTTTTGGAACGATACTAAAATAATTTGGAAAGGGGATCTTGTATATGCAAAAAAATGTTGACGTTTAGAAATTTTAAATGGTCTTGGAACATATTTTTAACAATTTGTAATGATGTTTGTATCACTTTTGGTTTCTATAATTGAGTTTAGTACAGTATTAGTAAAATGACATCGTTTAAATATTTTAGGCGAGCATGTGCAAGATTATACACTAGGATGTAAAATAATTGAAAATGGACTAAATTGCTCATTTTAAAGCTAGAAAAGGGTAAAATTGTCCAAAATTCCATCCGTGGACCTAATTTAAGCAATTTTAAAAGTTATTGGACTAAATTGAAAATTCACGAACTTAAAGGACAGAAATTAAACGCTGGGAAACTTAAAGGACCAAACAAATCCTTTTCCCTATATATGTCCCCAAAATCTTTTATCCTCTCTTTTTCTTTTCTTTTCTCTTTCTTTCATATACATATATATGTATGTAGATATATTATTTACTAATATATATATATCATTTACATATATATATCATTTAATAATATATATATTATATATATATATGATATTATTATTATTTTATTTATTTAATTAAACTTTTCTCAAAATACCCATCACGTCCCTCTTAAATTTCCTTAATTAATATAAGTTGTCCCTAAATATTATAATGAACTCCAATTTAATCCGTTCAAGTTTTATTGTATTTCAATTATGACCAATAATTTATTTACCAATTAACTAAGTTTCATAAGAATTTACCATTTAATCGTACAATTATGTATTATAATCCTTGGGGCGTAATATTGGTGCTAGCCAACTAACGTAAAATATTTACGCTGCTGAAAAAGTATGAACTGATTCATGCCTAGTTTGTATTCGCCTACATATATACGTGAAAATATTGATACCTCCACCACACTTCTTTTAGGTACTCGTCAATGCTGGCCAAGAAGCTTGTGAATTCAACCACACTTTCGAAATCATCTAACTTGTTCACTATCCAAGAGCAGTCTACTATTCATCAGAAAAGAGGTGACGGTAGTTTAAAAAAAAAAGCATCCGAATCACACACTAGTAAGTGGTTAATTTTGCATATTTTCTTTATTGTGCTATTCTTATACATTTGGCTGGTTCTTAATTAAACTGACGATGCTAGGGTCTCATTCAAGAGTCTGTGTGCAAGATTAAGGTGATTTGCAGCCTCGAGATGAATCAGTAAGTTTATTACCCCTAGCTCTAATTAGCTTTCTTAAAATGCACATGCTTCGAGTACTAGATTTTATAGTATTATGGGAGGTAGGTCCATGTAAAACTATGGCAGTCCTCATGCACTTATCTTTCCCAATTAAACTACAAATTATATTTTCTAGCTGCTTTTGTTGGCTAATTATACTTTTGAGTGGGTAGTAGCTCTTCTCATTTCCATTCCCCTTCTTGTCATAGAAACTATTACTAGCAAGATACCTAGGCTTTCAGGCTAAGACAAATTTGGCCCAGCTTACACTGATAATAATGTCTCTGCACCAATCAAGGATTGTCTTGCATCGGCTTCATTCTTATTTTTTCAATAGATTTCTAAAGATGCGCGGGGGACAAACTTCAAAGAATAGGAAAAAAATGATAAATGCAATAACCGAAAAAGAAGAGAAAAGAAACAGAAAAAAAAAAGCTAGCCACAAAAAAAAAAGGAAAAGGAAACAGAGAAACAAGTGATATCCACAAAAAACAAGCAGAAAAAAAAAAAGCAATATCCACAAGAAAAAACAAAAAAGAAAAAGTGATATCCACTCATCAACGTCGTGTTGTTGCTGTGGATGTAGAGGCAATTGAGTGATTGGAAAATAATTTTTGCTGCTCACAAGATAGAACACACAATAGCCTATATTACTGCGTGTCAGGTACGTGGTATTGTAGTTTGCTGTTTAAGTAAGATAGATATTAGTTAATTTATTTTGGTTATAGGAAATAATTTTCATCTGGAAAGTGGCTACTGCAATCTTTACCTATTTGAAGTCATTTATCACCTCACACGAGCTTATAATAACCCATAATCCTTGAATCAAAATAGCTTTACAAATAAAAATGCAATTAATTTCTCTTAATGTGTAAGTTTTTTTAGGTTTTTCCTCTGCGTTCCTATTTAGACTTATAATCTTACACAGTAAGCATATGACTATATTTTTGGCTTTCGTTACTGGCTTATTCAAGATAAGTTTGGATTGTTTGGACTATGATTCACTGTTTTTGGATGTCAATATGCATTCATTTGTTAACCGAAGCTATTAATTGGATTTGATATTTCATTTTGCATTTGTTGTAATCATTTGTTTTCTATTGATGTGTTGAGGGAATTCTTGTAACGAAATGTTCCTAAGTAATTTCCTTTAACTTACCGAAAATTTCTTGTAGTTATGTTCAATCGACGGGATGTGGTTGTCTTAAGGTTTTCAACGCCTCATCTTGTTTAAAAGGTGATACTTCCATGGTTACTCTTTCTCTCCTCTTATATCTATATGCGTAGTAGTCAATGGCGCAGTATGCCGCAGGCTTCTCGCCATTCTTGGCCTATGGCGCGTGCCTTCATCTTGGCGCGAACGTAGGCGCCATACGGACTGTTGGCCATGCGCACCTTTGTGGCGCGCCGTTACGGACCCAGGCCTTTTAAGCCTGGGCGGTTGGGCCCATCAAAATTGTTTTTGACAAAGTACCTAATAACCTTATAAAATAAGGAAAGAGGAGACATAAAGTCATTGTGGATTTTTGGACTGGTGCTGCATGCATGTTACAAACTCCAAAACTTTCAAACTTGAGTTCTAAAATTTTAAGAGAGGATCGAGATTGAACAGGCATACACAAATGTCAGTTGCCTCCCATAGCCACAGACTGCCGCTGTCACTTGCCACAGACACAACACACCAAATCAGTTTGTCCCCTTTCTCTTATTCTTATTCGTCCTCCCTATTCTTTAATCGCGTTTCCCTTTTTTTTTCTTAAATTTTTTGTTCTTATTATCCTAGTGTGTTTCTGTTTATTTTTGCTTTAATATGTTTGTTTCTTCATTCCTTATATTGTGTCTAATTTTGATACTATGTAATGTAACAATGTAGGTATGTAGTTTATGTTTATAATTTTTTAAGTATAAACATGGTCTATTATGTCATTCTTTTTTATCAAATTCATGTGCCTGAAATTCTGAACACCAAAAGCACATATAGAAGTTCTGAGATTATTTTGTCTTGGTAAGGTTGGTATATATGAGTTAGTGATCTATGTTAAAGCTTTTGTTTTCTACTGATGCGTTGAGGAGGAACTAATATACCATCAATACATTGTTTTGTAAATAATAATTATTTGCATCTAAGATAATAATTATCAAATTTTAAGAGTAAAGATAATTACACAACCCTTCAAAAAAATTAATTAGTAACTAACCACATTATAAAATTAGCAAATAAATATATATTAGCATAATACCTTAACAAATGGTAAATAGATAGACACATTCACAGGAAATTCAAGTTAAGTGACCATTAAATCCAAAACATAATTCATCATTAAATATTTAAGACTATAATCAAAGTGGGAAAATGAGGAACTAAGTTGCCTACCTTATGTATTCATTTTAAAAGACACTATTAATGGAAGGCATACTAGAATTTAATAAATATAAAAAGTAATTATAACAACTAATTTATTATAAAGTTATTCTAGTCAACTAAAAAAATTGCAAGAAACTTTAGTGCTATTCACACATTTTATAAATACAGATATATAGATAGTAAAACCTTTATTCTATTTGAAATTAACTATAAGTTAAATTTTCAGAATCCAACTTGTATGATTCTGCAAATTGTAAAAACAAAGATTTTCAAATCATATGAGGTGTGTGTAATCACATTATGTTGCAAGAAGGGTTGTGTAATTATCTTTACTCTTGAAATTTGATAATTATTATCTTAGATGCAAATTATTATTATTTACAAAACAATGTATTGATAGTATATTGGTTCTATCTCTTGGTCAAAGTTTATCAAATTATTTATTACCTTTTCTAATCATGTTTCTAATTTATTATTAATTTATTTCAGATCAAAAAGTCGGGTGGAAAGGGGGTTACAGACAGAGTTCGAAAAGGTCAAATCTTGGATGATTCCATCATCTATAATTGAGTTGCGAAAACTTCTGGATAGGTATCCTACATTTGCACTGAATTCTTTCTGATTAAAGAATTTCTTTCTAGTTGCTCTGGAATAATTAGGAGATTCTCTTCAAATTATTTATTTATTTTAGATCGAACTTTTTTAAGTTCCTCATTTTTTTCACTTTGATTAGAGTCTTGTATATTTAATGATTTAATGGTTAATTATTATTTTGCTATTGATAAATGGTCCGGGAACAAAGTCGGAGGCATAATAGCATAAGGGCTGACCTATCGTAAAAGGCACCAGTGAGTTCTTTGTTTAATTATCTTCATGTGCATGGGTAATTTAGTTCAAAAAATAACAAAGAAAAAGAAGGATGGTGGAATTATCCGAATTATAATTATAACTTAAAATTAATTTATTATTATATATAAAAATAAAATTTTCCTAGTTTTATTTCAAAAATTGAACTTTTCTACATTTTGATAAAATCTATATCAAACTCGTTCAGGCAAGACCCAAAAACCCCAAAAGATTCTATTCCTAAAGCAACTATCTTGTACTCAATTTTTCTTCTCCCTACTCCTCTTGTCTAACTTTTTTCTTGTTATTTACCTACGATAGCAGGAGAGGTAGAGGTTTTCCTTCATGACTCAACGAGCTGGCACAAAAGCATAATACGGAAGTTTGTTGTGGAGAGCGCTATATCGTTTGAAATCTTTTTGAATAAGCTAAATATATGTGATTTGAATTCAAATACACCGAGATAAATCAAATTAAGTCTTGTCATGTCTACATGACAATTTGAAAAGATTCCTTGATCATTTGCCTTTAATCTACTATGCGTAAAGCAATTAATAACTAACAAAAGAGGATAAGAGGATAAGAAAATAAGAAAGAAGAAGGGTGCTACCTGATCACGAAAAGATCAAAATTGTATTACTCACAAAATATAGCATCAACTAGCGGTGGAAACGAGCTGAGCTCGAAATTCTGATTCAAACTCAAGCTAGAGCTTTTTATTTTTTATTTATAATAAAATAAAATTAATTTAGAATATTTATTTATTATGCTAGATTGACAAGTCCAAATTATTTTTAACAAAAATATATTCTGAACTTTCTTAAACTATTAGATAATTCAAGAAATAATAATTAGTATAAAATAAAAAACCATAGTAACAAATATGAATTTACTAACTTGTTGATTAAGATTATTGTTGTATAGAGATTTATAGATAACAATATTTTACTATTGAACATAGAGTTAACTATACAAAAAATTTATAAAAAATATTGAAAAATTTTGAAAAGCTTGCAAGAGCATATAATTCTTCTAGTCTTCAAGGCTTTTCACTTTGGGGGCTCGTATGATACTTGGGCTTCGGAAAGGAGAGATGTAAGAAAATTACCAACTTGATCCTTAGCCCAAGTATTATATTTGGTTACTTACTAAAATCTCGAGCTAGCTCGACTTTAGCCTGAGTCGAGCTCCAAACATGCCAGCTCAACTCATCTGCCCTCCATAGTATCAAAAGTGCCATTCGAACATTTAATGCAATCATCATTGGAAGAGCATAACCAAATTAAACCCTGATACGGGTTGAATAATGCGATCTCGAGATTCGATCTCCACTAAGAATGCTGATTCGTCCAAGACCAGATTTCGGGTTCTCTGAGAATGAAACAAGTACAGTGAGCTCGTCGGGCATGTCCCCGACAATGACCCTCCGACGCTCAAGTCAGGTTGATCGAGAGAAATGTGTTCTATCTCAAGGTTCGATCACAATAAATGCGTAACAGGTAGTTAATGTCGGCGTTTCGGATCTATATATAGGGCTCAGCAGGTCAAAGTTGACCTGCCACGTGGTCTCATCCTACTGGCCCGCGTCCGCGATCGGACAACTATCATTGTTCGGGTCTTCGGAGGCAGATGGATCCGGGTTGGGTCTGTTCGACCCGACCGATAGAAAAGACGCGGATCCTCGCTTAAATGATGAAAATGCCCTTAATGAAAGGCTTTTTTGGTATTTCCTAAGCATTCTCCATTAACCACACATCATTACTCCAGCACTTATCAAAAAGTGGAGGTACCACTTTTGGAGAAGTCCTTCGGTCGCGTCTATCACCTCCTCCATCCGTTCATCCACCTGTCACCATCTCACGGGTTTCCAAGCGGCGCGTCTCCCCAGAGGTTGGGCCTTATAAATACCCCCCTCTTTCAAACATTCTTCTCTACCCCACATACAAGTGTCCAGCGACCAGCACTGTTGCTCCTGAGTTCGCGTTCGACCTGCTGCTTCCAGAGCCATCCTGCTTTTTAATGTACAATGACTTCCAGCTCTAGTTCGAACTCTAAGTCGCGACCTGGCTCTAGGTCTTCTGCGACCCCTTCTGAGTTTGCGTCTGGGTCCTCATCTGATTCTGTGTCTGGGTCTGCGTTCAGGTCTGCTCACGGTTCTTTCTCTACCTCCCCAAAAAGGAACAAAAAATTCCCTATTTCCAAAATTACTGATGAACAAGCAGGTCCTTCTACTCTTGCAAAATTCCAAGATAGGCTTGCTAAAAACACTTGGGAGGGCGTGGTCAGTAGAGTTAGGACACCTGTTCTTAAGATTAGGGAGAAATGCCACATACCCTCCGATTATGACATTGTTATTCCTGCCACTTTTGATTGCATGCATCGTCCTCCTGAGGGTTTCAGCACTTTTTCTATCAAACACCTCGATGCTGGACTTCGATTTCCTTTGGCTCCCCCCATAGCCTCGATTTTGATAAACTGGGGTTGTGCCCTATGCAACTTTCCCCTAATTCTATTTCTCATATTGTCCTCTTTGTTGTAATAATGCAATTCTTAGGTATAGAACCCAGTTTTGATAATTTTTGGAGTCTGTACACTTTCACCACTTCGAAACGATCCGGCAGTAGGGGTTTCTTTTATCTTTCGGTCAAGCCCGACTGTGGATATCTGAGCACCTTGAAGTCGAACGTAGGAGTCTGGTTAGATCGCTACATTTTCATTCGATCTCCTAGAGGTGTCTGGCCCTTTAAAAACGAATGGACCAAATATAAACTCATTCCGAAAATAAGTGGAGGGGGGCTGGAGGGCGATCAGATAAATAACCTAACGGCTTATAAATACGACCCCAAGAAGCTTCTCACTGAGAAGGTTTTTCAACTATTTGGGCTCTCTCCAGCTTCCCTCCACATCGAAGAGTCTTTAGGTGATTTTCTTCTTCTGGTCCCATTTATTCCATTGTTGTTGTGCTCGCATGTACTAACCTCTCTAATTCTGCAGATAGTCTGATCATGCGTTCGCGCAATGCTATGCGGATGAAGGCGGCCCAAAATAAATTGAGGAATGGGAAGCAGGTCGCAGCTTCTTCCGTTCTCCCTCCGAGTTCGCCTGCCCCTGTTCCTTCGAAGGCTCGTGTACCTGCTAGCCCAACCGACCAGCGACCCATCACGGTCGATAGTGAAGAGACTCCTTCCACTCCTGCAGGTCACCACGTCTCTAACTCCTCAGAGTTAGAACTAAATTTGGATGTGGTCAGTGGTGACCAGGGGGCCGAGCAAGAAAAGCGTGACCCTTCGGGCGAGGAGCGATCCAAAAAGAGGAAGCAGTCTTCACCCAAGCGAGGGTTAGGGGACAAGGCCAAGCAGAAGCCAAGCGACAAGGGCAAAGGGAAGGAGCCCGCAGAACCCTCTAGCCCTCACAAGCCTAAGCCGCAACGCTCGAATTTTTTAAGCAGGATGGTTAGGGAAGCCGCAGAGAAGACTAGTCAGAGTGAGGATTGGGACAGATTTTTGAGGTTGGCTCAGCTCGCCTCATGTTGGGAGGACAACAGGGCAGCCCTTCGAGGAAACTAACCACCTCCGAAGTGGGATAGCATAACCAGTTCGGCACTCTATGGCGAGGCAGGGGGCGACTCCTTCGACCTCTATGATTCCCTCACCTCCGTTCGCGATCAGGGTTCGCTAGTGATGAACAACCCCATCCGGCTTGAGGAGTTTGGGGCCCAAGCTCATCTACAGGTATATATTTTTTGTTAATCGTGTATCTCCTCGTTCTGTTCTTTTAACTGGCTTCGTCCGACCTCGCAGGCCTTGACCTTTTTCCGGAGTATTGCTTTGAAATGCACCCACTACCGGAAGAGCTTTATTTTAATGGACCAGAAGCTGCAAACTCTTAAGGCTCAACTGGCAGAGTAGGATCAGGCGGACCTCAGGCATGTAGATGACATGATGGCCCTCGGTGATAAAATCAAAAGCTTAGAGGCTGAGCTCGATGCTGTCAGGAAGGAGAAGGAGATCGCTCTTTCCGAAAAGGAGGTGGCTTTGTCCGAAGCCAAGAAGGAGGCGTTCGAGGCTGGTCGTGAGGTCGGCCTCATTGAGGGCTACAAGCATGGAATAGTGGAAGGCCAAGTTGGTCGCATTACCGGAAGAACATCATCAAGTCTTGGCCAACTCAAGGATGTCCGCAGTTCGTGATTTTTTGAAGACCGACACTTTTACGACTGCTCTTGAGATCAAGTCCGCGGATTCATTCGCCAAGGGTTATGAGACTTGCCAGGCCCAAATCGCAAAACTTGGTGGATTTCAAGAGTCCTTTGATCGCGGTCAGCTGGATATCACGCTTGATGGCGACCTCCAACCTTATCTTGTTGAGCCCGACCTGAAGGATGATGAGTTCATGGCTCTAAGGGACGAGCTGGAAGCGGAGGCTAACGCATGACGAGTCCCGGTCATCTAATTTTTTGTAATAGGATTCTGACTTGAACAATCTTGAATCGTAAATTCTAGGGATCGTTTTTTGACATGTAATTCTTTTGGGAACTGAATATTGGGGTGTGGATTTTTGGTCGCTCCTGTAAACGATATTCGATCAATAGAAACTTTTGACAACTTTTTGCAGCTCGCGTATTTTGCTTCTCTCTATCTCTATCTACTGAATGCTTTCCTTTATTCATAGATCGTATGTCTTTTGGATCGCAAGATATTAGTCTTCTTTTAATCGTCTTTTAGATTGCAACTTTCTTGGGCGCCTCCTTTTCGGTTGGCGTTTGAAGTGCATCTTTTTCAGATCGCACTTTTAGGCTACGTCTTTCTCAGATCGCACTTTTAGGCTGCGTCTTTCTTAGATCGCACTTTTAGGCTGCGTCTTTCCCAGATCGCAGTTTTGTTGAACGCCTCTTTCTTAGTTGGCGTGTGAAGTGCTTTTCAGATCGCACTTTTAGGCTGCGTCTTTCCCAGATCGCAGTTTCGTTGAATGGCTCTTTTTCAGTTGGCGTGTGCAGTGCATCTTTTTCAGATCGCACTTTTAGGCTGCGTCTTTCCCAACTCGCAGTTTCGTTGAATACCTCTTTTTCAGTTGGCGTGTGAAGTGCATCTTTTTCAGATTGCACTTTGAGGCTGGGTCTTTCCCAGATTGCAGTTTCGTTGAACGCCTCTTTTTTAGTGGGGGTGTGATATTTCGAGCAATTTAATAGTAAACGAAGGTGAAGCAGAAGATAAACGTAAATATTGGATCCCAGTAATATGAAAAGATAAAATGGATTCCTTTAAAATTGTTCCGAATAGATTACAAGGGAATTACAAACTGTACGAGTTTCCATGGTCATTTTCTAACACAAAATATTCGAACTCCATGTCATATGAACTTGCGAACTCACAGCTGATGGTCTTTCACAGGCTCCTTTTATCTTCCAATGATTGTTCGGCCTTTCACAGGCTCCCTTTGATGCGATCTCGCCGTAGTTGATGGCCTTTCGTAGGCCCTTTCGATGCGATCTCACCGCAGTTGATGGCCTTTCACAGGCTCCTTTCGATGCGATCTCGCCGCAGTTGATGGCCTTTCATAGGCTCCTTTCGTCTTCGAATGATTGTTCAGCCTTTCACAGGCTCCCTTCGATGCGATCTCGCCGCAGTTGATGGCCTTCCATAGGCTCCTTTCGATGCAATCTCGCCGTAGTTGATGGCCTTTCACAGGCTCCTTTCGATGCGATCTTACCGCAGTTGATGGTCTTTCACAGGCTCCTTTCGTCTTCGGACTCCCGGGCTCATGCATAGAATCTTTACAAATTTTGTATGTTCCAAGGACGTGGCAAGTTTCGTCCTTGCATGTCTTGCAGCCTGTATGTCCCTTTCTTCTTGATCTCGGTCACCTTGTACGGCCCCTCCCACGGTGGTTCTAGTTTTCGCACATGCTTGGAGGCTTCGACCTTTTTGAGCACGAGATCTCCCACTTGGAGCTGTCTTGGTCGAATTCTGCGATCATGGCTTTTCATCATCAATCCCTTGTGGTGCAGAATTCTCGAATATGCTGCGTCCCTCTTTTCTTCGATCACAGTGAGGTCAAAGCTTCGATCCTGCTGGTTAGTTTCAAAGTCATACATTGCGACCCTTTGGGACTCTTCACCGATCTCCGCTGGGATGATAGCTTCGGTTCCATACACCAAGCAGAATGGAGTCTCTCCTATAGCTGTCCGTGGTGTCGTTCGATAAGCCCATAGCACTCCAGGTAGTTCGTCAACGCACGATCCTTTATTCTCCAGCCGCGTTTTCAAGTGTTGGAGGATCGTTCTGTTGGTCACCTCCATCTGCCCGTTGGCTTGTGGGTTCGCAACTGCCGTGAAGTGCTGTGCGATCTTGAGCCCCTTGCACCATTCCGTGATTTTTCTTTCCTGAAATTGTGTATCGTTATCAGAAATTAAAATCCGGGGCAAATCGAACCTGCAAAAGATGTTTTTCCAGATGAAATTGATGATTTCTTTCTCGGATATTTTAGCGACCGCCTCTGCTTTGACCCACTTGGTGAAGTACTCCACTTCGACAATGATAAATTTCTTCTGGGCCTGTGCTAGGGAAAAGGGTCCAACAATGTCGATCCCCCACTGGTTGAACGGGCAGGCTATCTTGATCGGTTCGATCGGGGTCGCAGGTTGGTGTATCAGGAACGCATATTTTTGGCAGCTCTCGCACCTCTTCACCAACTCCTTTGAATCTTTTGCCATTGTGGGCTAATAGAATCCCTGTCGAATTATTTTCTGGGCCAGTGACCTCGCGCCCGAATGGTTACCACAGCTCCCTTCATGAATTTCGTGCATCACGTACAGGGCTCTCTCCTCATCTAAGCACTTTAGGAGGGGCCCATCCATCGTTCGTTTATAGAGCTGACCTGACAGTATGGTGAATCAAGTAGCCCGGAATTTAACCCTCTTTGCAGCAATGGGATCAGCTGGCAAGATGCCATCCTCGAGGTACTTGATAATCTCGTCTTTCCACGACTCTGCTTCCGCGATCGCTTGTACCTCTATTCTATTCGCAAGGATTGACCACTCACGGACCATGGCGGTGATTTTGCGATCTCTGATCCCATCCATAGCGGCCCCAAATTTGGATGAGGCGTCTGCCTTATCATTTTTTGTTCTAGGGACCTGCAAAATCGAACAGTTGTCAAATTTACTCATCAACTGTTTGACAATTTCATTGTAAGACATCATCGTTTTTTACCTCGTCTCATATGTCCCTTCGATCTGTAGGGTAATCAGCTGAGAATCCGTGAAGACTTCCAAATCTCTGGCCCTGGCATCGAATGCGAGCTCCAGCCCCAGTATGAGTGCTTCGTATTCTGCTTCATTATTGGTCATGGGGAAAGATAAACGAGCCGCTACCTCGACCTCTACTCCCTTGGGCCCCTGAATCAGTATTCCTGCTCCTCCGTTGTTGGCGTTCGAAGCTCCATCCACATGTAGCATCCATTTAGAGGTTTGCTCTTCATCGACCACAGGCGACCTGGGATTGCTCGAGAGTTCTATCACGAAGTCTGCCAATACTTGCGCTTTCTGCGCGACCCTGGGCTGATATTCCACGTCGAACTGTCTAAGTTCCACTGCCCATTTAATCAACCTGCCCGAGGCTTCGGGTCACGACATCATATGCTTCAGGGGATGGTTCGTCAACACTACCACCTTGTGTGATTGGAAGTATGGTCGCAGTTTCCGAGCGGTTACGACCAAAGCAAGCGCTAATTTCTCCATCTCCGTGTACCTTAACTCTGCTTCTTGAAGCATCTTGCTCACATAGTAAATCGGATTCTGCTGACCTCCCTCTTTTCTTACCAACACTGAACTAACAGCATTCTCTGAAACACTCAGGTAAAGGAACAGTACCTCGCCATCTTTTGGGTTTGCGAGCAGGGGAGGTGTCGTTAGGTATTCTTTCAGTTCCTGCAAAGCCTTCTCGCACTCTTCACTCCACTCAAAGTTTTTGGGTTTCCTCAGAATCTTGAAGAATAGAAGACTTCTGTCTGCTGATCGCGAAATAAACCTGCTCAGCGAGGTGATTTTTCCTGTCAGCTTCTAAACTTCTTTAATCGTGGTCAGTGATCGCAGGTTCATGATAGCTTGGATCTTCTCTGTATTAGCTTCAATCCCATGCTCGCTGACCATATATTCCAGAAATTTTCCTCCTCCTACCTCGAACGTGCATTTGTCTGGGTTCAACTTCATTCCATATGATCTCATGATACCGAAGGTCTGCGCCAGATCCGCAAGGTGGTCTTGCGACTTCTTGCTCTTGACAAGAATGTCATCAACATAAACCTCCATGGTCTTCCAAAGCAGGTCGCCAAACATCTTGTTCACCAATCGCTGGTACGTTGCTCCTGCGTTCTTCAAACCGAAGGGCATCATATTATAACAATAAATCCCTTTTTCAGTAATGAGAGGTCTTATCTCTATCTTCTTCCGCGATGTGAATCTGTTGATACCCTTGGTAAGCGTCCATCATCGAGAACATCTCGAAACTAGCTGTGGAATCCACCATAACGTCAATCCTGGGCAATAGATAGGGGTCTTTTGGGCACGCCTTGTTTAAATCTGTGAAATCGACGCACATCCGCTATTTTCTAGAGGATTTGGGAACAAGCACCACGTTAGACAGCCAATCAGTGTATTGAATTTCTAATACATACCCGGCTCTGAGCAGCTTGTCCACCTCTTTTCGGATTATCTCATTTTTATCGCTCCCAAACGATCTCTTCTTCTGCTGCACGGGTTGCATGGTTGGATCCACGTTTAGCCTGTGCACGATCACTTCAGGGTTGATTCCCGTGAAATCAGACGGGCTCCATGCGAACACATTCATCTTCTCCCTTAGAAAACTTATCATGGCCATCTCCTTCTCTTTCATGCCCGCCCTATTCTGGTGGTTTTGTCGGGTTCATCAGGTGAGAGCTGCACGACCTTATACTCATCGCTCGGTTTCATGTGTTCGGCCTCATATGGTTGAGGCTCAGCATCCTCTTTGACCTTTCTTTTTTTCTGCCCGGGCTCCCCTTTCAACGACAGGTTACAGCATTTTCAGGCTTCCTTCTGATCCCATGCGACCTCACTGACCCCATGATCTGTTGGGAACTTCACTTTCATGTGATAAGTGGAGATGACTGCTCTAAATAGGTTTAAACCCGGTCTGCCCAGAATCACATTGTTTGCGAACGACGTGTCTACCACTAAGAACTTCACCATCGTAGTCTTTCGTCTTGGTTCATCACCCATGGATACTGGCAGTTCGACCATCCATAAGGATGCCACTTAACTTCCACTGAAGCCGACTAGTGGGGTTTTTACTGGTTCCAGTCGGATGTTCTCTAAGCCTATTTTGTCAATTACGCTCTTGAAGATGATGTTCGCGGAGCTTCCGTTATCCACCAAAACCTTCTGGACCATGAAATTCGCAATATCCAGTTTAATGACGATCAGATCATTCATCTCCCCACTTTCCTCCGGTCTGTCCGAGCTGTTGAAGGAAATTGCCTCTTCTTCTTCAACTTTCTACACAAACTCTCTTCCTCTGCTCGAACTCAGGGTCCTAGCACACCTCTTTCTATCTCTATTCGAATTTCCTGTGCTAGAACCTCCCGCGATCGTGTAGATCACCCCTTTGGTTGGCGCATTATTTCCGGTGATCTGGGTATTGGTCGCTCTTGAGGGGCCCGGGTTTCGATCTCGACTCCTCCGACCTGCTTCTCCTTGTCCCTTCTTTGCCAGCCTTGCAGTTTTGGGTAACTCGATCTCTGAAGTACCCCTACCTCACCAGCCTTTCTATTTCGTCCTTGAGTGGGAAACACTCCTCTGTGTTATGTCCCATCTCCCTGTGGAACCTGCAGTATTTGTTAGAAAACTTCTTGGAGGGTGTATACCTGGTGTGCCTTGGCCATTTGAGCACATCAGGATTCTCAACCATCATCAAAGCTTTCTCCCGCGACATCGGCAATGGGGTGTAATTGTGGTATTTGGGAATGTACTTGGGCTCTTTTGGCTTCTCCTGCTTCTGCTTACTTCCTCCAGCTTCCCTTACATCATTCGGCCGCTTGTACAATTGTTCGTGTTCCTTCGCTCATAATCCTTCATCGCGTTCATTTCCTCCTCGTCTATGTATTTCTAAGCTAGGGCCATCAGCTGCTCGGCATCTCCTAGAGGGTCGCGTGCGAGCGCGGATGCGAAGGGACCATTTTTCAACCCGTGGATCAGGATACTCACCATCATGTCAATGCGCAAGTCCTGGATCTCTATCATCTCGTGTTAAACCTGCCTATGAAACTTTTCAGCATTTCATCTTCTCTTTGCCGAATGGTGAAGAGGTGGGTGGCCGACCTCTTCTGCTTCCTCCGACTAGCAAAATGAAAGGAGAATTTTTGAACCAGCTGCTCATGCAAGTCGATGCTTCCCCGTGCCAAATTAGTGAACCACTCTTGTGCTTTTTCGGTTAGCGTGGTAGCAAACAACTTGGCCATGATGGGGCCGGTTGTCCGTATAGGTTCATCACCATATCAAAGGCTGCCACATGTTCATATGGGTCCTTCGTTCCGTCGTATCTTGGCAAGTCCGGCACTCTAAATCCTAGTTCCACCACTTGAACCAAAATATCATTGTTAAAAGGTGAGTTCTTGTTATGTGCCACTATCTCACCTCATTTTTTTAGTTCATCAATTTGTTTATTCAGGCTCTCTATCTGCTTTCCTACACTCTTTACTTCCGCTCGCGAAATCACGGGTTCTCTTCTTTTAGATCGAGCATGGCTGCTAGACCCTGCATCCGATGATACTGGTTTTCTGGTTCTATGTTCCGGTTCGCCCTGCACCCTCGACTCTCTTTGTGCCTCAATATTTTCAAACAATTGCTTCCTTGCGGTTTCTTTGGCCACCGTGGTCGCAGTCCTCCTCTCGTACTCCACGATGGCGTTCCTACTAGCCTCCTCTATCATTTTCTGCAGTTCCTTTTTCGTTATCTGAATGGTCGTTCCTCCCTTTCTTGGTGTTTCATCCTCTCCAGCATTTCTCCTCGATGAACCTTCCATAGTGATAATTCTCAGATGTTCCCACAGACGGCGCCAACTGATCCGGGTCGAATAATGCGATCTCGAGATTCGATCTCCACTAAGAATGTTGATTCGTCCAAGACCAGATTTCGAGTTCCCTGAGAATGAAACAAGTACAGTGAGCTCGTCGGGCACGTCCCCAACAGTGATCCTCCGACGCTCAACTCAGGTTGATCGAGAGAAAAGTGTTCTATCCCAAAGTTCGATCACAATAAATGCGTAACAGGTACCTTTAGTGTCGGTATTTCGGGACTATATATAGGGCTCAACAGGTCAAAGTTGACCAGCCACGTGGTCTCATCCTACTGGCCCGCGTCTGCAATCGGACGGCTATCATTATCTGGGTCATCGAAGGCAGATGGATCCGGGTCGAGTTTGTTCGACCCGACCGATAGAAAAGACGCGGATCCTCGCTTAAATGATGGAAATGCCCTTAATGAAGGGCTTTTTTGGTATTTCCTAAGCATTCTCCATTAATCACACATCAAACCCGATCTTGCAAAGAAAAGTGGAAAAATGTGGAAGAAACAAACCTAATCGAAGTGCCATTTGCGGGAATTAGATGCATTCCAATACCATGCATGCGCTCAATTTTCAATGGCTCATAATCCCCGATCATTCCACACAAGGAAGCCATGGATATTGGACATTTGCATCCCCACTGTACCTTTTAGTAATTTCAATCTATATCTCATAAAGCTCTGATGGAGTTTCCATTGCAATGCTCACACAATGATGTATATCAACAACGTTTGCAATAGATGAGCTAAAATATCTAAAAAAGACATTTGTTTACAATCCAAAGAGTCGTGCCGTCCTTAAGATCAATAGCCCGTGTAGAGTGGATATCACCAAGATAATCTAACCAACTATTACAATAGTAGAGTACGAAACTCCTTAAGATACAAACCAATATTATAGATTTAAGGAATAATGACAATAAATAAAAGAATGAACATAAATAACAAACGTGGTATGAAGTAGGCTCAGATAAAGCCAGATCCGCACGAGGGAACAAGGTCATAGTAAGTACTGTACCCAAATAACCGACCTATGGTAACACCACAAACTGAAAACTTGACCACAAACTCCAATCATTAAGATCTCTTTATCACACTGTCACAAAGACCCCCAACTCAAGTTTTCACAAAGAATGTAAGAATGCTTTAGGGAGATAAGCACTTTTTCTATATCTCAGCAAGAAGGGAATAAACTCCTATTTAAAGGGTCGAGAGAAGAGGTGGGGATGGAAGGTCTAGATGGCTTCCCTTAAACCATTAAGTTGGTTTAGGAAAGGAGCCATGACTACCGGTGAACAAGCAAAGGAAAATCACAGAGGAGATTTGGAGAAAGAGGAGCAGTCGGCGTAGAAGAGAGGGAAGAATGAGGTTTAGGGTTAGGTGAGAGATATAAGTAGTTAGGAGAATGGGTCGGGTTACTGGGACGGTTTTTGGGCTGCCAAGTGAGCTGGGTAAGTGGGGTGCTAGGTGGACCTTTTCAATAAAGTTATTGGGCCATAAATATATAAAACACTGCACCATAGACCAAGACCTTTATAAAGGAGGAACAAGGTCCGGAGTTTAAAGTTGGATCTGGTATTCTCATCATAGCCTAAATGCTCGCCTCAGTGTACCTGCACTTGAAAAATGCTATCCAACCTACAGTAGAGTTAGTCAGGAGTAAGATTTAAGATTTTCATACAATTAATGAATTTCTCAACAGGCAAACACTTACTACCATATCGGCTAGGTTTTCTCAGTTTTAATCTTTTCCAATTTTATAATATCTTTACCAACAATGTCACGAA
Organism: Sesamum indicum; assembly: GCF_026168435.1. Taxonomy (NCBI): domain Eukaryota; kingdom Viridiplantae; phylum Streptophyta; class Magnoliopsida; order Lamiales; family Pedaliaceae; genus Sesamum; species Sesamum indicum. The sequence continues at coordinate 9,121,750 of NC_142666.1, read as the reverse complement.
TGAAGTGATACATAACATCTATGTGTTTAGTCCCATCATGAAATACAGGATTTTTACAAAGTTGGATCGAGGATTAGCTGTTAGAAAAAACAGTAAGTTTATTCTGAAGAAAATCGATTTCTTTGACTAATCCTTCTAACCTTATTGCTTCTTTAAAGGCTTCAGTAGTAGCAATGTATTCGGCTTCAGTAGTAGATAAAGCAACAATATGTTGTAGTTGGGATTTCCAACTTATGCATGAGCCAAACAAAGTGAAAATGTAAGATGTAGTGGATTTTCTACTATCTTTTTCATTCGCATAGTTAGAATCAACGTACCCAACAAGATGAATATAATCAAAGAATTTAGAGAAGGTTATACCAATATCGTCGGAACCACGTAGGTACCTTAGAAGCCATTTTAAAGCCTCCCAATATGGAGGTCCAGGGTTGGACATATATCTGCTAAGACAACTTATAGCATAAGCAATATCGGGTCTGGTGCAAACCATGAGAAACATTATAGAACCAATGATATTTGAATAAGGTATTTTGCTCATTTTCTCTTTGTCAAAATCTGTTTTTGGACATTGATATTTTCATAGCTGGAAATGAGCAACTAAGGGCACAGAAGTGGGTTTTGTATTTTCCATTGAAAACTTTTTCAAAATAGACTGTATGTAAGTTTTTTGATTTAAAAGTATTGAAAAATTTTCTCTTTTTCTAGTGATGTCCATACCAAGAATTCTTTTTACATCACTAAGATTTTTCATTTCAAAACTTTTAGATAGATCCTTTTGCAGAAACTCAATCAGTTTTATACTAGGGCTTGCAATGATTATGTCAGCAACATATAACACAAGAAAGATAGGAATATCATTCATATACTTAAAATAGAGGCAATGAACATAACGACTTCTTTCGAAGTTTAGAGAAAGTATAAACAAGTCAAACTTTTTATTCCATTGCCTAGGGGATTGTTTCAAGCCATATAAAGATTTCTTCAACAAGCAAACATGTTCAGATTTGTTTTTATCAATAAAACCGAAAGGTTGATTCATATAGATGTTTTCGTCTAAGTCACCATGCAAAAAGAAAGTTTTTAATCCATTTGCTTTAACTCTCAATGATAATGTGTAGTAAGAGCAAGAATTATATGAAGAGTAGTATATTTGACAACAGGTAAAAAAATTTCATTATAATCTATCCCTGTTTTTTGAGTGAACCCATTGGCCACTAATCTTTTTGTATTTTATGGTGTTTCCTATTTGATTTTAAAAATTCATTTACAATCCACTATGAAACAGTTTTTGGGTTTAGGCACTAGATCCCAATTGTTATTATCCTTCAATGATTTCATCTCCTCGTTCATGGCACTAAGCCATTCTTTAGACTTTAAAGCTTCATCTGCATTTGTAGGTTCAGAAATTTCAGCATCAGAAATGTTCTCTTCTACTTTCCCTTGCTAGTTGGTAATTATCTAGAGTATTTTCAGTATTTTCAGGGATTTCTGTGTCTTATTCTTCATAATTTTCTTCTATAGTTCCTCCCCCCTGTTGGTTATCCTCCACCTTATTAAAGGTTGGCTCTTTTTGATCTACTTCTATTGTGGTAAGACAAGGCATTTCGTTTTGATTGAAAGTGACATCTCTACTTATGATGACATAATCTGTACCCTTTGACCCATTTCGGATAACCAATAAAAACACATTTTAATGATCTAAGTCCAAGCTTACCAATGAAGAGCAACCAAAAGTACGAAGAGAAGAAACATCAGGTTTTTTACCACACCAAATAGTTTCAAGGGATTTACTAAGCAATGGCATAGAGGACGACAAATTAATCATGTAAGCAGCAGTCAAAACTGCTTCACCCCAGAATGACTTTTGTAAATCGGAGCTAATTAGCAGGCACCTGACCTTTTCAAGTAAGGTTCGGTTCATGCGCTCAGCAACACCGTTTTGTTATGGAGTATAGGGGTTGGTCCTGTGCCTTTTAATGCCAAATTTATCACTTAAATCAGTGACATTTTGATTACAAATTCAAGGCCATTATCAGTACGAAGAGATTTCAATCTTTTTCCCGTTTGGTTTTCGACCAGAGTTTTTCATTTTTCGAACTTTTCAAAAACTTCAGATTTATGCTTTTATAGAAAAACAAAAACTTTCCTTGAATAGTTATCAACGATAGACATAAAATATCAGTTTCCACCATGGGTGGGTTCTTTAGAAGGACCCTAAACATCAGCATGTACATAATCTAATATGCAAGATGACATGGAGGTGTTAGGGGAAGGTACAATAGGAAAATGCACACGATTTTGTTTACCTATTACACATTCATCACAGAATTTCGGTTTATCAACTTGCCGCTAAGTATTCCTTCTTTATTCAGTAGTTCCAGCCCCATTTCACTAATATGCCCCATTTCACGTTTGTGCCACAAGGAAGTTCTATCATGTTCATTCACAGATGCAGCAACAGAATCATATGTAATAAAACATAAATACAAGTTGCGTTTTCTTTCTGCTTTGAAAACATTTAACGAGCCTTTCATGATTTTCATTACACCTTTGCCCCATTTACCTTCTAATCCTTCTACTTCGAGGGCAGCACATGAAATAAGGTTATGGCGAAGGTCAGGAACATACCTAACGTCTTTAAGGGTTAACCTATAACCATCTTCGAAATTTAAAGAAATGTTACCAAAACCTTTAATCTCACAGTTTTTTTCGTTTGCCATCGAAGCAAAACCAGAATTTTCAATTTTATGATTTGAGAAAATTTCTTTAAAGGGGCTCATATTGAAAGTTCAACCAGAATCAATTAACGACTCATACATATTCATAGAATGCACAGAATTCACCTTGCAAACAAAAAACACTTCACTAGAATCATCAGAAACATTATTCACTTTTTATTTTTCATCAAATTGTCTTTCTCTATTATCCCTTTTTGGTTTTATACAATTCTTAATGTAATGACCCTTAATACCACAGTTATAACAACCTCTTTCCCTTATTTTATCATCCAAATAAGAATTATCACGTGTTCTAGATTTGCTCCTGTTGCCATTTCTACTTTTGCTTTTGCTTCTACTATTGTGTCTAAAACTGAAGTTTCTAAATCTAGGTCTTCCATTCACAAAATTAACCTCGTGTTGATTATTACTAGGTCTGTTTGCTTTTAAGTCTTTCACCTTACTCTTTAAACCGTTTACTACTCTATCTAGATTCACACAGTCTCTACCATATTTTATAGCTGCTTTGACATTAGAATATGTTTGAGGAATAGCATTCAACAAAACAATAGGGGAATACTCATCAATGTTTTTATCACCCATAATAGTTTTATATCTTGTATCAATTTTGTGAAGTCATCCAAATTCTCATCAACGTTTTTATCATCCTTAAGTTTTATATCTTGTATTAATTTTGTGAAGTCATCCAAATTCTCATCAATGTTCTTAGACAAGTCAAGTTTATATCTGAAAATTTTACAAGGTAAAGACGTTTCAATCTATAACTTTTCTAATTTTTTCCAATGATCTTTTGAAGAATTTTGTTTACCCACTTTTCTAAGTACCGTGTTAGACGGGTTTAAAATAATGGAAGAGTAGGCATATTCATCGTTTTCTAATCTCTTTTCTTCTGAAACATTTTCAGTCTATCTACCATCTATTACTTTGAAAATTTTTTCCTGGATCAGAATACCCTTCATTTTTTGTTGCGAGATTGAGGAATCGCTTTTACCATCAAAAGGCTGTAGATTATAACTGGCTATTTAAGAAAAAAAAATTCTTAAGGATTAAAACAGAGTTTTTTTAAAAAAAATTAACAATATTTTAGAGAAAATTTTGCAGCGGATTTTAAGTCAAAGAAATTAGAAAAAATATCAAGGAATCATGACAGATAGCAGTTTCTTCAGGGAATCATGATAGGTAGCAGAAAAATAATTTTAGATCAGAGCAATAATAACAAGTAATCTTAAGATAGTAATAACGGGTTATGACAGAGTAATAATAGAGATAACCACAATAATTAGAGAAAGAACACAGGGACAGTAACAGTATTAAAACATAAATAATTAGCAGCCACAAAACTCAGATCACAACAGATCAACCACAAATCCAAGGCCTTCGCACCCTAACTCCCGACCAAATACCCGACGACCTCAAGGGTCCAGCCAAGTATGATATCAGGGGGATAAGCACTGCGGTAATAGATAAAAAATAATAATATGACAAAAAAAGTAAATGCAGAATTAAAAAGGAGGGATTTGAAGAGTTACCACCACCAAGCGGCTCGGGGATTAGAGCGAGGCTCTGATACCACTGTAGAGTGGAAATCACTAAGATAACCTATCCAACTATTACAATAGTGGAGTACGAAACTCCTTAACATACAAATCAATAGTATAGATTTAATGAATAATAACAATAAATAAAAGAATAAACAAAATAATAAACGTGGTATGAAGTAGGCTCAGATTAAGCCAGATCCGCATGAGGGAACACGGTCACAGTAAGTACTATACCCAAATAACCGACCCACGGTAGCACCACAAAACTTGAAACCCGACCACAAACTCCGATCATTGAGATCTCTTTATCACACGGTCACAAAGACCCCCTACTCAAGTTTTCACAAAGAATGAAAGAATGCTTTAGGGTGATAAGCACTTTTTCTATATCTCAGCAAAAAGGGAATAAACCCCTATTTAAAGAGTCGAGAGAAGAGGTGGGGATGGAAGGCCTGGATGGCTTTCCTGAAATCATTAAGTTGGTTTAGGAAAGGAGCCATGACTGCCGGTGAAGCAAGTGAACGAAAATCACAAGGAGGAGTCGGCGCAGAAAGAGAGGGAAGAATGAAGTTTAGCGTTAGATGAGAGATATAAGTAGTTAGGTGAATAGGTTGGGTTACCGTGTCGGTTTTTGGGCTGCCAAATGGGCTGCCAGGTGGACCTTTTCAATAAAGTCATTTTTCCTCTCACCTGTTGATTAGCCCCTTATTTCTCATCAACTTCCACATCTAATGCTTTACATTATTTGTTGATTTCATGCTCACAATGTTCTGCAACATTGTTCCATAGACCTCCACCTCTGCTATTGACTTCTTCGTTCCATTAATCGTTCCATTGATCATTGTAATAACACATCAAATGGTGCACAATCCCACTTTTCTTGAAGTTGGAATACCTAATATTTTTCCGTGAAGGAAAACCAAAAATTCATGACTATGATTATGGGATTAGGCGTGCCATTCGGATCCCCGAGATGGATGAGTTGTTCGGGAGCGAGGGTCTTGTCGCTGGTGAAACTAGGGCTAAGCTTCTTAAGGCAGCTATTGATGAAATTAAGACGAACACTTGCAAATTAGCTTGCCGTCAAGTTGAAACGATTTTGAGGATGAGGGAGGAATTCGGGTGGCAGATCCATCGGTTGAACGCCATAGAGGTATTCCTTCGACGAGGTGGAGATGCCAATGAAGCATGGGAGAAATTGGTGCTGGAGCCTAGTATGAACATTGCAATGAAACGAGCCACAACGTTCGTACTAGGCTCCAGCACCAATTCCTCCCATGCTTCATTGGCATCTCCACCACGTCAAAGGAATACCTCTATGGCGTTCAACCGATGGATCCGCCACCCGAATTCCTCCCTCATCCTCAAAATCGTTTCAACTTGACGACAAGCTAATTTGCATGTGTTCATCTTCATTTCATCAATAGCTACCTTAAGAAGCTAGTTTCACCATCGATAACACCTCACTCCTGAAGAACTCATCCATCTCGGGGACCTCAATGGCACGCCTAATCCCATAATCATAGTAACGAAGTTTTGGGTCAAAAAATGCCTTACCCTCCTCCACCAACCTGCTATCCACCATCTGATCAACCCTTTTCGACACGTACGAATGCAAGACCGAGATTGCCACGTCCATCCAGAAAAAACAACACTCATACTTGGAGGGAAACTCAGTGTCGTCACTGACAAGTGCCTGTATGAAGGAATTGGACCCTGCAGCAATGATTGGCAACCGATTCTTTTGTACGATGGCATCAACAGCCAGCAATGGATGATGCACAAAATCATGTTCAGTGAAATCCACCTCGGGACCAATGGTTCCAAGCAAATGGTGTGGTACGCCGCGGCATTCCTCATTTCTCACCTTATTGATTACTATGTCTACGCCCTTGTAGACCTGAATTTTGTCCGAGTTGATGACCTCTGGCCCGAAACGGGTGGCCAGGATTATCACCAAGCGCGATTTGCCTATGCTAGTGGCACCTAATACCACCACCACCTTATCCTTTCCTTGGTCCTTGTTCATCATGCCCTGAACAAAAAAGGTTCATCATGCTAGATTGTGCTGGCTTCTAGGCGGAGATCCACATTGTAATTGGTAATTACTTTTATTTTTTTTAACACCTGTCAATTTCGTCACAGAAATAAAAAAAAAAAAAGGCTACGTGTTAGAATACTCTCAAACTAAACAAACAAAACATGTACCAAATACAATCTATTAATTTAGAATATCTATCGATCATAGAGTGACAAGCCCTTCTCAATTCTTGGATTAATTTCTCTTCTTCAAAAGGATTTGTTTGAAGAAAAACATCAAACATTTGTGGGTTCTACAGAGAATCACGAACAAGTTTCATTGATGTGAAAGAAATTACCTAGACAATTGTTTGAAACGTGAAGAAACATAGGATGTGTAGGGGAGTATTTATACATACATAGTACACAAAATGCGGAACCAATCAAGCCATTCATAGCTTGACCCCTATCCCTATGCACTTACTATATAACAATTCAAGTAAATCATGAGCAAGGCTCTGTCCAAATTACTGTATTTTTTACTATATTTATGAAATAGGAAAAGAATCATTAATTATTTCAAAGTTGTCGTAAAAAGATAATACAAATACTAACCATAATTAAGATGTCAAAATCTACACCGTGCAGGTACCATAAGAGATGCAATAAATTCATCGATAAGTATTTTTTGTAAAATATTTATTATTGAGATGTATAATGAGTAATTTTACTATGTCGAATGACAGAAAAATTATGAGAAATTAAAAGATAATGTTGAAGTACTTAGTGATTATCCATATCTTACGTAGGATTTGCTTTTGAGTAAAATCAAGTGAGTTTACAAAATTGAATTTTGAATCCGAAAAAGTATTCTCATTAATTCGTCAACCTACTATATATGTAAAAACATATATTATAATGATAAAATCTATATTAATTTATCGTTTATAAATGTGGTCTACAGATTTTATCTCTTATTTAGATTTACTAAAATTTAATTGGACCAAATTCTGAATGTTAATTGTACTATTCTTGTAATTGTTACTATATGCAATTGATTCATGTATTTGGACATTTTGTGGTCCATGATTAATATGAAAGTAATTAAATTGCAGTATCCTTCCGTTGATGATACTGATTGCATTTTATTTTATTTTAGTTTTGTAATAACGCTATTGTATGCAGTAGTAAATTAGTTTCCTGAATTATTTACATGAATTCTTCATTATATGTTACAGGAATTAATCACACAACTTATTCCTTGTTAATAATCAAGAATATAGCAATGATTTATACGCTTTTACAGATATCATAAACGTTAACATGCGGGCGTAATTGCAAAATTAGTCCTGTAAGTAAGGGGGGGTGGCGTTGTTGGTCCCGTAACTATAGGACTGGCAATTTTAGTCCCGTAAGTTTCAAAAAGTTCGCAATTTTAGTCCTCCGCACAAATCTGGCCAAATTTTGGAACAATTCTACCCTTTTCCAGGTTTAAACTGTGCAGTTTAGTCCGGTTTCAATCATTTTGCATTCTAATGCATATTTTCCAGTCATGCTTGCTAAGAATGGTATCAGAGCCTAGATTTATTGAAGAAATATATGATTATATTACATTTTGATATTATTTATCCACTAATGGAGGAGATTTTCCAAAAGAGAATGGAAACGAATGAAATTTCAAGTTATTCTGAAAATAGGGAATATTTCCAGATTCTAGAAATACAAAGAAGAGAATTAATTTTTCATGGAAATTCTTGACAAATGTGACAATGGTCCTAAGAGGATTGATCCAAAACTTCTCACGCCCGAAGTAAAACAAGAGTGGCTGAGAAATTTTGAAGTCCGACAAGTACTACAAGGAAATGCAGTGAGACGTATACATTCCACTGAAGTCCATGGTAGAATTCCAACCAGGAGAAACGGAACGGGTAAATTCCTGCATAATTTTAGTTTTAAAAATTATGACTGATTGGAAAGAGCTCGAGCCGGATACATCAAAGATCTCCCAAGATCTGAGAGAGATACAAAACCTGAATATTATCGATTTCCGAAATACCGAGAAATTGATAGACGAATGGGTTGTAGCAATCAAGATAGCAACAACTACCCTAGAGCTCGACAAAGAAAACTTTATAGAGCTTGTGGAGTTGAGCTTAGAGGGATCAGTAAAGATCGGATGGGATAATACCCCAGAAGACACCAAAGCCAGCATCCTTGCCGGAGACTCAAAAGGAGAGATAGCAGACCGGCTAGGAAGACTTATCAAGATACACTTCATCGGAGATGGATATTTTGAAGGAAGTAGAGCAGAAAAGGCTAGAGAATATGCACAGGCTCTTTTCAGCCTTGAACTTAGAAGTATTTGCGCAGTAGATGAATACATCTATTGGGTTTCGCAAGTACTTTTTTCAGAGTGGAGTAGTAACGGAAGTAGCAGCTCCAATGTTCTTCGCAAAGATATGCAGTTCATGGAGAAAAATGTTGATCTAGTCATACAAAGTACCTGAAGGACAGCTAGATTCAATGGCGCGAAGAATGTCTTTCCTTAAAGACAAACTGAAGGATTGGTGTTATCAAGCATCTATGCAGACGAATATGAAAAGATTGAGAGGTAAAATCAAACGAACCCCTTTCTATTGTGATAACAATAATTTTCCAACTATTATAGGCGAATCAAGTGAGCCAAGGAAAAGGAGGTCTAGAAGAACCTTTTCTTGGCAGAGATTATGGTGGTCCAAGTCCAAAGCCAAAACATATAAATCTGGACAAAGAACATGACCAGCAAGGGTTTCATCCCAGGGATCTAGACGAATAGATACAAGATCCACCGAAAGAACCCCTACAAGAAGAACTTATAGATGAGCCCATACCCAAGCCAATGAAAGTTTCAAAGACTGCAATTGTTGGGCTTGCGGAGCAAAAGGACATATATCTCCTGACTGCCTGCAGAAACATGGTGAATTGAGAAAATTTGAAGCTACGAATGATATCCTAAGTGCAGTATACTATGGCGATTTGGTACCTATCTATCAATTCGAAGATCTTTCTTTAGATGAAAGCGTCTATGAAGAGGAAATAGCGACTGATTTGGATGGATTTTCAACCGAGTCAGAATAATTACAACGAGGGAGATAGGCTTCAAACTTCTGAAAGCCTATCAGGATTCTTTTCCAAAATGACGGTGTCAAACAAAACCATGGAAAGAATCATGTGGCAAGATTCCAACCTCATACGATGGATTTAGGATTGGAATAAATTGGGAAAGTCCTAAACCAGATAGGACTTAACCAAAGGAAGCATCACATAATCTACAAAGTTAGTTCAGATTTCCTGATGAGAGATGGAGACATCTGAAGCAAACTCCATCATATTGAGACTCAGGCACCTTTGGGAAAACCTGGAGGAGCTTGACAGAAAGTTCGGACAACTAGCAGTAAACGCGCAAGTTGCTGGACAAATTCAAAGAGCCGATCTAGACACTATCCAGGTCGCAATAAGGAGTTCCTTAATAGCATCCACCTCGCTATGGAACGACTTAACAAAACCAATTTGGAAGGCGTCACCTTCGGGGATGACTCACGAGTTGAGGGAGCATGACCCAAAATATGCCTTTAGAGTACAGGACTCTACACCTGTAGCGTCGTATTCTAGTACCGATTGCACAAGGCCATCACCAGACTCTGGTGAAATGGCAAAAATTGAATCACAGGAAGTGCAAATTCCTCTAGGTTCAGGTCAACCCAGCACTTCTAGGGTAAAAGAGGGAGAGATTAGCCTTAGGCCAATGACAGACACCTCTAAGGCTAATACTAAAGAATTGATATCTTCTTCTGTTTGGCAGGATTATCAGCGTATGTGGTCAAAATTAATTTCCCGCAAAGGAGTAAACCCGGGCAAGACCATAATCGAAACGTCTGGAAAATATAATAGAGTTTGAATGTTAGAAGGATCTAAACCAGAAGATGTCAGAGGATGGTATGATTTTGTAGCTCTTGCTTCAGTTCATACTATGTCACCGAGTTTTCCGAAAATTTCAAAACTTCCGGAGTGGATTAGTGGGCGGTCTTTGATTCATGGCAAAACAACCCCCACTTGAAGAGATGCGATGTTCTGGACATAAAAATTGTTTCAGTAACTCCAGAAACTGTAGGAAAGGGGACTCATCCAGCATTCCATTTCATGAAGCTACAGAGACCGGATATGGTAGCTTTCAACAAAATCAAAGCTGCCTCAGGAGAAGCTCGCTTGGTATCAGCCATTAGTGAAGATAGTATCTCTACCAGGAGAGTTTGGGGACTATGGGTCTGTCTCACAGAGATGGACAAAGTCAAGTATCCATTCAAGATTTTCTCAAACAAAGTGAATGGATCATTCCTGTTAAATTCCATGATAGGAAAAAGCATGGAGTTTGCTGAAAGCTTATTCGAAAAAAGAGGATGTTAATCTGGGAAAATAAGCTGCCAGCAACCGAAGCCACAAGGATGAAGACGTGCAACATGTTGCATGTTGGGAAATGGCCCATCTGTGCCCTTGCTGCGAAAAACAAGAAAAGCCCCTGTTCAGGACAAAGATCCGGGTCACGAAAAATAAACCCGAACCGGACCAAGACAAGGGAAAGAGAAAAATTTTTACCAAGAGATGTAGAAGTTAAACGATGTAAAAGGTCGAAAGGATAAGACTGTCGGTAGAAGTCAACAGTCAACAAAACAAGGAAGGCAGCTGGAAGTCATATGGCCGACAAACCATAATGACCAATAGCTGGAAAGGACGGGGCGATGACGTATTCAATGACGTCATTTGGAAAAGACAAGATGATGATGGAAGCAATGACGTCGTCAAATATTAAGTTGAAGCCCGAGTTTGAAGTCCGCGGACGCCTATAAATAAAGAGGCGATGAAGCAGAAGGGGATCATCAGAAAAAAACTTCTCCTAATCTTCAAAGCATTGTTCTGAGTGTTTTCAATCTTTCTAGTATTTTAATCTTTCAGTTTATGGGGGTTTCCCCAACGAGTCTAGTCCACTATCCTATGAGAGGCTAAACAGTTGTCTCCTCCAATGGAGGAATAATATCTATGTAATATTTCCTATATTTCTTTAATAAAAAGTTAGGCTTCTGTTCAACTTGTCTATCCAAAACTTTATTAAGTCCCCATATTGGAGTCCCTTCACGCCCTAAAGTACGAAATGAAATAGGGCTGTGTTGTTTGTTGCTGAAGGAGCCAAGTACCTGCGAACCATCTGCTACGGTAGTGTGGTTGGAAGAAGTCCGTAAAACCGAGGACTTGGAATACCCGGGAACAAGGCGATCGAAAAAAGGTATGAATTTATGAGGGCTTAGTTTATTTCGGAAGCATGTTGGGCCTAAATTGAAGCATGATAGGGGCTAAGGTTCATTTTTCGCTAGAAGGGCGAAATGGTCCTAAAATGGGCTGAATGACCAAAATTTCAAAAATTTGAAAGATACAGGACCAAAATTGCACCGTGATAGTTAGAGGACCAAATTTGCGATACCCCTATACATACAGGACGAAAAATGCAATATTGCCTTAACATGTGATCACAATTCGTGTTAGTCGTCTTACATTAATATATTCGCATTATACATTTATTCATCAATCTCAAATGTAATCGCGAACAATTTGATTTAATTTATCCCTATGCACATCGACAAGAAATATATATAAACCTATTTGCGACTAGTTAAAACTTGCCGATACATTAAGTACGATCAACAAAGATGTAATCCCTACTCAAACTAAATTAATACTCACTTCGATATGAGTATGATCAACGAAGGATGTAATCTGTACTCAAACTAAATTAATACTTACTTCCATATGATGCTTCAACATATGTACGAACAAAATTTATTATCTCTGCTTATACCAATTAGACTAATGTTCGAGCAATTAGTATAAATTACTAAAAATATCAAAATTATAAATTTTGTTCATACATATGTAGAAGCATCATATGGAAGTAAGTATAAATTTATTTTGAGTACGGATTACCTCCTTCGTTGATCATACTCATATGGAAGTGAGTATAAATTTAGCTTGAGTAGAGTAGAGCGGAAACCACCAGAAAATCCTATCCAACTATCAGAAAAATTGGAGTACGAAACTCCTTAAGATTATTACAGACCAATATACAACATAAATGTTAATAACAAATAAAAGATAATTAAATAATTAAATCAACAGTATAGTGATTAAAGCTTAGAGTAGCCTGATCCAATATCTCGATAAAGGAATACAGTCGCAAGGCACCTTTTCCACAATGAACCGACTCAAGGTAACTCCACAAACCAAGAACCCGATCACCTCAGATCTCAGTATCACACGGTCACAAAGACTCCAACTTAATATTTCACAAAGAACTTTGGTGAATGGTGAAGCAGATAAACAACTTCATTCATGTTTTAGCCGAAAGGGAGAATCCCCTATTTAAATCGGTGAAAACTGTGGTAGATAAGAAAAACCTTGGTTGCTTTCCTAAAACCATTATATTGGTCTAGGAAAGTGGCCATGGCTACACACCCGTAGTATTTTTACTTATATTTTATTGATAACACTTATTATTTTAATTCTATTAATTTTATAATTTTCATAATTTTAGTCTTGTAAAAACTAATTTTCATAATTTGTGTAGGACAAAAAATGACACCCCCTCATAAATTAGAAGACAAAAACTGTATTTTTATACATATACACATAAGTAGGATTTAACATTTTAATGATTACACTAACTACTCGAACAATAGTGCTAGGAAATGGATCGCGTCAAGATGGACAACAGTTGGAATATGAAGGTGATAAAAGACACACGAATTTGTTAACCCAATTCGGATATAAATCCTACGTCTGGGGGCGATACCAAGCCAGGAGAAAACACTCAAAGAGGAGGAAAATTGAGGAGTACAACACACACACTCACTTGTATGTAAGTCTTCACCACACGTGAAAGACAACACTCACTCTCGTCTCAACTCTTTCTTTTATCTCTCGATTACACAGAGAACTTATATGTTTTTCTCTCTACTCTACTCTGCAAAACAATGCCAATCAGAGTAGTATTTATAGCCATGACTTAGAGTCTCCAATTCAACTTGGGATTTTTAAGTTGAATCGGGTTATCCTTCTCTAACTCAACTTGGGACTTCTAAGTTGGACCGGGTCATCCTTGACTTGACTTAGAGTCTTCAACTCAACTTGGGATTTCTAAGTTGGACCGGGTCATCCTTGACTTCTTCAAATCAATCTTCACATCATAACAATCACCCACTTGAAGATTGATTAGCTTTTCTCCACTTCTTTCTTGGTACCGCCGGGTTTGTCCACTCTAGTCATCAAGGCCAGTCGAAGCCGTACACAGCTTCAACTTCTCCATCGCAACCGCCTTGGTCAGCATGTCAGCAGGGTTCTTTTCTCCTTGGATTTTCTCCAGTTGTAGTGCCTTCTTCTCCAGAAGTTGTCGGATGAAATGGTACTTGATCTCGATGTGCTTTGTCCGCGAATGGAACGCGGGATTCTTTGCCAGATGGATCGCACTCTGGCTATCGCTATGAAGAATCACATCTACCTGAGGTTTCCCTAATTCACCCAAGAAGTGTTGTAGCCAAATGAGCTCCTTAGCCGCCTCAGTAACTGCCACGTACTCAGCTTCCGTCGTGGACAGTGTGACAACCTTCTGCAGCTTTGAGACCCAGGATACAGCTGTACGGCCATATGTGAACACGTACCCCATAGTACTCCTCCTTCTGTCATAGTCACTCCCTGCAAAATCAGCGTCAACAAACCCAAACAAGGTAAGCTTGCCCTTACCAAATACCAATGCTCGGTCCTTAGTACGCCTTAGGTACCTAAGAATCCATTTAACAACTTCCCAGTGCATCACTCCTGGATTGCTTATAAAACGGCTAACTACTCACACTACATGTGCTATATCCGGTCGAGTACAGATCATAGCATACATCAGGCTCCCAATTGCTGAGGTATACGGTGTGACTCTCATCTTTGCACGTTCGGAGTCAGTTTGGGGCGAATCACTGTTGGATAGTTTGAACTGATTTCCCAATTGCATTTTCCAACCGGTTTTGCATTTTCCATCTTGAATCTGCATAATATCTTCTCAATAAAATCAGATTGAGATAACCACAATTTACAAGTACCTTTGTCCCTTGTGATTTTCATGCCCAATATCTGCCTTGCTTCTCCAAGATCTTTCATGTCAAACTTCCTCGACAACTGATCATTAAGCCTATTGATCTCCTTCACATTTGATCCTGCTATCAACATGTCATCAACATACAGGAGTAGAATGATAAAAAAGTCATCAAACCTCTTCACGTAGCAGCAATGATCAGCATTGCACCTAGAGAAACCTATCTCTAGCATGAAGTTGTCAAACTTCCTGTACCACTGCCGCGGAGCCTGTTTCAATCCATACAGGCTTTTCTTCAGGCGACACACCTGCTGATCATCTCCATTATACCCCTCTGGCTGTACCATGTATATCTCCTCCTCAAGATCCCCGTGTAGGAAGGCTATCTTCACATCCATCTGTTGTAACTCTATGTTCTCTGCCGCTACCATGCTCAACACAAGACGAATAGTAGTTAACTTGACAACAGGTGTAAAAACGTCATAAAGTCAATACCGTATCTTTCTTAAAATCGCTTTACTACAAGTCTTGCCTTGTACCGCTTCTTCCCGTCTGATTCTTCCATAACCCGATAGACCCATCTGTTCTATAGGGCCTTCTTTCCTTTTGGGAGCTGACACAATTTCCATGTGTCATTTTTCTTCAACAAGTTCATCTCGTCATTCATCGCAAGCTCCCAATGCCAAGGGTGTGCTGCTTTCAGCAATCAGTTCCTCCGATGCTGGTTCTGGCTCTATCTCCGTCTGTTCGGTTTCGTCCGTCTGAACTCCCACTGAATCTGTATCTGCTGGTCTCATGATCCTGGAATTTGAAATGTCGAGATCAACAAATTCCCTTTCCTTCTTGTCATCGTCCGGGCTTACCTTCCTGTCGTTGTACATTACATCCTAATTGAATATAACATTCCTGCTGCGAATTATTTTTCGATTTTCATCATCCCAAAATCTATACCCAAATTCGTTAGTCCCATACCTAATGAATGTACATTTAATCGACATAGCATCCAGCTTAGTCCGATCATCGTTCAAAATATAGGCTGAACAACCAAAAGTACGTAAGAAAGAAAGATCCACTTTCTTACCACTCAATACCTCTACTGGTATCCTGTTGTTCAACGGGACAGAAGGCCCTCGATTGATCAAGAAAGCAGCCGTGTTGACTGCGTCTGTCCAAAACATCTTTGGCAGTCCGCTCTTCAATCGCATGCATCTCGCACGCTCATTCAGTGTTCTGTTCATCCTCTCAGCAACGCCATTTTGCTGAGGTGTCCCCGGGATTGTTATATGCATTCGGATTCCATGGTCGGTGCAGTAATTCTTGATACCTTCACTACTGTACTCGCCACCGTTATTCGATCTGAGACATTTCACTTGTAGACCTATCACATTTTCCACTAGTGCCTTCCATCTCCTGAATGTGTCAAAGGCATCAGATTTTCTTTTTAAGAAATACACCCATACCTTTCCAGTGGAGTCATCGACGAATGTCATGTAGTACGTTGATCCACCAAGAGATGACACTGGTGCTGGCCCCCACAAATTGGTGTGAACCAGCTCCAACTTTTCTTTCCTCGGAGTTCTTCCTGTGGTCAAGAAGCTCACCCGCTTTTGCTTTCCAAACACGCAGTGTTCACAATGACCCACCTCTATCGATTTTAACTCGGGCAACCGTCCTTTCGACTTCAGCACGTTCATTCCTTTCTCGCTCATGTGGCCCAAGCGATTGTGCCACAGGTTAGCCTGCGATACAGTTCCTGCAAAGGGGATGTTTGAACTGGATCCTCCCGTCATGTAGAGCGTTCCCGACTCGTGCCAAAGTCATTGCTCCCCGACTGATCTTCCACTTCGCGTCTCCAAACGTCGTGTGGAATACATCACTGTCCAGCTGTCCGACTGAGATCAAGTTCCTCTTCAGTCCTGGTATGTGTCTCACATCATGTAGGGTCCAGCATGACCCATTCGTTGATTTGATTCGCACATCTCCCTTTTCTACAATCTTGAGGGGTTTGTTAGCTCCAAGATAAACTAAGCCAAAATCACATGATGTATATGGCTCCATGATGTCTTTGTTGCTGCATAAGTGGAATGAGGCCCCTGAATCCACGACCCAATCATCGGAAGAACTGCTCACACTCAACAAGAGTGCATCCGTGATCTCTTCCGTCGCGGCATTCGCTGTCCAGCCCTCCTTTTCCTTCTTTGGCGCCTGGCATTCGCTTTTCATGTGTCCGGGCTTCTCGCAGTTCCAGGACACCATCTCCTTCTTGCCCTTGTTCTTCCCCTTGGACCTTGATCTTCCACGGTATTTACCCCGTGTGTCAGGTCTTCCTCTGGACTCTATATGTAGTGCAGAGCCAGATGATCCACCCGTTTACTTTCTACGGGTTTCCTCGTTCAACATCATGTCCCTGATGTTGTCGAACTTCATCTTCTCCTTCCCAGACAAAGTGCTCATCGAAGTAACAACCACATCCCAACTGTCAGGTAAAGATGAGAGCAAAATTAACGCTTTTACCTCATCGTCAAACACGATATCCAAAGACGCCAGCTGTGTCGTGAGTTGGTTGAAGTCATTGAGGTGATCGACCACCGACTTCCTCTCCTCCATCTGCAACCGGAATAGTTTCTTCATCAGCATGACCTTGTTCATTGCTGAGGGTTTCTCGTACATATCGGCAAAAGTCTGCAGGACTTCCTTCGTGCTCTTCGCTCCCTTGACATGATAGGTGACATTCCGAGAGAGCGACAGGATTATTGGCTCATCGCCTTCCGATCGAGCACCTTCCATTCTTCATCACTCGTCTTCTCGGACTTCTCTGTAAGTGGTTCGTACAGGTCCTTCCCATACAGGTAGGCCTCCATCTGCATACGCCAAAACCCAAAGTCGGAACTATTGAACCGTTCGACTAGAATCTTTTCCTCCATCTTAACTCCTTGAACCAGGCTCTGATACAAGTTGTTAGGAAATGGATTGGGTCAAGATGGACAACAGCTGGAATATGAAGGTGATAAAAGACACACGAATTTGTTAACCCTATTCGGATATAAATCATACGTCTAGGGGCGATACCAAGCCAGGAGAAAACACTCAAAGAGGAGAAAAATTGAGGAGTACAACACACACACACACTTGTATTTAAGTCACACGTGAAAGACAACACTCACTCTCGTCTCAACTCTTTCTTTTATCTCTCGATAACACAGAGAACTTATATGTTTTTCTCTCTACTCTACTCTGCAAAACATTGCCAATCAGAGTAGTATTTATAGCCTTGACTTAGAGTCTCCAATTCAACTTGGGATTTCTAAGTTGAATCGGGTTATGCTTCTCCAACTCAACTTGGAATTTCTAAGTTGGACCGGGTCATCCTTGACTTGACTTAGAGTATCCAACTCAACTTGGGATTTTTAAGTTGGACCGGGTCATCCTTGACTTCTTCAAATCAATCTTCACATCTTAACAACTAGTTTAATTGGTATAAGTAGAGATAATAAATTTTGTTCGTACATATGTAGAAGCATCATAAGGAAGTAAGTATTAATTTAGTAGTGCATTTAAATATGCGCTTAGTAAAGTGAACATCTAATTTGCTTTATATATTAGCGATGCCATATAATTAGCATTATCTTACAATGGCACATATCACTTCTAACAATATAAGATCTGAACACAGTGGAAGAAAAGACAAATGCAAAAGAATAAAAAACAATAAGATTATCCATCTTTTCTCCTTGCTGGTTTCAACATATTCACCACATTCCTATACACATTGAATGTAAAGGGGTCAAGTATAAATTGCAAATTATTGGTGAGGTGTAAATATAATTCCAAAATTTCTTTAAGGGAAGTGTAATTTTCACATTTTTGAAGGGGTCTAAATGTAATCAACCATAATAATATACAATATATATATATAATACTCTTTTCAATGATAGTAAGTGTGACGTCAAATAGTCAGAAGCACAAATCACAAAGTGATGGCCATTTCTTACCATGCAGTTTCCTCCATAACATGGCAGGTATAAAAAAAAATACTACAGGCACCCCACGGTTTCGAGCACCTTCCCGCTAGATATTGCTTTTCTAATCCTCTTAGTTCCTAGGTACATTCTTTTTTCTTTGTTCTTGCTTTCTCTACGACCATGTTTGAGGGAGGTATGGATAAGTGAGTAGTGGATGAGAGAATAGTGGACTTAGTAAGCTCGTCGAGTGACGAGGGAAAACCTGCTGCCTCTAACTCCAAGCATTATTAGGGTGGGAAGGAGGTAAATAACAGGGAAAAAGTTAGCAAAGAAGAGGAACGGAGATTAAAAATTGAGGATAGCATAGTAGCTTCAAGAATAGAATGTTTTGGGGATTTTTGATCTTGCCTGAAGGAGTTTGATATAGATGATCTTAGGACTAAATATGGGATGCATGATGAATTTTTGATATGGATCCCTATATCGGACGATCGCCCCAATTATCCCCCAACAAGCTTTGCCTAATTCTATGTGGCCCATCTAGAAGTTGGTTGTGTTTTCTTGTTCACCCCCCCCCCCTTTTTTTTCCTGCGGTTTTAAGCTTGTTTAAGATTTCTCTAGCCAGATGGTTACTTGCTCTTTAGTTTGCTAGCCAGCTTCTTTATGCTGGTTAGTAATCTGCTCGAGGTCCCATCCGCCTCCCAATTTCATTCATTTTACATGCGGAAGAAAGCCAGTGTTGGGCTATTTAATTTTACCTATAAGGGGATGCATGGAAATCCAACCATGTAGATACAATGCAGGGATAGCAAAAATATTTGAAAAATAAATTCTCCATGAGACCTGACCATGTAGGCAAAATGTAAATCTGACCATGTACTCGAAAGGCGATAAATAAAAGAATATTTTAGATTATGACAGACATAAAAAAAGTCGAATTAATTAGGGTAGAATTATTCTCGGAGCGTTTTACATTTTATTAAAGTAGTAAGCATGAGATTAGCCTAAAACGACATACAATATTTTTTCATAAAAATTTCATCACCTCCCTTTCTGTGATGCGAGTGAGTGGCTCAGCTTCCATCCATTTAGTGAAGTAATCGATAGCTACTAGCAGGAATTTTCTCCATCCAGGTGCTAGAGGAAATGGTCCCACAATATCTATCCCCCACTGTGCGAAGGGACATGGTGATAGCATGGTTGTCAGCGACTTTGCAGGTTGATGTATGAGGGAGGAATGTTTTTGGCATTTCTCACATTTGATCACTAGTTGCTTTGCATCTTGTTTCATGGAAGGCCAGAAGTTTTCTGCCCGCAAGGCTTTGTTGCCGAGCACCCAGGTGTCCGCAATCGCTCCACAATAGTCACTGTGCATTTCTTTTAGGATATGCATCCCTTATGATTGGGATAAACATCAGAGTAGAGGATGAGTAAAAGATTTCTTGTACAGGATCCCTCCTTGTAGTAAAAAATGTGTAGCTCAGGCTTTAAGCCTGGCAGACTCCCATCTATTATGTGGAAGGCGTCCCTCTTCCAACCATTGGATGACGGGAGTCCTCCAATCTTCTGATGAGGATATGGCTTCAATACAAATTAGAGCTCTTGGTTGAGGTAGGTAATGTATGGTGATGTGCCTTGTTCTACAATCTTCTAAAGCGCTAGCAGCTCTTTGATGTTTTCTTCTCTTGGAATTGGAACAACAAGAATGCTATCAAATCCCATTTTGAGTTCCCATATCTGCTTTGGATAGTGAATCATGTTTCCTCTTTGGCTTCATAAGAGCCTTCCATCTGCTTCACTATCAACTGGGAGCCTGAATAAGCTATCACATGTCTAGCTCCCATATCTTGCGACCTGAGTCCTGTTATGAGTGCCTCATATTCAGCATCGTTGTTGTAGGGTTTGAATCCAAATTTAACAGCGAAAGTCGAAGTCTTCTCCATGAGGTGAGATGATGTGAGGACAATTCTTGCACAGCTACCTTGGATGGGGACGACCTGTCTACATGCAACAACCATTTATCGGCTAGGGGGGTGCCTTCTTTAAAGATTCCTACCATTTCAAAGACGAAATCGGCTAGGGCTTGGCCTTTGATGGTAGTTTGAGGTAGAGAAGAGATATCGTACTCGCTTAATTCTACTGCCATTTCACCAATCGCCCTAAGGTATCTGGCTTGCCCAGCGTTTGTTTCTAAGGTAGGTTGGTCTTCACTCTGATGGGATATGAGAGGAAGTATAGACCTTCTAGCAGTAGTGACCAATGCAAGGGCCATCTTTTCGATTAGAGTATATCGTCCTTCTGCTCCATTGAGGACCTTGCTGACATAATAGATTGGCATTTGTTTTCCCTTTTCTTCACGAATCATGATAGAGCTGACTGCTTGAGGGGTGACTGACAGGTACACATACAGAGTGTCCCTTGGGAAGGCTTCATCAATAGAGGGAGCCCTGCTAGATATTGCTTGAGTCCTTGAAAATCTTGTTTGCAGGTGTCATCCCAATTGAACTCTTTCACCTTCCAGAGGACTTCCAAGGAAAACAGGCTTTTTTCTACCGATTTAGAGATGAATCGGCTTAGTGCTACCACCCTCCCTGTCAACCCTTGTACTTCGTTGATGTTTGAGGGTGCCTTCATGTCTAGGATGGCTTTGATCCTAAAGGGTTTGACCTCAATCCGTCTTTGGGTAGCCATGTATCCCAGGAATCGCCCTCCTTTCACTCCAATTGCGCATTTCCCAAGATTGAATTTCAATCGATACTTTCTTAAAATGGAAAACATCTCCTCCAAGTTTACGACATGATCCTGAGTTTCCTTGCTTTTCACAAGCATATAATATACATAAACTTTGATTTCTTCCAATTTGAGGACAAAATATTTTGTCCACCAAGTGCTGGTAGGTGGCTCCAGCGTTCTTCAAGCCAAATGGCATGGCCTTGTAACAAAATGTTCCAGCAAACAGAATGAAGTTGACTCTTTTGCGATCTTCCGGAGCTAGCATTACTTGGTGGTACCCTTGTGATGCATCCATCGTGCTTAAGAATTAACATCCAGATCTGGAGTCTACCAGTTGATCAATTCGAGGGAGAGGATAAAAATCTTTACGGCATGCCTTATTGAGATCTCTGAAGTCGATGCACATTCGCCACTGCCCTCCAAGCTTGGGAACTAACACCATGTTAGACAGCCATTAGGGGAATTGTATTTCCTCAATATGGTCGGCTGCCAATAGTCTCTCTACTTCCGCCTGGATTATTTTATCTTTTTCAGGCCCGAACTGCTTCTTCTTTCATTTCACTGGCTTCATACGAGGATCGGTATTAAGGTGGTGGGTTATGATGTTGGGGTCAATTCCTTCTAAGTTTGAGAAGTTGATGCAAAAATGTCTGCGTCATGGCGTAAACATTCAATTATTTCTTCACGTGTCGGCTCTTTTAATTCAAAACCAATTCATGTGAATTTTTCTGGATCCCTAGGTACAACCTCAATGTTCATTAGTTCCGCCATTGGTTGGACCTTGGAGAATGTTTTCCCGTCTTTATCTTCAATGTCCTCTTTTTCACGTTTGTTGGGAGGTGCCTTCTTATTGTGCTTGTTGGAGGATGTCTCATTGTCACGTTTGTTGGAGGGTGTTTCCTTAGGATTCATCCCTGCTTCTCTTTTGTCCTATGCGCTCGGCCTCTATATAACATTTACGAGGTTGGAGGGGGTCCCCTTGTACCTCTCCTACACCTCCAAGTGTACGGAATTTGATCATCATGTCATAGGTGTAGGTATTGAGGGTGAACCTTCCTAGAATGACATTATAGGCTGAAGGGTGTCTACAACCAGGAATTTTAGTAGGCATGTTGTTCAAGCGGCATTAGCGCCTAAAGTCAAAGGGAGTGAGAGCATGCCTCTCGAATGGACTACTTCCCCTGCGAATCCATAGAGAGAAGTGTTCACTTTTTCTATAGGTGTGTCTTTTAGTTGCATTTGGTCATATGCCTCTCCAAATAATATGTCAGCGGAGTTTCCTGAATCTATGAAAATGCGTCCCACTTCATAATTGGCTAATAATGCGGTGATGACTGCAACATCATTGTGGGGGCTTTTGGGGACCTAAACGTTCTGTGCTCCCAAATTGGATGAGGGGGCATCCTCTATGGTACTGACATCCCAGATTTCCTTTATGGTCGTGCCGTGCGCCTCTCTAACTTGTGTTTTTCTTGCATAATGGGAATTGCCTCCATGTGGTCCTCTTACAATCATTCGTATTACTCCCTTTCTAGGAGGATCGTTTGTTTCAGACTTTCTTCACAGGCATTCCTGCATTCTTCATTTGGTAAAGTTTCTAGATGGGAAGTATTCACTTCGTTCCCCTGTTTTCTTCTTGCTTGATGTATGGTCCGGTTCGCGAGCCTTTTTCTAGGAGACATACTCCACGAGATACCCATTTTGGATAAGCATCTCGATCTAATTCAGTGTAGTTACACGTAAACCTCTCGTAATTTGAAAAATAACATCTAATTTCCTTAAGTTTTTTTAGTCTAATAGATTGTAGTACAAGATTTTGTAGCAAAAGGCATATTTTTTTATACTACTTGATACACCAATCCTATTGTTGTGATTTTCAACCATGGCCTCACTAAATCCACCGAGAGTTTTTATGTGATCAAAAAGTCAACTATTTTGATTTTTATTAGCTTGATTTATATATATCTATACTAATACAACAAAAGGCCCTCTACACTCATAAATGAAGATTAATGATACCGTCACACAAATATATAAAAATTATACTCCTAATTTCAGTATTTTAAAATTTAACGATGATTATATTTTTTTGTACAGAAGTGACTCTATGCCATTTAACACCACAACATCAATTCTTTTTTTTTTATATATATCGATAATTCCTTAAGTTTTTTCATTTGTTTTTGTTTCTTTTTGGATGATTTTTGGGTTCACATATTTCACTTTTTTTATAATGTATTTTAAAATATAAAAAATTATTTATGATATATAAGCAAGGAGAACATACTACGACGGCTAGTGGAGAAAAAAAAGAAGAGAAAGGAGAAATTAAAAAAAAAAGGAAGAAAAAATTGGGATGAAGAAGAAAAATAAAAAGTAAAAGAAAAAGGGAAATGGTGGAATATTTGTTGTTTAATTAATCAGTGAGCCTGAGGTTAGATATGGGTTTCTTGAATAACTTTTGATGGGTTGAAATAGAATTTTTAGGTCTTTCTTTCTGGGCCATTTTCAGCGTGTGTTATAATTTATTTAAATAATTATTTTCTCCTTTTATTTAATTTAGAAAAACAAAAAACCCGCCATTATCCCCCCTCACCGATGAAACAAGCTCGAAGAAATAGAAAACCCTCAAATCACCACAAAACCCCCTCAAAATCACCACCAAACACCCTCAAAATCAATGTCTTCTTTCTTGCATTTCTCCTTGTTCCACCATCAAATTCTCACCAATCCGACCTTTGTTTCCCCTTTCCTCTTCACTTCTCACCAATATAATGGAGGAAAGAAAATCAAGAAAATATGGTTATGTGGGTTTAAAGAAAATCAAGAAAACATGGTTATGTGGGTTTAAAGAAAATCAAGAAAACATGGTTATGTGGATTTAAAGAAAATCAAGAAAAACAGCAGGGATAAAGATTTGCTATTGAAAGCACACCAAGATAAAACTCCTGCAAAAATTGATACCAGGCCTGTACTTTCATCAATACATTCAGAAGTGATCGGTAGGAAGTTCTGAACAGACACAAGATTTATCACCCTTTCTTATATTTTTTGACCCGTTGGAAGCTGAATTAACATGCAGGAACTCGACATGCTAACATAATATCTTTTGAAGAACATATAAAAAGGTCATCACTAAAAGTTTTCATCCCATATCAGTCATAAACAACCTTGAGCTTCTAAAGGTATTTCTCAAATCCAATGAACGATCTAATGCATTCAAAATAAGATGAAACGATGCTTTCACATATGTCGGAGCCAATCTTGTCGTTTTATTATTTTCTTTTGTATTACACTAAAATTTTATATGCCTTATTTTATTGCCTTATGTTGTCTTCACATGCTTAGCTTGCCATAGTAGCAAAGCATCAAGTAGGAAGAAAGTGTAGATTTCAGATCCGCACCTTCTAGTATGTTTGGAGAAGATGGAGAAGTAGTCATAATTATAACAATATTCAAAGAACTACTAAAGAGACAAAATCTTGCAGCAAAGATGTTTCATAAAAAATATGGAAATGCTAACCTTGAATTCACCATTTAGTGCCCATACATTTGAAAGAAAAGCTTCAATTCCTTTCCGGTAACCTTTAATCATCCAAGTAGAATATTTGTAACTACGTTCTACAGGGTTTGCACCTCTTTATGATCTTGTTCCATTGTCACAATTAATCTTAGGCTCCAATCTCTTGTTCCTTATTACAAGAAAGATTTTCTATCAAGTAACTAACCATTCGCTGTAACATCTCATAGCAACAATAACTCAAAATTTTTGAAGTTCCATGTTAAATCTTCGTTTATTTCTTTCTTTTCTTTTTTTTTTTGGAAACAAGTCTTTCATGTTAGAAACATTCTACAGAGCTTTCCACCTCTTTGTAATCTAATGCTTTTGTGAGAATGTTATAATTTGAAACAATGAGCTAAATAAACAATTAAAAAAGTTTAATTTAAAAATAGCAAATCTTATCTTGTGATCGAGAATAGGGATTAAGCAATGTCTACAACAGTCTTCTTGTACAACTCCTAAATACTGCATAGACATAGCTTAGGGACTTTACTCATAGATTAGGAGTAAGATGATCTTCTAGAGTTATTATAATAGGATATTCAAATGTTATTACAGCATTATATATATGTTAAGACTCCAAATTCACGATAGTAACTTATAAAATCGTGCTCTTTAATTTATCAAAAGTTTTATAAGCCGAGCAAGAGTAGTCAGCAACATCTTACACTCCCACATGTAATAGAAGGAATGAAAAATCTCTACTGAGCCATTTAAAAGGAATGCAAGAAGAATACAAAGATGATTCTGATTAACATATGCATATGAAAGCATGGTAAACAGACTTTCCTCAACACATTGGAATACATCGATAAGAAGCACCCTTTCTTATATTTTTCACCCGTTGGATGGTGAACTAACATGCAGGAATTGGACATACTTACATAATATCTTTTGAAGAACATATGATTAAGAAAAGGCTATTATTCTAAATTTTCATCCCATATCCATCATAAATAACATCGAGCTTCTAAAGCTGTTCTACAAATCCAATGAAAGATATGATGCTTTTAGAATAAGATGAAACCATTGTGTCACATATGTCAGACGTCAATCTTTTCATTTTATAATTTCCTTTCACATAACACCAATATTATATATGCCTTATCTTATTCCCTTCAGCTGTTAAGCTTAGCTTGTGATAGCAGCAAGTATCATGCAGGTAGAAGGTGCAAATTTGAGATCTGCACCTTCTAGTATGTTCCGAAAAGATGGAGAAGTAGTTATATAGTCATAACAATCTCTAAAAAACTACTACTAAAGAGAAGATCGAGAATAACCAAAATCTTGCCTCAAACAAAAACTATCCACTAGATCACATAATCCATAGAGAGTACAAGAAACAATAACTCCAAATATATACACACCTACACGCCCATTGTATTTTTACTTATATTTTATTTATAATACTAATTATTTTAGTAATTTTAATTCTATAATTTTATAATTTCGATAATTTTGGTCTTGTAAAATCTAATTTTCATAATTTGTATAGGGTAAATAATGACACCCCCTCATAAATTACTAGACAGATACTGTATTTTTATCCCTATAGACATAAGTAAGATTTAATATTTTAATGATTACACTTACAGCTCGAACACGGGTATAATTGGTATAAGTAGAGATAATAAATTTATGTCGTACAATGTTGAAGGATCATATCGAAGTAAGTATTAATTTAGTTTAAGTACAGATTACTTCCTTCGTTGATCATACTGATATGAAAGTGAGTATTAATTTAGTTTGAGTTGGGATTACATCCTTCGTTGATCGTACTAAATGTATCGTCAAGTTTTAACTAGTTGTAAATTGGATAATATATGTTTCTTATTAATCAAGATAATCGCACAGACATGAGTTTTAATTGGTATAAATAGGATTACATAAATATTTTGTTGATCAAAGCATTGAATATGAATGCTTTCATACTAATTGTACGGCCATGAATTTTAACTCAGTATATTATTAGGACTACATAATTTCTCAGTAAAAGCATCACATAATGCTTGTACACTAATTGTATGGACATTGGTTTTAGACTGGATCAACATAATAACTTCTTATGTAGACCACACTAATTGCACATACACGATTTTTCACTTGATGATCACAATGAATAGACGGGACATGAATTTTTACTTGGTATAAATAGGATCGCAAATACTATATTATACTTTATTGACACAAACATCATTCATATATTAACGAAGATAATTTGCAACTATTCTTGGTCATATTAATTGCACTGACATGAGCTTTAAATTAATATGAATTGGTTTATATTTCACAAATATTCTAAGGATAAATTGCAAAATTAGTTCCATAAGTATGGGGGGTGGCAGAATTGGAACTGTAACTATTGGACTGGCGATTCTAGTCCTGTAAGTACTGATGTTTTGGCAATTTTAGTCCTTCCGATCCAAATTGCCCAAAAATGCAGCGGAGAGATTTTGGGCTTAGGGTTCCGACGTCCATGTGTGCAACTTAAAGACGTAGGAGCTTGCGTGGCGAATGACGTGGCTTTAGGCGGGAAAATTAGGAGAACTGGGCAAAAATTACACAGTCAGCAGCACATGTGGCCTGACACGTGGGAAAAAAATAATGACGTGGCAAGAATGTAAAAAATTGAGGAGTTAAAAAAGAAAGCTGTAAAACAAAGGCAGTAAAAATTCACCCCCAAATCGCAATTCGCGGAAATCGAAAGAATCCTAAAAACCTTTCTTTAAACTCCCACAAACAATTGATCGTCGATTGAGGAGGAAGAAACCCGATTGAAGTAATGCCAATTCGAAATCCTGAGTTCGATTTTGATCCACCTTCGTACGGTAAGTTTTCTATGTTTTCAAAAAATTTGACTTTTAGTGTGAAATGTAGAGTTTTTTGTGTTCTCAAAAAATGAAAGTGGTCCATTGTGTTTTTATTTCGAAAACTCCAACACTATGGTCCCATTGTGTTGTTATTGTCTTGAAAGCAACAATGGATGATTTTTTTTTTCCCTGTCTGTCTGCTTAATATTTTATGTTGTCCATGTGCATGTAAATGTGTTCATTTTCTGAAATTATGTGTAAATATATTCATTATGTTTTCTTTTTTTGTATGATTTTTATGATTTTTTCTGTGATTAAACTTTTTAACTTGTTGACTTGTTCTGTTTTGTTTTTTTGTATGATTTTGTATGAATTTTAACTTGTTCTATTTTGCGTTTGTTTGTTTGTGTTCCTTTCTTTTTTTTCTTTTAGATAATAAGGACATTTTGTGGGGAATGTAATGTACAAATTTGATTATGAGGATGTTTAAGAACTGTTTATTTCAAAATTGAATGAAATGGCTAGTGAGGTGGGCTCTTTTGGTAATAGGACGTATTTCACAAAGCTTGGAGATGTGTATTACAAAGTAAATAATGATGACGTTTTGTTTGATGTGTGTATTGGTATTGCTCCTAAAAAAGAAATCGATATATATGTTGAAGTTGATAGAAATGTTATGGGTACTCAGGTTGGTGAATGTAGTGCACAACCTCAGGAGGGTGGCTTAACTAAAGAGGGTGAAAATTTGAAAAAATCTGAATTCTTTGAACATAGTGACTATGATTTGAGAAATGATGAGATGAATACTCAAAAACTAGGAGAGTGCATTGATGAAGAGGCTCTGGAAAAAGAAATAGAAAGATAAGTTGAAGAAACTAATATGAAAGAAAAGAAAGAAAAAATTTAAGATCACGAAAAGGGTAGCAATGAAGAGGGAGAAGAAGACCTGTTTGGGAGTGAGGATGACTTTCAGAGTGAAAAGGGATCTGATGATGATGAAACAAGAGAGCCAAATAATATTTTCAATCCTGTGGAACAATATGATCTTAGCTTTGAATTAGGTATGATCTTCAGCTCTAAATCTAAATTTAGAAATGCCATTCATAGTCATGCAATAAAATCAAGAAGGCATTTGAAAAACACCAAGAATGATAAGAACAGAATGTATGCTAGATGTGCTAAGGAAGATAGTCAGTGGGGATAAATACGCACAAAGTGGCTGAAGAATACACATTTCAGATAAGAGAATACAATTCCAATCACACTTGTGGAAAGGATTATCATTTAAAAATTTAAAGTCAAAGTGGCTTGCAGAGAAGTACATTAAAAAATTCAGAAGTGATCCAAAAAGAAATGTCAAGGGTTTTAGGGTTGATGTCATTCAGGATGTAAGAGTCAACGTATCACGTGATCAAGCATATATAGGGTGCTCCTGATGTACAATATTCAATGATGCAAGATTATGCACATGAATTGTTGAAATCTAACCGAGGCTCCACAGTGATGGTAGGGGTAGATACTTATCAGAAATTCGATAAATTTTATGTGTGTTTTGGTGCCTTGAAATGGGTTTAATGGGGGGTGTAGACAGGTGGTAGGTGTTGATGGATACCATCTAAAAGGTCCTCTTGGGGGTGTTCTGTTAACAACAGCAGGCATTGATTCTAATAACAATATTTATCATGTTGCATATCTTGTTGTTGGAAAAGAAATGAGGGTTACTTGGGAGTGGTTTTTAAGGCTTCTGAAATCTGATTTGGGGGTGGTTAGAGATGATCAGTGGTGTCTCATATCAGATAAGCAAAAGGGGTTAGTTCAAGCATTTGAGGAAGTGTTTCCTACTTCAGATCATAGGTTTTGTGTAAGACATCTACATTTTAACATGAAGAATGCAGGCTTCAAGGGTTTGGCATTTAAAAACTATTTGTGGAAGGCTGCAAGGGTTACTACCCTTAATGAATTCAGATTGTCTATAAAACAAATTAGTACTTGGTAAAACTGTTGCAGAATGGTTTGATGATAAACCCCCTACACAGTGGAGTAGATCACACTTTGAAACTGATATTAAGTGTGATGTTTTATTAGATAATTGTTGTGAAACATTTAACTCGAATATTTTGGAGGCTAGGGAGAAGCCTATTGTCTCTATTCTTGGAAGGATCAGAGTGTATTTTATGAGAAGATTGTAGGGGAACAGGGATAGGGTAGAACTGAAATAGACTGGTGTTATATGTCCTAGGATTCTGAAAATTGTTGAGAAAAATATTGAAAAGTCCGTAGCTTTCCCATAAATGCTGATTCATCTCATTATCAATTAAACTGTTTTGATAGTTTACAACATTCAGTTGATTTTGACAAGAGAAACTGTTCTTGCAGGAAATGGGATTTGAATGGCATCCCATGTAAACATGCTTGTAGTGCCATATTGTGTAAAGGTGATGATCCCATTAAGTATGTGAATGACTGCTAAGGTGTGGCATCTTATCGAAATGTTTATAAGACTGCAATTATGCCTATGGTTGGTAGGAATTGTGGACTGCTACATAATTCATCCCTCATTTGCCACCAAACTTTGGTAGTGGGGCTGGTAGGCCTCCAAAATCTAGAAGGAGGGAACTTGATGAGATAGTGTCAAAGCAGAAGAAAAATGGTAAAGGAAAACAGCAGACAGGTTGACAAGAGTCCAGAAGACTGTCAAGTGCAGCAAATATGGTGAGGAGAAACACAATGCCCGAACATGTCCATTGAAGAACCGGTAACAAAAAGCACAAGTCGCTGATGCATTTAGTCAAGTGATACAAGAAATCAAAGAAAAAGAGGCTCATGCAAGGAAGAAAAGAAGGGTAAGACTGAATATTTAAATCTGATTTTGGTGTGTTGATTTCATAGTTATCTAAATCTGATTTTGTTGTAGGTTGAAAAGGAGGCGGGTAACATGGACATTTTGACTAAATGATGCGTTTCAGGGAGACAACTCCATGGTAAGAAACATCAGTACCCATTCCATTTTAAGTTGCCATTCATTATTACATAATAACTTTTTTGCATTGGATGCAAGAACAAATTTCAATTGACGAGATGACTAAATCTGATGCATATGAGGAGAACAAGTCTGTGGTAAGAAACTTCAACACCCATTCATTCCATTTTAATTATAAATCTTCGAATACTTGATAGTGACTATTTTTTCAGGGTATGAAGGAACAAGAGCTTTCAAGTACTGTAGTCCATCATACAAGCCAACAAACTGCAGCTTCAGTAAGTAATTCTCAACTAATTTCAAGAATTTTGTTTATCATTCACTTATTCGGTTTATTTCCTTCTCCTTTTAGGTAATACCCAGACCATTCAAGCCACCCCGTTATAAATAAAAAGTTGCTCACAAACAACCATGGAAGCCATCATACAAGTCTTCCACATCCCAGCAACAAGATGCAGCCCAAAGCTCTAGGCCTCCTCCACCAACTCAACCAAGTCATCTGCAGCCACCAATCCTTAAAGTTAATATTAGACCTCCACCACAATGGACAGGGAGACAGGAGGTATTTCCAAAATAGCCTTTACAACCAGAGACAAAATCTCTTCTGTCAACATGTGCATTTTTGCTGAAGGATGGCAAGAATTATGTTACGTTATCACGATTGAACAATGTGTTATCACAATCGAAGGACAAGGGAGACAAGAGCAAGAAGAAAGATGGGAGGAATTCACCTTTTGTTTAATTACTTTTTTATTTTGATTGAAACATTTTTTGTTTGTACTCTCAAGATACTTGAGAAACTTGAGGAATCAGTTATGATTGCATATGTTATGAATTAGGGAATTTTGTGGACTGGTTGTTGAAAAAATGTTGTAAATGGATGTTCATGTTTTTTGTGAAGACAGACTGTAAATTGTGGACAAGCTGCTGTAAATTCTTGATGTTAGTATGAAATGAATGTTTCTCATTAACATGTTGAAAATGGTGCAGAAATGAATGTTTTTATTTCCATTATACTGCTGAAAATTCCTTATATTGCTGAAAATGGTTCAGAAATGTTGCTGAAAATTCCTTATATTGTTCAAAAGGGTGCAGGAATGGCTGAAAATTCATTTTCATTTTTATTCTATTACTAAATTAATTAACAACTGCAATTTTAGGCATATAGTTTCATTCTTGAAATTCATTAATAGAATTCTTTAATAACATAACACATAATTCACAAAAGCTTCAAATTTGAAGCTTTCAATTTCATTATTAAATCCACAAAATGCCATTACAATTCTTCCATCTTATGTTTACCCATTTCTAACAACATAATATAAGTCCCTACAAATCTTGGCACCTGGAACGATTCATCCAAAGACCACCATCCATTTACCCATCCAAAAACCGACAAACACAAATCATGATGCCACCAAGCAAACTTTAAGCAAAAATATTTTCTTCTTCAGCAGTTTTGCTTCGATTTCCATTGCTCGAAGCTTGAGACGCAAATCGAGTATGACACACAAATCTCTAGCACACATAGATGGGTCATCCCATGTAAAACGTCGACATCCTCAACCCTGTAATAACAAACCATAAGCCAACATCTACAAAATTTAAACTTAAACTTCAATTCTTACCTCAAAATTTGAGCAACAATAAAACCTTGTTCCAGGATTGTCATTGGTCCAAGAGGTTCTCAATGGAGCCCTAATGCCACAAAAGCAGTTTACCACAGTGGTGGAGTAATTGCCCGATGATAAAGAAGATATTTTCGCTGTTATTCTTCACCTGCAACTTCATTTGCAACAACAAAATTGAAAGAGAGAGAGAGCTCTTACATAGGGTGAATATCTACGTCATTCCGCCTAAATCCACGTCATTCGGCATGCAAGCTCCTATGTGTTTAAGTTGTCCACGTGGACGCCGGAACCCTAAGGCCCAAATTTCTCCGCCGCGTTTTTGGGCAATTTTGGTCGGAAGGACCAAAATCTCCGACCAAAATTGCCAAAAAATCAATACTTAAAGGACTAAAATTGCCTGTCCTGTAGTTATAATCCCAATTCTGCCTACCCTCCCATACTTACTGGACCAATTTTTCAATTTTGCCTAATTCTAAAAACAAAGTTTTAATTGGTAACTACGACTAAAAATTTCGTTGATGGAAGCACCATAAATGTATGTATATGAGTTTTATTAACTTAGACAAATGCTACAAGATTAATCACACAACTAATACCTTGTTCGTACTCAAGAATATAGAAATGATTAAAACGCTTCTATAGATATCATAAATGTTAACATGCAAACACAATTCATGTTAGTCGTCTTACACTAATATATTCGTATTATACATTTATTCATCAACCTCAAATGCAATAGCGAACAATTTGATTTAATTTTCAACTTTATTCAAAAACTCCGGATATATATGTGTACATATATACACACCTAAACATAGTATTTTCACTTATATTTTATTGATATCACTAATTATTTTAGTAATTTTAATTCTATAATCTTATAATTTTGAAAATTTTAGTCTTTTAAAAATTAATTTTCATAATTTGTGTAGGATAAAAAATGACACCCCCTCATAAATTACAAGACTAAAACTGTATTTTTTCCTATACACATAAGTAGGATTAATGATCACACTAACAGCTCGAACATGAGTTTAATTGGTATAACTAGAGATAATAAATTTTGTTTCTACCTATGTAGAAGCATGATATGGAAGTAAGACTTTTGAAATCCCGAAGCTCACCAAGAGTCTTCCAATCCACCAGTTGTTTGTAGTAGCTACTGCAATGGCATGGGATGGAGTACCGACAATACATTTGCAAGTGTACGTAATCCACCACGTCGAAGGAATACCTCTATGGCGTTCAACTGATGGAATTGCCACCTGAATTCCTCCCTCATCCTCAAAATCTTTTAAACTTTATGGCAAGCTAATTTGCAAGTGTTCATCTTAATTTCATCAATAGCTGCCTTAGGAAGCTTAGCCCTAGTTTAACCATCAACAAGACCCTCGCTCTTGAAATGGCACACCTAATCCCATAATAATAGTCACAAATTTTTGGGTCAAAAAATGCCTTACCCTCCTCCACCAACCCGCTATCCACCATCTGATCAACCCTTGTATACCACCACCACCTTATCCTTCCCTTGTTGCTTGTTCATTATTCCCCGAACTGAAAAGTTCGTCATGCTAGATTGTGCTGGCTTCGAGGAGGAGATCAACATTCTAATTGGTAATTACTTTTACTTTTCTTAACACCTGTCAATTTCATCACACAAATAAAAAAAAGAAAAAGGCCACGTGTTAGAATTCTCTCAAACAAAACAAACAAAACATCATATACCAAATATACACACGTATGCACCCATAGTATTTTTACTTATATTTATTGATAACACTAATTATTTTAGTAATTTTAATTCTATAATTTTATAATTTTGATAATTTTAGTCTTGTAAAGACTAATTTTCATAATTTGTGTAGGATAATAAATGACAGTCCCTCATAAATAACAAGACAGAAACTGTACTTTTATCCCTATACACATAAGTAGGATTTAATATTTTAATGATCACACTAACTGCTTGAACACGAGTTTAATTGGTATAACTAGAGATAATAAATTTTGCTCGTAAATATGTAGAAGCATCATTAATATATACTTAATTGATACAAACATCAATAATATATTCACATTTATAATCAAGATAATTTGCAACTATTCTTGATCATATTAATTGTACTGACATGAGCTTTAAATTGATATGAGTTGGATTATATTTTAACAATAATTCTAGAAACAAAGTTTTAATTGGTAACTAAGACTAAATATATCGTTGATTGAAGCACCATAAATGTACGTTCACGAGTTTTTTGAACTTAGATAAATGTTACAAGAATTTATCACACAACTTATTCCTCTTTCGTATTCAAGAATATAGGAATGATTAATACGTTTCTATAGATATCATAAATGTTACCATGCGATCACAATTCCTGTTTGTCGTCATATACTAATATATTCATGTTATACATTTATTCATCAACCTCAAATGCATTTGTAAACAATTTGATTTAATTTTCAACTTTAATCAAGAACTCCGGATGTATATGTGTACATATATACCTTCCTACACACTCTCAGTATTTTTACTTATATTTTATTGAAAACAGTAATTATTTTAGTAATTTTAGTTCTATGATATTATAATTTTGATAATTTTAGTCTCGTAAAAACTGATTGCCATAACTTGTGTAGGATAAAAAATGACACCCCCTCATAAATTACAAGACAGAAACTGTGTTTTTATCCCTATAGACATAAGTAGGATTTGACATTTTAATGATCACACTAACTGCTTGAACACGATGGTGTAAGTAGAGATAATAAATTTTATTCGTACAAATGCAGAAGCATCATATGGAAGTAAGTATTAATTTAGTTTGAGTATGGATTACATCCTTCGTTGATCATACTAATATGGAGGTGAGTATTAATTTAGTTGGAGTAGGGATTACATCTTTTGTTGATCGTACTAAATGTATCGGCAAGTTTTAACTAGATGAAAAAAGGTTTATATATATTTCTCATTGATAATGCTAATCAAACGGACATGTGTTTTAATTGGTATAAATTGGATTACATATATATTTCGCTGATCAAAGCATTGAATATTAATGCTTTCACACTAACTGTACCGCCATGAATTTTAACTCAGTATATCTTTAGGCCTACATAGTTTGTTAGTAAAAGCATCACATAATGCTTGTACACTAATTGTACGGACATTGGTTTAAGACTGGATCAGCATAATAACTACTTTTGTCGACCACAGTAATTGCACGTACACGATTTTTCACTTGATGATCATAATAACTAGACGGGACATGAATTTTTTACTTGGTATAGATAGGATCGCATAATCAAATATTATACTTTATTGATACAAACATCATTAATATATTCACATTTATAATTAAGATAATTTGCAACTATTCTTGATCATATTAATTGTACTGACATGAGCTTTAAATTGTTATGAGTTGGTTTATATTTCACAATAATTCTAAGGCATAATTGCAAAATTGGTCCCGAAAGTATGGGTGGTGGCAGAATTTGGACTGTAACTACAGGACTGGCAATTTTAGTCCTGTAAGTATTGACTTTTTTGCAATTCTGGTCCACCCGACCAAAATTGCCCAAAAACGCAGCGGAGTGATTTTGGGCTTAGGGTTCCGATGTTTACGTGCGCAATTTAAACACGTAGGAGCTTGCATGGCGAATGACATGGCTTTAGGCGGGAAAATTAGGACCACTGGGCAAAAGTTACAGAGTCAGTAGCACACTTGGCCTGACACGTGGGAAAAAAATAATGACGTGGCAACAATGTAAAAAACTGAGTTAAAAAAGTAGTGATGGGTTTTGGTGCCTTGAAAAATGGGATTAATGGGGGGTGTAGACAGGTGGTAGGTGTTGATGGATGTCATCTAAAAGGTCCTTTTGGGGGTGTTCTGTTAACAGCAGTAGGCATTGATCCAAATAACAATACTTATCTTGCTGCATATGCTGTTGTTGGAAAAGAAATGAGGGTTAAGTGGGAGTAGTTTTTAAGGCTTCTGGTATCTGATTTGGGGGTGGGTAGAGATGATCAGTGATGTTTCATATCTAATAAGCAAAAGGGGTTAGTTCAAGCATTTGAAGAAGTGCTTCCTGCTTCAGATCATAACTTTTATGTAAGACATCTACATTCTAAGTTGAAGAATGCATGCTTCAGGGGTTTGGCATTTAAAAACTATTTGTGGATGCCTGCAAGGCCTACTACCCTTAATGATTTCAGATTGTGTATGAAACAAATGTCAGTACTGCATAATGGTTTGATGATAAACCCCCCTACACAGTGGAGTAGATCACACTTCAAAATTGATATTAAGTGTGATGTTTTATTGAATAATTGTTGCGAAACATTTAACTCGAACATTTCGGAGGCTAGGGAGAAGCCTATTGTCACTATGCTTGAATGGATTAGAGAGTATTTAGTGAGATGATTGCAAGGGAACAGGGATAGGACAGAACTGAAATGGACGGGTGTTATATGTCCTAGGATTGTTAAAACTATTGAGCAAAATGCTGAAAAGTCCACAGATTGCATTCCCATAAAGGTTGATTCATCTCATTATCAATTAAACTATTTTGATGGTTCACAACATTCACTTGATTTGGACAAGAGAAGCTGTTCGTACAGGAAATGGGATTTGAATGGCATCACATGTAAACATGTGAATGAGTGCTATACTAGGGCATCCTATGAGAATGTTTATAAAACTGCAATTATGCCTATGGTTGGTAGAGAATTGAGGACTGCTACACAATTCATCCATCATTTTCCACCAAACTTTGGTAGGGGGGCTGGTAGGCCTCCAAAATCTACAAGGAGGGAACTTGATGAGATAGTGTCAAAGTAGAAGAAAAATGGTAAAGGAAAACCGTAGAACAAGTTGAAAATAGTGCAGAAGACTGTCAACAGCAGCAAATGCAGTGAGAAGAAACACAATGCCCAACTATGTCCATTGAAGAACCTGCAAGAAGATACACAATTCACTTATGCATTTAGTCAAGTGATAAAAGAAATCAAAGAAAAAGAAGCTCATGCAAGCAAGAAAAGAAGGGTAAGACTGAATATCTATATTTGATTTTGGTGTGTTGATTTCATACTTATTTAAATCTGATTTTGTTGTAGGTTGAAAAGGAGGTCGGTTACAAGGACATTTTGACTAAAAATTGATGCGTTTCAGGGAGACAACTCTATGGTAAAAAACATCAATACCCATTCCATTTTAAGTTGCCATGCATTATTACTTAATAACTTTTTTGCAAGGGATGCAAGAACAAATTTCAACAGACGAGGTAACTAAAGCTGATGCATTTGAGGAGAACAAGTCTGTGGTAATAAACTTCAGCACCCATTTATTTCATTTTAATTATACATATTCTAATACTTGATATTGATTGTTTTTCAGGGCATGAAGGAACAAGAACTTTCAAGTACAGTAGTCCATCATACAAGCCAACAAACTGCAGCTTCAGTAAATAATTCTCAAGTTATTTCAAGAATTTTGTTTATCATTCACTTATTCGGTTTATTTCATTCTCCTTATAGGTAATACTCAAACCATTCAAGCCACCCTGGTATAAACAAAAAGTTGCACACAGACAACCATGGAAGCCATCATACAAGTTTTCCACATCCCAGCAACAAGGTGTAGCTCAAAGCTATAGGCCTCCTCCACAAACTAATCCAAGTCATCTGCAGCCACCAATCTCAAAAGTTAATATTAGAGCTCCACCATGATGGACAAGGAGACAGGAGGTATTTTCAAAACAGCCTTTACAAACAGAGACCAAATCTCATCTGTCAACATGTACATTTTTGGAAAAGGATGGTAAGAATGGTATGTTACATTATCACGATTGAACAATGTGTTATGACAATCGAAGGACAAGGGAGACGAGGGCAAGAAAAATGATGGAAGGAATTCACCTTTTGTTTAAGTATTTTTTTCTTTTGATTGAAACATTGTTTGTTTGTGTAAAATTTCAAGCGGAAGCAATGATAGAGTAGGAACTCATTTGGAGAGATAGCACAATGAATCAGAGGTGAAAGCAAAAGAACTTAGCTCACAAAATCTGTAAAGGAATGCTCTGTTCTTTTCTGTTTTGAAGAACAAGAAGGTGCAGATATATACACGTTTATACTCTAACTGCCATAACCAACATGCTTCTTCTTTCTTCACTAAAGAAAGTCGTTAATGACTTATAGAAGCGCGAATGAGCTTCTCAAAGTAAACTAAGCTAAAGAAAGCGTTAAGAATAATAAAAGCGCAATCTCCAGTAAAAGGCAAACGCGTGTGAGTACAAGACCTCTCGTATTTCATTCAACCAATAGCCCCGTTAATTTTATTGTCGTTTATTAACTATATCAAACGCCCAGAACTCCAAGGGTACACCCCTTGGAACTATGGTGTTATTGCGATCTCATTTTAATTTACACATTTTATTATCGCCGCTTCTACTTGCACGTTCCAGGGCAGATCTACTTGCACTTCGTGGTACCTTTCAAGATTACCCACTTATGCCAAACATGCAGATCATTTGTTTAAATATCGTTCGGTCGATCCCATGAGAGATATGGAGGCACATCCTCATTATCACCTTGTTGATGTAAAGTTTAAGAAAGTATACCAAACGAACGAACCATTTATCTTTGAACAACAAGCAGTACAAGTCTACTACAAGAAGTACCCTAGTATGAAAAGAGACAAAGTGGACTGGATAGCTGTCTGCAAAACAAGAGCAAAAGAGTCATTGATGATTCTCGATGGACTGAAGTTGCGTTTCAAGAGGATGAGACAATACCTACTCTACAAATTTCAACAGATAGACCATAATTGTGACCTGCATGACCTAAATGGTATGCAATTAGTCGTTGAGCTTTTGTTGCTAATAAAAAAGGAGCAGGTACATCCCGATCGGGAAAATAGTGAATATGATGACGAGTCTGACGAATATAGCTTTAACGAGAATTATGAGACTGAAGAAGACAATAATTATAATTGACAGATAGTGTTTCCCCATTTCTCTTTCCTTTTTTCCCCCAACTTTACTTCAATTTCCCGCCATTATCATTAAAAAAATTTCCACATTTTCTGAAAATTTTTGAATGGACATTTAGGAAAAAATATTTTCAGAATATATTTCTAAAAGTATTTTCAGAAAATATTTTTCTAAAAATTTTAGGTAATTTATATAAATATTTTCATCTTTTCAACAAAAAATGTAAAATAAAATATTTTCAAAACAATTATTTTATGTAATTTCTGCAATTATAGAAGTATATAGTTGTCTAAGAATTTCTGCAATTATAGAAATTTATTTTATGTAATTTGTGCAACTATAGAATTTTATGTAATTTTTTGAAATTAATTGAAAAGTTGCGTAATTTTTGCAATTATTGTGTAATTTAGTAATTGTATAGTGTAATTTTTTGTGCAATTTACTGTATAATTTTGTAATTTATGCAATTCTTGTGTGTATTGTATCATTTGCTTAATTTTTTTGGTCAAATTTATTGTATAAATAGGCTAATTTTTACATCATAATGTAAATAATCACAAAAATTAGACCAATATATAATCCTAATAGTAATATTATTTAAATAATAAAAAAATAGCCAATATTCCCAATAAAATAATTTTTACATCATAATGTAAATAATCACAAAAATTAGATCAATGTATAATCCCAATGATAACATTATTTAAATAATAATATAATAATAAAAAAATTAGACCAATTTTCTTAATAATAACATTTTTAAATAGTAATGTAAATAATCACAAAAATTACACCAATGTTCCTAATAATAACAGGTTTACATAGTAACATTAACAATCACAAAAATTAGACCAATTTTTCGAATAATAACATTTTTATAGAATAATGTCAATAATAAAAAAAATTTAGGCTAATATTCCTAATAATAATATTTTTACATAACAATGTCAATAATCACAAAATTAGAAAATATTTCCAACAATACCAATTTTACTCAATAATGTCAATAATCAGAAAATTAGACCAATAATCCCAATAATAATATTATTTACAAAATAATGTCAACAATAAAATATTAAGGTGATATTTCAAATTAAAATACAATTAGCAATCATTAGAAATAGAAAACAAATTGAGGATAATATTTTCAGTAATTAATAATTATTTAAAAATGTATAGTTCCTTTGTAACCTTCTGTCAACAGAAGATAATGTTAATAGAAAAAAAATGGATAAACTTAACTAGTACTACAACAAAAAGTTAATGTGATAGGCTAAACAAGCTTAAAGCAACGCTTGGCCCGTTTGTATATGTGCACAAGAGAATTATACATAATAAAATAATTAATGAGTATACTTATCATAACTTAATAATAATATTTTCGATGTGTAAGAATTAGTATATTGTTTTTTATTTAGTTATTAATGTCAATAATCTCAAAATTTATACTAATACTTCTCAATAATTTGTTTAGATCATCTCTAGTGGTACGCCTCCTGTACAACGTGGTTGAGGACGTGGTCGTGGCCTGCCACTTCCAGCAGCGCCGTCGGATGCTTCCCAAGCTGGGGAAGCAGTCCTCCGACCACTCACACCACCTGACACGACCTCACCGTCCCCTACCCCTTAGACTTTAGATGATGCTGGAACATATAGAGTTGCACCAGTAACTGATGAGACGATGCAATAGTCTGCCACACTAGCGGCTACTCTACCACCACCAGCACCATTAGTCCCCCCACCATCAGGAGAACTTCTAGTAGGAGTCCACGAAATAAGGCGAACCAAGTGGCGAATCCAACGGTGTCCTCGACTGTGTACCGGGGGGGTCTTCCTCTATTGGCATGCACAAGACGAAGATGGAGAGTAAATAATAGTAATTTTATATGCTTTATCATCATTTTATAAATAAGATGCTAACTATATTTTTCTTCTACTGGAGGTAGAGCTCAGTCAGCTGCCCAAGCAGAGAAAACTATTTGAATGGTGCTACAAGAAAAAGGAGGGCGGTGGTTAAAGCAAACCAAGGGCGGCGGAGGTGGTGGTAAGTAACTAGATTATTAAAATTATTTTTTTAAAATTAATTCTTGGTTTAAAGTACAAATAATTTTTTTTGTTTAGTAGGAGACGTTCCAGATGGGAGGATCGTCAACCCCAATCCATGGCCGAGGACCATGATGCCCCCACTGAATTAGAGGCATCGGTGGCGATAACGGAGTAGCAGATGTGGCTGGCTGCAGTCGGGGGCAAAAACAAGGATCGAGTATTCGGCCAGGGTTGTAAGGCCCACGTCTCCAGCTAGACCTTCCCATCACCATCGCCACCCGCACTGCCATTTCCACCGCCACCGCCAACGCCAAACCCGACCGTGGAGGACCGCATTGATTGCCTCAAGATCATGATGGCCAACATGATTGCCATGATGAGGGAGACGCGGGCCTCTTCCTCGACCATGGCACTGCCTCCAATATCCCCCCGGCCTCGAACCAGGACGACATGGATGTCGCTGACAAGGAGGGATTAGATTAGGTTTCAATTTTTTTCATTTTTGTAATTCGAGAATTTTTTATATTAATATAATATTTTTTTCTTATTTATTCATGTTTCATATGTTTATTACATTCCATTATTTCACATTTATTCATTTAATTATAAAATAAATTGTAAATTTAAAAAATTAGGAACGATTTTATTGATACAAACTTAAATAAATAACCGTTCAAATACCGTCACTAAAATAGTTCTAAACACGTGTTTCTAAACTGCACTGACCGTTCCAAATACCTGTACAACCATTTCAAATAAGTGTTCCTAATTAGTGGCTAACAGTTACAAATGCCATTGCTACAACCATATCAAATTAGTATTCCTAATTAGTGGCTACCATTGCTATTTTAGTTTATAACACGTGTTCCATGTTAAAAAAGACCGTTCCTAGTACATTACTAAAACAGTTCTACAAAACGTGTTCCTATTCAAGACTAATCGTTCTTATCTCTGTTGGAGAATACAGTTCTAAAAATAATTCCTATTTTTATCACCATTACAAAAAAAAAATAAATAATTCCAAATATAGGAACGAGTATTACAAAGACTGTTCCAAAAGCTCCCTGACAAAAATAATTTAGCCATTCTTAATTCTGTAAAAATCGTTCCAATTCAAAAAATAAAAAACAATAGGACAAGTTCAATATTGGGAACGGTTTTCAATGAGTGTTACTATTCCTATCCAAAGTAAGAACGATTTTTCCTCAACCGTTCCTAAATTTTGTCACGCTATTTGTATGGATGGATTTTCAATCGTTCCAAAATCTGTTCCATATAAGTTCGGTGTTTGGGAAGCCATTCCAAAGACAAGAAATCCATTTCAAAACCCGTCTTTTTTTTGTAGTGATACTAACTATTATGTATAATTTTTATTAAGTTAATTTATTATCACCCATCATGATTATATTTTTCTTCACCTACTTATTCTGAAGGATTTTATTCATGAAAGTTCATTTGAATTAAATTGAGAAGAAAAAGAAATTATATGACTCAAACTAACTACAAAATAAGTTATAGGGTATAATTCAGTTATATAAAAAAAAAATCTAAGGAACTAAATTAGAATTTTATAAAGTTTTTAGGATTAAATTGGTTATGTTTAAGAGTTGAGGGACTGACTTGCAAATTTTATCAAATTAAAAAAAAAATAAAATAAAATAAAAGCAACAAGGAGATAAGTTTGGCTGCCACTAATCCCCTTCAATTTGACAAAGGGTGGCAGCCACTATTCGTCCTCGAATTGGCCAACATTGCCAAGCCTTTATTATAAATTTGGCCGGCCACACCAAATACACACACACACACACACACAATTTAAACTCTCTCTCCCTTTCCTTCTCCGTCTCTTACTCTGGAACATAAACCACAGAAATTTGGCCACATTCTGTAAGCACACCCTAGCCTATTTCAGTTAATTACATTAAATTAAAGTCGTAAATATCTTAGTTAGATATATTGAAATGTTTATATGTTGTATTAATTTGCACAAGGTATCAAAGCCATGTTTGTGAAATTGTATTGGATAATTCAGCATACTTTATTAGGCCTTACCAAGAAGAATATAAATTTATACATATAGATTTTGTACAAATAGCCTTTAAGACTCTAACATTAGAAGGTCTACAGGAAAGCTTTTCAGCTGTACTCAGAGATATCAGGAATTTACACTGGAAGAAATCTCTAATAGGAATAATACAATATAGTCTGACTCATGCACCAGTATTTTTTAATGTTTACCCAAATTTACAATTATCAATGTATGATGTAAATATACACAAAGCATTAACAATAAATGTTAAAGCCCATAGATATAATTATGCACCTGGGTCAGAATTAATATATATATATGTTATAGAATATGCTATAAACTTCTTGAAACACTTAATCCTATTTTGTAGAACACAAGATAATAAATCTCTTGAACAAACAGTATTATTTGAAATAAATTTAAAAAATTCAATGATTAATACTATTAGATAAATAAATGGAGTGAAGTAGAGTTTCCAGAACATTGGGTAATTGAAAAATAAGTCCCTGTTTGAAGTAATACTGAGAATATGTATACAAATATTTTGCAAAATCTAAAAGAAAATGTCAGAATAGACTTTGTTAATCAATCAAAATATTTAAAAAGCAACTCTTCAAGATATTCTACTATGCCTTATATACTAGCAATAGAGGTAATAACCTCATCTAGAGCATCCACATCCCAAATCAGAGAAGAAAGTAATTTAAATGATTCAAATTATGATAAGGTCGATGAAATAAAAATACAACCAAATAATATTGCTAAAGGTATCTATGAGGATCCCAAATTAAATGAAGAATTAAGTTCAAAAATATATTTTTGTTTATAAATGAATACACTAGATATAATTGCTTATGAAACAGAAATTCCATTTTAAAATTACAACAATTATAATAGATTTTAGTCCTGGATCCCTAGCTAGGAAAGAAATTAAGGGATAATTTTTTGAAAAAAGATGGGAACCGTTTAGAAAATTATTTTTTAAAAATTTTCCACCTAAAAAACAAAATGAAGTATTAAATCAATTTTATAAGGAATTAGCCATATGGAATAAGAAAGTTACTTTTGTTCCTTAGTTCATAACCAAATATTCAAAATAATATTTAAATGTATTAGAAAGAAAATACTTTCTAGGAAATGAAAAAATCCTAAATAATGTTTTCCCCCCTCAACAGCCTTTCAAAATGAATTCAAATGAATTAAAAATTAATTTTAAAGTAGTTTCTAAATTAATTGAAGATGACATTCTAACAGTTACAATAACACAAATAAATGAGTTATTGAAAAAATAAAATTATGCCATTTTGTACTTAAATGTTTTTAGGAGAACCAATTATGGAATTATATAGTAACATTGATAAGATTATGGATTGGCAATGAAATTGGCAAAGAGACATCAACTCAAGGAAGACAATGGTTG
This sequence comes from Sesamum indicum, assembly GCF_026168435.1. Taxonomy (NCBI): domain Eukaryota; kingdom Viridiplantae; phylum Streptophyta; class Magnoliopsida; order Lamiales; family Pedaliaceae; genus Sesamum; species Sesamum indicum. The sequence goes on along the minus strand of NC_142666.1, from coordinate 9,077,122 downwards.
AAGAAGCTAAAGGAGAAATTATTGCTACACCCTCAATTCAACCTCCCCAAATATTGCAGGTTTACATTTAAAACCTATAGGAGAACTAGAAAAATTACTAGACCAAAAATTTAAAACTTTAAAATTAAACACTTTAAATAATAACATAAATTCTCAGGATTACAAAGAAGAACTCAAGGAGGAAATTAACAAATTAGAAAAATTTTGCTAGGAAGTCAATGCAAACAAAATCTTACTATCCTAGACCAACACCCCAAGATGTTCTTTATGAGGAACAAGAGATAATTGACCAAAATAGTTATAATGGTAAACAAATTTATGAATGGAGCATTGATGGATTTACAGAAAGAAAAATTTATAAAACTATACATAGGATGATGATATATAGTACTATATGTAAAGAAAATAATAATTTCGATAAAGCTATTGCTAAAATGATCATAGCAGGATTCACTTGCTAATTAAAAGGATGGAAGGATAATTATCCCAGCCCAGCTGATAAAGATGAAATATTGAATACCGTAAAAATTAAAAATGATATCTCAAAAGAAAAGGCAGTTTATATATTAGCTATCAATATTGTTGAACATTTTACAGATAGGTGGTCAGATAATAGTAAAAATATTCAAACACTATTACAGAATTTAAAATGTAAGACATTAACTTCATTTAGATGGAATAAAGACGTCTTCCATAGTAGAGTTATGGAACTCCTAGAGTCAAATGATTCTCATTGTAAGTCTAAATTCATAGATGGCCTCCCTCATCTTTTTGCCTAAAGAATTACAAATGTCCTAAGAAAATGAGACATGCAAATTAATTATAATTAATATATTTATGGGAAGTTACTTGGAACTTGCATCCAAGAAGGATTTATGCAATGCGATTAGACTAAATCGGCAAATTAAAAGATAAAATTTTACAGAGAAAAGCCAATTAGGACAATTATGTGCTCAGTTTGAGATGGAAATAAAACCATTCGGTAGATCAAAAATCCCTAAGAATAGAACTTCAGGAAATAAAGAAAAGATTAAGAAAAGAAATAAATAAAGACAAAGACTTAGCTATAGAAAATGAATGGAAGGCTAAATATAGTACCGCAAAGAAAATAAAAAGATGCTATATTTGTGGAAAAACATACCATCTTGCAAATAGATGCAGAAACAAAAATGCTAGGAAATTGAAAAAAAAATCAATAATCTTAATTTAGAAGAAGAGGAAAAACAAGAAACACTCAATGTAATATTTTCTTAGGAAAAAGGATCCTCTGAATCAAAAGAACAATCTGAAAAACAAAGTTAACTTAAAAATATTGAAGAAAATTTTGAATATTCATCGACCTTTTCTGAATATGAAGAAGAAGAGCCCTCTTGTTCATGTAAACAAGAAAAAATGGAGGAAAATTCACATCAGGAATTTTATGAATTAATGACAAAATTTAAAGAAATGAAAAAGATAAATGTTCTCACTGATAATCATATTATCGAATTACTTAGAGAAATAAAAGACCCTGAAGTTAGGGATATCATTCTGAGTAAAATTGGCAATAATAGTAAAGCCTCCATATTTGAGATAAACCTTTTGAACCATATACAATTACTGAAGTCAAGAAACTACTAAATAAAAAGCATACTATTAAAGATAATCCTTCTACTCTAGAAGATCTAAAAATAGAAGTAGAAAGATTAAAAAAAGAAAAAAAATAATAAGAAATATAATCAATATCTTACTAATAGAGTTGAAATGGTGAAATTTAGCAAGAATTCTGAAGTAGGTGAAGAAAAATATGAGAAGGATTTTCTATCCACTTTGGAAATAGTCATATGTAAAAAATTAAATGTTAAAATCGATCTTTTAATAAATAACAATTTTAAAAACATATTTACTGCTCTTATAGACAATGGAGCAGATGTTAATTGTATTAAATAAGGTCTTATACTAACCAAATTTTATGAAAAGACAACCCACTCTTTATCATCTGCTAACAGACGAAAATTGAATATAAGCTTTAAAATTCCGAAAGCTTATATATGTAATAATAAAAAATATATTGCAACAAGCTTCCTATTAATAAAAGATTTAACTAATGAAATTATTCTTGGAATACCTTTGCTTCAGAAATCTTTCCAATAAAAATATTAATGAAAAAGATATAATATGAACCTTTGAAGATGAAACAATAAAATTTGAATTCATCACTCAACCAATAGGTAGAGCTTAATTTATAATATTATATAGTAAAATAGTTTGAGTTTTGTTTTTACAATATAAAATATATGGTAAAAGAACCATACTTAATTTGAGTTTTTTCTTGTAGTACAAGATTTTGTAGCAAAAGGCATATTTTTTTATACTACTTGATACACCAACCCTATTGTTGTGATTTTCAACCATGCCCTCACTAAATCCACCGAGAGTTTTTATGTGTTCAAAAAGTCAATTATTTTGATTTTTATTAGCTTGATTTATATATATCTATACTAATACAACAAAAGGCCCTCTACACTCATAAATGATGCTCATAAATGAAGATTAATGATACTGTCACACAAATATATAAAAATTATACTCCTAATTTCAGTATTTTAAAATTTAACTATGATTATATTTTTTTGTACAGAAGTGACTCTATGCCATTTAACACCACAACATCAATTCATTTTTTTTTATGTATCGGTAATTCCTTAAGTTTTTTCATTCATTTTTGTTTCTTTTTTGATGATTTTTGGGTTCACGTATTTCATTCTTTTTTATAATGTATTTTAAAATATAAAAAAATATTTATGATATATAAGCAAGGAGAACATACTACGACGGCTAGTGGAGAAAAAAAAGAAGAGAAAGGAGAAACTAAAAAAAAAGGAAGAAAAAATTGGGATGAAGAAGAAAAATAAAAAGTAAAAGAAAAAGGGAAATGGTAGAATATTTGTTGTTTAATTAATCAGTGAGCCTGAGGTTAGATATGGGTTTCTTGAATAACTTTTGATGGCTTGAAATAGAATTTTTTGTGCTTTCTTTCTGGGCCATTTTCAGCGTGTGTTATAATTTATTTAAATAATTATTTTCTCCTTTTATTTAATTTAGAAAAACAAAAAACCCGCAATTATCCCCCCTCACCAATGAAACAAGCTCGAAGAAATAGAAAACCCTCAAATCACCACAAAAAAACCCTCAAAATCACCACCAAACCCCCTCAAGATCAATGTCTTCTTTCTTGCATTTCTCCTTGTTCCACAATCAAATTCCCACCTCCAATCCAGCCTTCTTTTCCCCTTTCCTCTTCACATCTCACCAATATAATGGAGGAAAGAAAATCAAGAAAACATGGTTATGTAGATTTAAAGAAAATCAAGAAAAACAGCAGGGATAAAGATTTGCTATTGAAAGCACACCAAGATAAAACTCCTGCAAAAATTGATACCATGCATGTATTTTCATCATCACATTCGGAAGTGATCAGTAGGAAGTTCTGAACAGACACAAGATTTGTCACCCTTTCTTATATTTTTTGACCCGTTCGAAGGTGAATTAAAATGCAGGAACTCGACATGCTAACATAATATCTTTTGAAGAACATATAAAAAGGTCATCACTAAAAGTTTTCATCCCATATCAGTCATAAACAATCTTGAGCTTCTAAAGGTATTTCTCAAATCCAATGAACTATCTGATGCATTCAAAATAAGATGAAAGGATGTTGTCACATATGTCGGAGCCAATCCTGTCGTTTTGTTATTTTCTTTTGTAGTACACTAAAATTTTATATGCCCTATTTTATTGCCTTATGCTGTCTTCACATGCTTAGCTTGCCGTAGTAGCAAAGCATCAAGTAGGAAGAAAGTGTAGATTTCAGATCCGCTCCTTCTAGTATGTTTGGAGAAGATGGAGAAGTAGTCATAATTATAACAATATTCAAAGAACTACTAAAGATAAGCATCGAGAATAGACAAAATGTTGCAGCAAAGATGTTTCATAAAAAACAGGGAAATGCTAACCTTGAATTCACCATTTAGTGCCATACATTTGAAAGAAAAGCTTCAATTCCTTTCCGGTAACTTTTAATCATCCAAGTAGAATATTTGTAACTACGTTCTACGGGGTTTGCACCTCTTTATGATCTTATTCCATTGTCACAATTAATCTTAGGCTCCAATCTCTTGTTCCTTATTACAAGAAAGATTTTCTATCAAGTAACTAACCATTCGCTGTAAGATCTCATAGCAACAATAACTCAAAATTTTTGAAGTTCCATGTCAAATCTTCGTTTATTTCTTTCTTTTCTTTTTTTTGGAAACAAGTCTTTCATGTCAGAAACATTCTACAGAGCTTTCCACCTCTTTCTAATCTAATTCTTTTGTGAGAATGTTATAATTTGAAACAATGAGCTAAATAAACAATTAAAAAAGTTCAATTTAAAAATAGCAAATCTTACCTTGTGATCGAGAATAGGGATTAAGCAGTGTCTACAACTGTCTTCTTGTACAACTCCTAAATACTGCATAGACATAGCTCAGGGACTTTAGCCTGAAGATTAGGAGTAAGATGATCTTCTAGAGTTATTACAATAGGATATTCATATGTTATTACAGCATTATACTCAAGTATACTCGCATGCAATAAAACCGTGCTCTTTAATTTATCAAAAGTTTTATAAGCCGAGCAAGACTAGTCAGCAACATCTTACATTCCCAAATACAATAGAAGGAATGAAAAATCTCTACCGAGCCATTTAAAAGGATTGAAAGAAGAATACAAAGATGATTCTGATTAACATATGCATATGAAAGCATGGTAAACAGACTTTCATCAACACATTGGAATACATCGATAAGAAGCACCCTTTCTTATATTTTCCACCCGTTGGAAGGTGAACAAACATGCAGGAATTGGACATACTTACATAATATCTTTTGAAGAACATATGATTAAGAAAAGGCTATTATTCTAAATTTTCATCCCATGTCCATCATAAATAACATCGAGCTTCTAACAAATCCAATGAAAGATATGATGCATTTAGAATAAGATGAAACCATTGTGTCACGTATTTCAGATGGCAATATTTTCATTTTATAATTTCCTTTCATATAACACCAATATTATATATGCCTTATTTTATTCTCTTTAGCTGTTAGCTTAACTTGTGATAGCAGCAAGTATCATGCAGGTAGAAGGTGCAAATTTGAGATCTGCACCTTCTAGTATGTTCCGAAAAGATGGAGAAGTAGTCATATAGTCATAATAATCTCTGAAAAACTACTACTAAAGAGAAGATCGAGAATAACCAAAATCTTGCCTGAAACAAAAACTATCCACTAGATCACATAATCTGTAGAGAGTACAAGAAACAATAACTCCAAATATATACACACCTGCACGCCCATTGTATTTTTACTTATATTTTATTTATAATACTAATTATTTTAGTAATTTTAATCTATAATTTTATAATTTTGATAATTGTGGTCTTATAAAATCTAATTTTCATAATTTGTATAGGATAAATAATGATACCCCCTCATAAATTACAAGATAGATACTGTATTTTTATCCCTATACACATAAGTAAGATTTAACATTATAATGATTAGATTTACAGCTCGAACACAAGTATAATTGGTATAAATAGAGATAATAAATTTCTATCGTACAATGTTGAAGGATCATATCGAAGTAAGTATTAATTTAGTTTAAGTACGGATTACATCCTTCACTGATCATACTAATATGGAAGTGAGTATTAATTTAGTATGAGTAGGGATTACATCCTTCGTTGATCGTACTAAATGTATCAGCAAGTTTTAACTAGTTGTAAATTGGATTATATATGTTTCTTATTGATCAGGCTAATCGCACAGACATGAGTTTTAATTGGTATAAATAGGATTGCATAAATATTTCGATGATCAAAGCATTGAATATTAATGCTTTCATACTAATTGTACCGCCATGAATTTTAACTCAGTATATCATTAGGACTACATAATTTCTTAGTAAAAGCATCACATAATGCTTGTACACTAATTGTATGGACATTGATTTTAGACTGGATCAACATAATAACTTCTTAGGTAGACCACACTAATTGCACATATACGATTTTTCACTTGATGATCACAATGAATAGACGGGACATGAATTTTTACTTGGTATAAATAGGATCGCACAATACTATATTATACTTTATTGACACAAACATCATTAATATATTAACATTCATAATTAAGATAATTTGCCACTATTCTTGGTCATATTAATTGTATTGACATGAGCTTTAAATTAATATGAGTTGGTTTATATTTCACAATAATTCTATGGATAAATTGCAAAATTGGTTCCGTAAGTATGGAGGGTGGCAGAATTGGGACTGTAACTACAGGACTGGCGATTCTAGTCCTGTAAGTATTGATGTTTTGGAAATTTTAGTCCTTCTGACCCAAATTGCCCAAAAATGCAGTGGAGAGATTTTGGGCTTAGGGTTTCGACGTCCACGTCTGCAACTTAAAGACGTAGGAGCTTGCGTGGCGAAGGACGTGGCTTTAGAGGGGGAAATTAGGAGAACTGGGCAAAAATTACACAGTCAGCAGCACACGTGGTCTGAAACGTGGGAAAAAAATAATGACGTGGGAACAATATAAAAAATTGAGGAGTTAAAAAAGAATGTTGTAAAACAAAGGCAGTAAAAATTTACCCCCAAATTGCAATTCACGCAAATCGAAAGAACCTTAAAAACCTTTCTTTAAACTCCCACAAACAATTGATCGTCGATTGAGGAGGAAAAAACCCGATTAAAGTAATGCCAATTCGAGATCCTGAGTTTAACGATTTTGCTCCACCTTCTTACGGTAAGTTTTCTATGTTTTCAAAAAATTTGACTTTTAGTGTGAAATGTAGGGTTTTTTGTGTTCTCAAAAAATGAAAGTGGTCCATTGTGTTTTTATTTCGAAAACTCCAACACTATGGTCCCATTGTGTTGTTATTGTCTTGAAAGCAACAATGGATGATTGTTTTTTTCCCTGTCTGTCTGCTTAATATTTTATGTTGTCCATGTGCATGTAAATGTGTTCATTTTCTGAAATTATGTGTAAATATATTCATTATGTTTTCTTTTTTTGTATGATTTTTTATGATTTTTTCTGTGATTAAACTTTTTAACTTGTTGACTTGTTCTGTTTTGTTTTTTTGTATGATTTTGTATGAATTTTAACTTGTTCTATTTTGCGTTTGTTTGTTTGTGTTCCTTTCTTTTTTTTCTTTTAGATAATAAGGACATTTTTGGGGGAATGTAATATACAAATTTGATTATGAGGATGTTTAAGAACTGTTTATTTCAAAACTGAATGAAATGGCTAGTGAGGTGGGCTATTTTGGTAATAGGACGTATTTCACAAAGCTTGAAGATGTGTATTACAAAGTAAATAATGATGACGTTTTGTTTGATGTATGTATTGGTATTGCTCCTAAAAAAGAAATCGATATATATGTTGAAGTTGATAGAAATGTTATGGGTACTCAGGTTGGTGAATGTAGTGCACAACCCCAGGAGGGTGGCTTAACTAAAGAGGGTGAAAATTTGAAAGAATATGAATCTTTTGAACATAGTGACTATAATTTGAGAAATGATGAGATGAATACTCAAAAAACAGGAAAGTACATTGATGAAGAGGCTTTGGAAAAAGAAATAGAAAGAGAAGTTGAAGAAACTAATATGAAATAAAAGAAAGAAAAAAATTAAGATCATGAAAAGGGTAGCAATGAAGAGGGAGAAGAAGACCTGTTTGGGAGTGAGGATGACTTTCAGAGTGAAAAGGGGTCTTATGATGATGAAACAAGAGAGCCAAATAATGTTTTCAATCCTGTGGAACAATATGATCTTACCTTTGAATTAGGTATGATTTTCAGCGCTAAATCTAAATTTAGAAATGCCATTCACAATCATGCAATAAAATCAAGAAGGCATTTGAAAAACACCAAGAATGAGAAGAACATAATGTATGCTAGATGTGCTAAGGAAGATAGTCAGTGGAGGATAAATACGCAAAAAGTGGCTGAAGAATACACATTTCAGATAAGAGAATACAATTCCAATCACACTTGTGGAAGGGATTATCATTTAAAAATTTAAAGTCAAAGTGGCTTGCAGAGAAGTTAATTAAAAAAATTCAGAAGTCATCCAAAAAGAAATGTCAAGGGTTTTAGGGTTGATGTCATTCAGGATTAGATACTTATCAGAAATTCGATAAATTTTATGTGTGTTTTGGTGCCTTGAAAAATGGGTTTAATGGGAGGTGTAGACAGGTGGTAGGTGTTGATGGATACCATCTAAAAGGTCCTTTTGGGGGTGTTCTGTTAACAACAGCAGGCATTGATCCGAATAACAATATTTATCATGTTGCATATCTTGTTGTTGGAAAAGAAATGAGGGTTACTGGAGGTAGAGCTCAGTCAGCTGCCCAAGCACAGAAAACTATTTGAATGGTGCTATAAGAAAAAAGAGGGCGTAGGTTAGAGCGAGCCAAGGGCGGCGGAGGTGGTGGTAAGTAACTAGATTATTAAAATTATTTTTTTAAAATTGATTCTTGGTTTAAAGTACAAATAATTTTGTTTGCTTTGCAGGAGACGTTCCAGATGCTGCTGAAGGATCGTCAATCCCAATCCATGGCCGAGGACCATGATGCCCCCACTGAATTAGAGGCATCGGTGGCGATAACGGAGTAGCAGATGTGGTTGGCTACAGTCGGGGGCAAAAACAAGGATCGAGTACTCGGTCTTGGTTGTAAGGCCCACGTCTCCAGCTAGACCTTCGCATCACCATCGCCACCCGCACTGCCACTTCCACTGCCACCGCCACCGTCAAACCCGATCGTGGAGGACCGCATTGATTGCCTCAAGATCATGATGGCCAACATGATTGCCATGATGAGGGAGACGCGGGCCTCCTCCTCGACTATGGCACTGCCTCCAACATCCCCCCGGCCTCGAACCAGGACGATATGGATGTCGTTGACAAGGAGGGATTAGATTAGGTTTTAATTTTTTTTATTTTTGTAATTAGAGAATTTTTTGTATTAATGTAATATTTTTTTCCTTATTTATTCATGTTTCGTATGTTTATTACATTCCATTATTTCAAACTTATTCATTTAATTATAAAATTATAAATAAATTGTAAAATTAAAAAATTAGGAACGATTTTATTGGTGGTAAAGAAAGTGTTACAAACTTAAATAAATAACCGTTCAAATACCATCACTAAAATAGTTCTAAACACGTGTTTCTAAACTGCACTGACCGTTCCAAATACCAGTACAACCATTTCAAATAAGTGTTCCTAATTAGTGGCTAACAGTTCCAAATGCCATTGCTACAAGCATATCAAATAAGTATTCCTAATTAATGCCTACTATTGCTATTTTAGTTTATAACACGTGTTCCAAGTTCAGAAAGACCGTTCCTAGTACATTACTAAAACATTTCTACAAAACGTGTTCCTATTCAAGACTAATCGTTCTTATCTCTGTTGGAGAAGACAGTTCCAAAGATGATTTCTATATTTATCACCATTACAAAAAAAAAATAATAATTCCAAATATAGGAACGAGTATTACCAAGATTGTTCCAAAAGTTCCCTGACAAAAATAATTTAGCCGTTCTTAATTCCGTAAAAATCGTTCCAATTCAAAAAATAAAAAACAACTGGACAAGTTCAATAGTGGGAACGGTTTTCAATGAGTGTTACTATTCCTATCCAAAATAGGAACGATTTTTCCTCAGCCGTTCCTAAATTTTGTCACGCTATTTGTATGAATGGATTTTCATCGTTCCAAAATCCGTTCCATATAAGTTCGGTGTTTGGGAAGCCATTCCAAAGACAAAAAATGCATTTCAAAACCTGTCTTTTTTTGTAGTGATACTAACTATTATGTACAATTTTTATTAAGTTAATTTATTATCACCCATGACTGTATTCTTCTTCACCTACTTATTCTGAAGGATTTTATTCATGAAAGTTCATTGAATTAAATTGAGAAAAAAAAGAAATTATATGACTCAAACTAACTACAAAAATAAGTTATAGGGTATAATTCAGATATATCAAAAAAAATATCTAAGGAACTAAACTAGAATTTTATAAAGTTTTTAGGATTAAATTGGTTATGTTTAAGACTTGACGAACTGACTTGCAAATTTTATCAAATTAAAAAAAAATAAATAAAAAATAAAAGCAACAAGGAGATAAGTTTGGCTGCCACTAATCCCCTTCAATTTGACAAAGGGTGGCAGCCACTATCCGTCCTCCAATTGGCCAACCTTTTCTTTTAACAAAAGAATGCCCAAGCCTTTGTTATAAACTTGGCCGACCACACCAAACACACACACACACACACACACACAATTTAAACCCTCTCTCCCTTTCCTTCTCCGTCTGTTACTCTGGAACATAAACCACAGAAATTTGGCCACATTCTGTAAGCACACCCTAGCCTATTTCAGTTAATTACATTAAATTAAAGTCGTAAATATCTTAGTTAGATATATTGAAATGTTTATATGTTGTATTAATTTGCACAAGGTATCAGAGCCATGTTGTTGAAATTGTCTTGGATAATTCAACATACTTATTAGGCATTACCAAGAAGAATATAAATTTATACATATAGGTTTTGTACAAATAGCCTTTAAGACTCTAACATTAAAAGGTCTACCGGAAAGCTTTTCAGCTGCCCTAAGAGATATTAGGAATTTACACTGGAAGAAATCTCTAATAGGGATACTACAATCTGGCTCATGTACCAGTATTTTTTAAAGTTTATCCAAATTTACAATTATCAATGTATGATGTAAATATACACGAAGCATTAACAATAAATGTTAAAGCCCATAGATATAATTATGCACCTGGGTCAGAATTAATATGTATATGTTATAGAATATGCTATAAACTTCTTCAAACACTTAATCCTAATTGTATAATACAAGATAATAAATCTCTTGAACAAACAGTATTATTTGAAATAAATCTAAAAAATTCAATGATTAATACTAGTAGATAAATAAAATGGAGTGAAGTAGAGTTTCCAGAATATTGGGTAATTGAAAAATAAGTCCCTGTTAGAAGTAATACTGAGAATATGTATACAAATATTTTGCAAAATCTAGAAGGAAATGTCATAATATACTTTGTTAATCAATCAAAATATTTAAAAAGTAATTTTTCAAGATATTCTACTATGTCTTATATATTAGCAATAGAGGTAAAACCTCATCTATAGCATCCACATCCCGAATCAGAGAAGAAAGTAATTTACATGATTCAAATTATGATAAGGTCGAAGAAATAAGAATACAACCAAATAATATTGCTAAAGATATCTATGAGGATCCCAAATTAAATGAAAAATTAACTTCAAAAATATATTTTTGTTTATAAATGAATACACCAGATATAATTGCTTATGAAACAGAAATTTAAAGTTACTTAATGATTTTATTTTAAGTACAAAATTTAGTAACATTGAGTGCAAATAATTTAAAGGAGGTTTAACTATCACCATGAATATGGAATATGCACCAGACAAATACTACAATTTCATATTCTAAACTCTTAGAAATTGATAGTTTAATTTAGTCTACAACTTGATTCAGTTTTAAAAAAACCATCACGTGTTATTTCAATATGCAAATTAATCACCAGCAATAATTATGCGAATACAAAATTATAATTAAATAAGTACATTAAGTGAAAAGTTCTAGAAATAAAAATGTTCTAATTGAATCTTCTTTTATCCTACACAAGATAATAGTACATAGTAAAATAGTTTGAGGTTTTTTTTTACAATATAAAATATATGGTAAAAGAACCAAACTTAATTTGAGTTTTTTATTGTAGTACAAGATTTTGTAGCAAAAGGCATATTTTTTTATACTAGTTGATACACCAACCCTATTGTTGTGATTTTCAACCATGGCTTCACTAAATCTACCGAGAGTTTTTATGTGTACAAAAAGTCAATTACTTTGATTTTTATTAGCTTAAGTTATATATATCTATACTAATACAACAAAAGGCCCTCTACACTCATAAATGATGATTAATGATACCGTTACACAAATATATAAAAATAATACTCCTAATTTCAGTATTTTAAAATTGAAATATGATTATATTTTTTTGTACAGAAGTGATTTTATGCCATTTAACACCCCAACATCAATTCTTTTTTTTTTATATTGATAATTCCTTAAGTTTTTTCATTCGTTTTTGTTTCTTTTTTAATGATTTTTGGATTTACGTATTTCATTCTTATTTATAATGTATTTTAAAATATAAAAAATTATTTATGATATATAAGTAAGGAGAACATACTACGACGGCTAGTGGAGAAAAAAAAGAAGAGAAAGGAGAAATTAAAAAAAAAAGGAAGCAAAAATTGGGATGAAGAAGAAAAATAAAAAGTAAAAGAAAAAGGGAAATGGTAGAATATTTGTTGTTTAATTAATCAGTGAGCCTGAGGTTAGATATGGGTTTCTTGAATAACTTTTGATGGCTTGAAATAGAATTTTTTGGGCTTTCTTTCTAGGCCATTTTCAACGTGTGTTTTAATTTATTTAAATAATTATTTTCTTTTTTTATTTAATTTAGAAAAACAAAAAACCCGCCATTATCTCCCCTCACCGATCAAACAAGCTCGAAAAAATAGAAAACCCTCAAATCACCACAAAAACCCTAAAAATCACCACCAAACCCCCTCAAAATCAATGTCTTCTTCCCTGCATTTCTGCTTGTTCCACCATCAAATTCCCACCTCCAGTCCCAGCTTCATTTTCCCTTTCCTCTTCACTTCTCAGCAAAATAATGGAGGAAAGAAAATCAAGAAAACATTGTTATGTGGGTTTAAAGAAAGTCAAGAAAAACAGCAGGGATAAAGATTTGCTATTGAAAGCACACCAAGATAAAACTCCAGCAACAATTGATACCACGCCTGTACTTTCATCAACACATTTGGAAGTGATCGGTAGGAAGTTCTGAACAGACACAAGATTTGTCACCCTTTCTTATATTATTGACCCGTTGGAAGGTAAATTAACTTGCAGGAACTCGACATGCTAACACAATATCTTGTGAAGAACATATAAAAAGGTCATCACTAAAGGTTTTCATCCCATATAAGTCATAAACAATCTTGAGCTTCTAAAGGTATTTATCAAATCCAATGAACGATACGATGCATTCATAATAAGATGAAACGATGCTGCCACATATATCGGAGCCAATCTTGTCATTTTATAATTTTCTTTTGTATTACACTAAAATTTTATATGCTTTATTTTATTGCCTTATGCTTTCTTCACATGCTTAGCTTGCCACAATAGCAAAGTATCAAGTAGGAAGAAAGTGTAGATTTCAGATCCGCACCTTCTAGTATGTTTGGAGAAGATGGGAAGTAGTCATAATTATAACAATATTCAAAGAACTACTAAAGATAAGCATCGAGAATAGAAAAAATCTTGCAGCAAAGATGTTTCATAAAAAACAGGGAAACGCTAACCTTGAATTCACCATTTAGTGCCCATACATGTGAAGGAAAAGCTTCAAGTCCTTTCCGGTAACCTTTAATCATCCAAGTAGAATATTTGTAACTACGTTCTACAGGGTTTGCACCTCTTTATGATCTTATTACATTGTCACAATTAATCTTAGGCTTCAATCTCTTGTTCCTTATAACAAGAAAGATTTTCTATCAAGTAACTAACCATTCGCTGTAAGATCTCATAGCAACAATAACTCAAAATTTTTGAAGTTCCATGTCAAATCTTCGTTTATTTATTTCTTTTTTTTTTTTTGGAAACAAATCTTTCATGTCAGAAACATTCTACTGAGCTTTCCACCTCTTTCTAATCTAATGTTTTTCTGAGAATGTTATAATTTGAAACAATGAGCTAAATAAACAATTAAAAAAGTTTAATTTAAAAATAGCAAATCTTACCTTGTGATCGAGAATAGGGATTAAGCAGTGTCTACAACAGTCTCCTTGTACAACTCCTAAATACTGCATAGACATAGCTCAGGGACTTTAGCCTGAAAATTAGGAGTGAGATGATCTTCTAGAGTTATTACAATAGGATATTCAAATGTTATTACAACATTATACTCAAGTATACTTGCATGCAATAAAACCGTGCTCTTTAGTTTATCAAAAGTTTTATAAGCCGAGCAAGAGTAATCAGCAACATCTTACACTCCCAAATATAATAGAAGGAATGAAAAATCTCTACTGAGCCATTTAAAAGGAATGAAAGAAGAATACATAGATGATTCTGATTAACATATGCATATGAAAGCATAATAAACAAACTTTCATCAACACATTGAAATACATCGATAAGAAGCACCCTTTCTTATATTTTCCACCCGTTGGAAGGTGAACTAACATGCAAGAATTGGACATACTTACATAATCTCTTTTGAAGAACATATATTAAGAAAAGGTTATTATTCTAAATTTTCATCCCATGTCCATCATAAATAACCTCGAGCTTCTAAAGTTGTTTTACAAATCCAATGAAAGATATGATGCATTTAGAATAAGATGAAGCCATTGTGTCACATATGTCAGATGTCAATCTTTTTATTTTATAATTTCCTTTCATATAACACCAATATTATATATGCCTTATTTTATTCCCTTCAGCTGTTTTCACAAGCTTAGCTTGTGATAGCAACAAGTATCATGCAGGTAGAAGGTGCAAATTTGAGATTTGCACCTTCTAGTATTTTTTGAAAAGATGGAGAAGTATCAATCTCTGAAAAACTACTATAAAAGAGAAGATCGAGAATAACCAAATTCTTGCCGCAAACAAAAACTATCCACTCGATCACATAATATGCAGAGAGTATAAGAAACAATAACTCCAAATATATACACACCTACACGCCCATTGTATTTTTACTTATATTTTATTTATAATACTAATTATTTTAGTAATTTTAATTCTATAATTTTATAATTTTGATTATTTTGGTCTTGTAAAAACTAATTTACATAATTTGTATAGGATAAAAATAATGACACCCCTTCATAAATTACAAGACAGATACTGTATTTTTATCGCTATACACATAAGTACGATTTAACATTTTAATGATCACACTAACAGCTCGAACACGAGTTTAATTGGTATAAGTAGAGATAATAAATTTCTTTCGTACATATGTTGAAGGATCATATAGAAGTAAGTATTAATTTAGCTTAAGTACGGATTACATCCTTCGTTGATCATACTGATATGAAAGTGAGTATTAATTTAGTTTGAGTAGGGATTACATCTTTTGTTGACCATACTAAATGTATCGGCAAGTTTTAACTAGTTGAAATAGGATCATATATATATTTCTTGTTGATCATGCTAATCGCAAGAACAGGAGTTTTAATAATAGGATTACATATATATTTCCTTGATCAAAGCATTGAATATTAATGCTTTCATACTAATTGTACCCCCATGAATTTTAACTCAATATATCAGTAGGACTACATAATTTTATTGATCATATTAATTGTTCATATGCACAAAGGTACATATATATCTTGTTAGTAAAAGCATCACATAACGCTTGTACACTATGAATATGTATGAATGGTTAATTGATTCTGGTTGCACTTTCCATATGAGCCCCTTTAAAGAAATTTTTTCAAATCTTAAAATTGAAAATTCTGGTTTTGTTTCGATGCCAAACGAAAAACACTGTGAGATTAAAGGTTTTGGCGACATTTTTTTAAATTTCAAAGATGGTTATAGGTTAACACTTAAAAACGTTAGGTATGTTCCTGGCCTTAGCCATAACTTTAATTCATGTGCTGCCCTCGAAGTGGAAGGATTAGAGGGTAAATGGGGCAAAGGTGTAATGAAAATCATGAAAGGCTCGTTAATTGTTTTCAAAGCAGAAAGAAAATGCAACTTGTATTTGTGTTTTGTTACATATGATTCTGTTGCTACATCTGTGAATGAACATGGTAGAACTTCCTTGTGGCACAAACGTCTTGGTCATATTAGTCAAAAGGGGCTGGAACTACTGAATAAAGAAGGAATACATGGTGGCAAAGTTGATAAAATGACATTCTATGATGAATGTGTAATACGTAAACAACATCGTGGGCATTTTCCCGCTGTACCTTCCCCTAACACCTCCATGTCAACTTGGTTTCAAAGTCATCATAAGTAGAGATCTCACTTTCAATGAAAACGAAATGCCTTGTCTTACCATAATAGAAGTAGACCAAAAAGAACCAACCTTTAATAAGGTGGAGGATAACCAACTGTGGGGAGGAACTATAGAAGAAAAGCATGAAGAATAAGACATAGAAATCCCTGAAAATACTGAAAATACTGAAACTACTCTAGATAATTACCAACTAGCAAGGGAAAGTAGAAGAGAACATAGGATCCCCTCTAAGCTCAAAAGGATTTTCTAAAAGTTTTGAAATGAAAAATATTGGTGATTAAAAAAAAATTCTTAGTATGGACATCACTAGAAAAAGAGAAAATTTTTCAATACTTTTAAACCAAGAAACTTACATACAGTCTATTTTGAAAAAGTTTTCAATAGAAAGTTCAAAACCCACTTCTGTGCCTTTAGCTGCTCATTTCCAGTTATGCAAAGATGAATGTCCAAAAATAGATTTTGACAAAGAGAAAATGAGCAAAATACCTTATTCAAATGTCATTGGTTCTATAATGTTTCTCATGGTTTGCACTAGACTTGATATTGCTTATGCTATAAGTTGTCTTAGCAGATATATGTCCAACCCTGGACCTCCACATTGGGAGGCTTTAAAATGGCTTCTTAGGTACCTACGTGGTTCCGACGATATTGGTATAACCTTCTTTAAATTCTCTGATTATATTCATCTTTTTAGGTATGTTGATTCTAACTATGAGAATGAAAAAGATAGTAGAAAATCCACTACATCTTACATTTTCACTTTATTTGACTCATGCATAAGTTGAAAATCCCAACTACAACATATTGTTGGTTTTATCTACTACTGAAGCCGAATATATTGCTACTACTAAAGCCTTTAAAGAGGCAATAAGGTTAGAAGGGTTAGTCAAAGAAATCGGTTTTCCTCATAATAAACTTACTATTTTTTCTAATAGCTAATCCTCGATCCAACTTTGTAAAAATTCTGTATTTCATGATAGGACTAAACACATAGATGTTAGGTATCACTTCATTCGTGACATTGTTGTTAAAGATATTATAAAATTGAAAAAGATTAAAACTGAGAAAACCTAGCCGATATGGGTACTAAGTGTTTGCTTGTTAAGAAATTCGTTAACTGTTTGAAAATCATAAATCTTACTCTTGACTAACTCTACTATAGGTTGGATACCATTGTTCAAGTGCAGGTACATTGAGGCGGGTATTTAGGCTATGATGAGAATACCAGATCCAACTTTAAACTTCGGACCTTGTTCCTCCTTTACAAAGGTCTTGGTCTAAGGTGGAGTGTGTTATATATTTGTGGCACAATAACTTTATTGAAAAGGTCCACCTGGCAGCCCACTTACCCGACCCACTTGGCAGCCCAAAACCCAACCCAATAACCCGACTTTCTCCTAACTACTTATATCTCTCACCTAACCCTAAACCTCATTCTTCCCTCTCTTCTACGCCGACTGCTCCTTCTCTTTCACCAAATCTCCTCTGTGATTTTCCTTCGCTTGTTTCACCGGCAATCATGGCTCCTTTCCTAAACCAACTTAATGGTTTAAGGAAAGCCATCTAGGCCTTCCATCCCCACCGCTTCTCTCGACCCTTTAAATAGGAGTTTATTCCCTTTTTGCTGAGATATAGAAAAAGTGCTTATCTCCCTAAAGCATTCTTACATTCTTTGTGAAAACTTGATTTGGTGGTCTTTGTGACAGTGTGGTAAAGAGATCTCAATGATCGGAGTTTGTGGTCAAGTTTTCAATTTTGTGTTGTTACTATGGGTCGGTTATTTGGGTACAGTACTTACTGTGACTGTGTTCCCTCGTGCGCACCTGGCTTACTTTGAGCCTACTTCATACCACGTTTGTTATTTCTGTTCATTCTTTTATTTATTGTCATTATTCCTTAAATCTATAATACTGGTTTGTATCTTAAGGAGTTTCGTACTCCACTATTGTAATATTTGGTTAAGTTATCTTGGTGATATACACTCTATACTAGCTATTGATCATAAGCACGGCACGACTCTTTGGATTATAAACAAATACTTCTTTAGATTTTTTAGCTCATCTGTTGCAAAAGTTGTTGGTATACATCATTGTATGAGTATTGCAATGGAAAATCCATCGGAGCTTTATGAGATACAGATTAAAATTACTAAAAGGTAGAGTGGGGATGCAAATGTCCAATATCCATGGTTTCCTTGTGTGGAATGATCGGGTATTATGAGCCATTGAAAATTGAGAGCATGCATGGTATTGGAATACATCTAATTCCCGCAAATGGCACTTCGATTAGGTTTGTTTTTTCCACATTTTTCCACTTTTCTTTGTAAGATCGGGTTTAATTTGGTTTATGCTCTTCCAATGATGATTGCATTAAATGTTCGAATGGTACTTTTGATACTAAGGATGGCAGATGAGTGGAGCTAGATTGTTCGGAGCTCGACTCATGCTAAAGTCGAGCTAGCTTGAGATTTTAGTAAATAACCAAATATAATACTTGGACTAAGGATCAAGTTGGTAATTTTTCTTACATCTCTCCTTCCCGAAGCCCAAGTATCATACGATCCCCCAAACTGAAAAGCCTTGAAGACTAGAAGAATGCTCTTGCGAGCTTTTCAAAATTTTTCAATATTTTTTGTTTTTGAATTTTTTGTATTTATAATTCTATGTTCAATAGTAAAATATGGTTATCTATAAATCTCTATACGACAATAATCTTAATCAACAAGTTAGTAAATTCATATTTGTTACTATGGTTTTTTATTTTATATTAATTATTATTTTTTGAATTATCTAATAGTTTAAGAAAGGTCGGAATATATTTTTGTTAAAAATAATTTGGACTTGTCAATCTAGCATAATAAATAAATATTCTAAATTAATTTTTATTTTATTATAAATAAAAAATAAAAAGCTCTAGCTTGAGTTTGAATCAGAATTTCGAGCTCAGCTCGTTTCCACCGCTAGTTGATGCTGTATTCTTGTGAGTAATGCAATTTTGATGTTTTCGTGATCAGGTAGCACCCTTCTTCTTTCTTATTTTCTTATCCTCTTATCCTCTTTTCTTAGTTTTTAATTTCTTTACGCATAGTAGATTAAAGGCAAATGATCAAGGAATCTTTTCAAATTGTCATGTATACCTGACAAGATTTAACTTGATTTATCTCGTTGTATTTGAGTTCAAATCACATATAGTTAGCTTATTCAAAAAGAATTCAAACGATATAGCGCTCTCCACAACAAATTCCCTTGTTATGCTTTTGTGCCAGCTCGTTGAGTAACAAAGGAAAACCTCTGCCTCTCCTGCTATCGTAGGTAAATAACAAGAAAAAAGTTAGACAAGAGGAAGTAGGGAGAAGAAAAATTGAGGACAAGATAGTTGCTTCAGGAATAGAATCTTTTGGGGTTTTTCAGTCTTGCCTGAATGAGTTTGATATAGATTTTATCAAAATGTAGAGAAGTCCAATTTTTGAAATAAAACTAGGAAAATTTTATTTTTATATATAATAATAAATGGCAAAATATCACTTTTGGTCCCATTAGATAGGGTCATCTCACTTTTGGTCCCATGTTTTACGTGTTCAACACTTGTAGTCCCAAAACTCTAATTTTTTAACACCTTTAGTCCCACTCCGTTAAAAACTGACGGAACGGCACGTGACTTGGTATGGTCCATGTTGGTCAACGACAAAGTATCAGTTTTGATCCCACTAGATAGGGCCATTCTCACTTTTGGTCCCACGCTTTACGTGTTCAACACTTGTGGTCCCAAAATCCTAATTTTTTAACACCTTTAGTTCCACTATGTTAAAAACTGATGGAATTGGCGCTGAAAACAGACTGCAATGCTTGTGTATAGTGTTTGGAGGGAAATAATGGCGCGAAAAACATATTTTTTTCTATATCAAAACAACCCACAAACACCACACAACATTCTCATCTTTTTTTTATATGCTAAAAAAACAAGAAATATACTCAGATGCACTGGTTTTGATCATTAATAAAATCTGCCAAATACTACCACAAACAAACCAAAATGTGACAAAAATCTTTTTACAATACCTAGCAATATTTTGTTCCTTGGAACTTCACAAATTTCCCTTGCCAATACAAGCAAAAAATCTGATGCTATACAAACCAAAAACGACAGCCAACAAGTCATGAAGTCCTTCTAGTTTACGATTAGCAACTTCTCAAAGTGCCTCACTAAGGCTTGCATATGGAATGCATCGACCCCACCTTATATCGTTTGTCCTGAGTTGTTGTCATCACTTGCTTGAACAACTCCTTTATCTTGATTTTCTGCCATTTAGTAAAATATATATAAATATTTTTATAGAAGCCTCACCAAATTCTTGCCACGCTCTTTTTTTTCTCTTTATTCTCTCCCTCGTGTTTCACTCCTCACTTAATAGGCTCACACTTTTGGTCCTCAATGATAGTCTCACTTCACTCAACACTCTCTAATCTAAGCTCCTATGAAACTCAATGCTTTATCTAGTGACTAAAAAACAAATGCCAATTCTTTTCTCAACCAAGTATGTGTATGTGGACGCTTCACACTCACCCCTAGCTAGAGAATGGTCTAAAGAAGTTTGATACAACTAGGGAAATGAAGACCAATTGGCTTATAATGATAATAGCAAAGTAAAGTGATGAACGAATTTTTTTTCCGTTTTTTTTTTTGTCTTTTTGGGCTGCTCTCCTTTTTTTTTGAGCTTTTCTTTTCGATTTTTTTTTTATAACAATCGGAGGAGGGGAAGGTACCGAATATTGTGGTGGTAGACGATAGATTCAAGGTAAATCAAACGGAAGAAAGAAATCCTACCGTATCAACTTAGATTTTGATACCACATGATATGGTATCGACCATAGGTGGCCCGATCTTTATGGCGTAGACTAGAAAGGGATAAAGTGGTCCGTGACTTGAGGATTGTAAATAGCCAACCACGTTATATGAACGTGACCTACTATTTAGAACATTCGGATAATTCCACCATCCTTCTTTTTCTTTGTTATTTTTTGAACTAAATTACCCATGCACATGAAGATAATTAAACAAAGAACTCACAGGTGCCTTTTACGATAGGGCAGCCCTTATGCTATTATGCCTCCGACTTTGTTCCCGGACTATTTATCAATAGCAAAATAATAATTAACCATTAAATCATTAAATATACAAGACTATAATCAAAGTGAAAAAAATGAGGAACTTAAAAACGTTCGATCTCCTAATTGTTCCAGAGCAACTAGAAAGAAATTCTTTAACCAGAAAGAATTCGGTGCAAATGTAGGATACCTATCCAGAAGGTTTCGCAACTCAATCATAGATGATGGATTCATCCAAGATTTGACCTTTTCGAACTCTGTCTGTAACCCCCCCCCCCAACATATCTTACAACTTTCATCGTATTGTGCTCTCCAAGAAACAACTATTCTCAAAATCTCACTCAAAAGGTGATAAGTTGGAATCCCATTCTAACTGAGGATTCTTATGGTTCTGGAGGTTCTACCAAGAACGGAGAGCCTTGCCCCCTTTCCACCCGACTCATTGTTCTTAAATAAATTAATAATACATTAGAAACATGATTAGAAAAGGTACTAAATAATTTGATAAACTTTGACCGAGAGATAGAACTAATATACCATCAATACATTGTTTTGTAACTAATAATAATTTGCATCTAAGATAATAATTATCAAATTTCAACAGTAAAGATAATTACACAACCCTTCTTGCAACTTAATGTGGTTACACACACCTCATATGATTTGAAAATCTTTGTTTTGACAATTTGTAGAATCATACAAGTTGAATTCTGAAAATTTAACTTATAGTTAATTTCAATTAGAATAAAGGTTTTACTATCTATATATCTGTATTTAGAAAATGTGTGAATAGCACTAAAGTTTCTTGCAATTTTTTTAGTTTGACTAAAATAACTTTATAATAAATTAGTTGTTATAATTACTTTTTATATTTTTTAAATTTAGTTATACCTTCCATTAATAGTGTGTTTTAAAATGAATACATAAGTAGGCAACGTAGTTCCTCATTTTCCCACTTTGATTATAGTCTTAAATATTTAATGATGAATTATGTTTTGGATTTAATGGTCACTTAACTTGAATTTCCTGTGAATGTGTCTATCTATTTACCATTTCTTAAGGTATTATGCTAATATATATTTATTTTGCTAATTTATAATGTGGTTAGTAACTAATTAATTTTTTTTAAAGGGTTGTGTAATTATCTTTACTCTTAAAATTTGATAAATATTATCTTAAATGCAAATAATTATTATCTACAAAACAATGTATTGATGTTAATTAGTTCCCCCTCAACGAATTAGTAGAAAACAAAAGCTTTAACATAGATCACTAACTCGTATATACCAACCTTACCAAGATAAAATGATCCCAGAACTTGTGTATGTGCTTTTGGTGTTCAGAATTTCAGGCACATGAATTTGACAAAAAAGATAAACATAATAGACCAAGTTTATACTTAAAAAATTATAAACATAAACTACATACCTACATTGTTATATTACATAGTATCAAAATTAGACATAATATAAGGAATGAAGAAACGGACATATTAAACCAGAAATAAACAGAAACACAGTAGGGTTATAAGAAATAGAATAAAAAAGAAAAGAAAAAGGGAAACGTGATTAAAGAATAGGGAGGACGAATAAGAATAAGAGAAAGGGGACTGATCCTGCTCGAAAATTATGGTCGAGGATAAGGGTGCAGATCGTCCAGGTGTTCGACCTCGACGTAATTCTTTGATCGGATCTATCAACTGAAACAAGAAAGGTTAGGACAGTCGGGGTCGTCCCCGACGAAAACACTCCGACGTCCAAGTTAGAATATTGAAGTTATCTGTTGAATAATAGTTTATAGCTTGTATCAAATTGGCATTACCTGTTTATTATGAGGATCCTGTATTTATAGGTTGACATCAGTCGCATATGGTAAGCGCGGGTAGCGTGGATCAGCCTTCCTCTTATAAGTCGAGCATCCAGGTTGATTTATGCCCGCTGATTAGGTGGCAAATTAATCTCCTTAATTCAAGGCATAAATGTGCTCAAATGATTTCCTTCCTCTCCATCAAGATCCATCGTATCTCTCCCAGATTTACTCTTTAGCCCCTTGGTAAGGTCATACTTGTCTTTTCACTGATCCTACCGTTATCATTAGCCCCCTACTTCGGCATGCGTGATCCGTCATGCATACTAAAGTCGAAGCGTCCTTTCATACTACACACTTATTGTATGTTGCCACGTGCAGGGTTGATACATCCACCTCGAGCCTTGCGCTACCACACGTCTCTCATCGTGAATGCTCTATCTTCTAGGTTTTCCCTCTCTCGCTTTCTATATATAGAACCTCTATTCAAATGGCAGTACTCTTACTACTTTCTCAGGATCGCCTCCTCTTCCTCTCGATCTCGCTTTCTGCTGTTCGATCTTGTTTACTTCCTTCCAGGTACAATGTCTTCCTCTTCTAATTCCCATTCTGGTTCTTCATCTGCTACTTCTCCTCATGTAATTGTGCCTCCTGCCCTTCCTGAGGGTCCTTCTAGGGTTAGATCTCGCCTTAGGCCACATAAAAATGATCATGAGGAGCTTGACTGCGAGGAAACCCTACTTATGCTAGGTTCCAATCTATGTTAGACTATAGTCCTTGGGCTGGAATAGTTAGTTCAGTAAAGCAACCGATTCATAAAATAAAGGAAAAGTATTTTATTCCTCACAACTACGATCGTTTGATAGGATGCACCGACCTCCAAAGGGTTTTTGTGCTTTTTTCCTTCATCATTTCCATGCGGGGTTGCGTCTTCCTTTAGCCCCAGGTGTTGCCTAGATTCTCAATAAGTTAAAGTTGTGTCCAATGTAACTTTCTCCCAACTCCATCCGTCAAATCATTCTTTTTATCATAGTCATGAGGGTTCATTGTTTTGAACCCAACTTCGACAACTTTTGGTGTTTGTATTCGTTTACTACCTCAAAGAGGTCTGCAGATAGAGGATTTTTCTACTTGTCAACTCGTAAGCACTGTAGGTTTCTTGATCCTCTCACTTCCAATGTCGGTCCATGGAAAAAGAAGTTTGCATTCATCCGACCTCCCCCAGGTCGCGAGTGGCCATTTAGGCTTGATTGGGTCATAGAAAAGCCTAAACCTGTCATTGAGGGAGGGGGGCCGGAAGAAGATCAGATCAACAGCCTGACTTCTTTTCTGTATGATCCGAAGCGACTTTTAGTAGAAGAAATCCTTTGGTTCACACATCTCACTCCAGCACCCCTCTGGGTCGAAGAATCTCTAGGTGACATGTTGTTCTGTTTCTGAACCTTCCTATACATCGATGGTCGATAACTTTCTTTTCTTTTTTTTTTACAGAAGATATAGTTAACCAAGCTCGCCTCACTCAGCATTCGTGCTGCTCAAGCTAGGGCAACGGCTCAAGCCAATCCTCCTCCGATTGTGCCCCCCTCGATTGCTTCGACCCAGCCAGAGCCCGACCAATCTTCTGTTCCTGCAAGCAATGTTCCTCAGGACAGGGCTTTGATCGAGGTGGGAAAGAGGACACCCGATCCCATGGTCAGGCGGGGAAAACGCTAGTTGCTGAGATATCTCCTGCTCGTTCGCAGGCAGGTGAGTCGATCCCATGCAATTTGGTGCGTCGCAAACGGAGGAATACGACCAGTCCCTTCCAACCAATGCATTCATCTCGTGACGAGGAGATTCGGAACATGGAGCATTTTGGAGAGGTTGCGGAGTGTTGGAAGAAGGCTCGAGAAGATCTACGTTCTCCCCATCATCTGTCTGCCCAATTGTAGGGAGAGAAGTTGGTACCTGATTGGAAGATTTCTTCAAATAGTACAGTGTTAAACACCTTATTAGGTCAGGACTCTTGGGAATTCTACAATGCTATCTGCCCTCCAAAGGATCAAACCACCTTACTTCAAACGTCGTTCACACGTCTTGAGGAGAATGCTGCTCATTCCTTGGTCCAGGTTAGCCTCTTTATATCCCGATTTCTAATTCTCTTTGCGATCTATAATCACAGCGTTCTGTAGGATGCCAATTTTGTATGCGCGATTTCTTTGAAGTGTGCTGGATTTCGGAGGAATCAGCTCATGGCCGAACATAGAAGCCACGACCTTCGAGCCAGGATGGAGGAATCCTCATGGTCGCAAGATCTTGAAACCCGATTGGCATCTCTGGAAGCGAAGAACTAGGAGTTGGAAGAAAAGATGAGTTCGGGATTGCCCAGGCCATGAACGTAGGGAAAGAGGAAGGTTTTTCTGCAGGACATGCTGCCGGGAAAATTGCGGGTGCTATAGAGGGTCAGGAGGAATTCCTCAAGTCCGAAGACTTTGCAGCTCGGATTCGCGAAGCTCGTTTCCAAGGAGCTCGTGATTTTATGAAGGCGCCTGCTTTTGAGTGTGCTTTGGAGATTAAGGCTGCAGACTTTCTGATGCAAGCTTTCGAGCGTTGCAAGGCTCAAGTGGCTACCTTAGTGGATTTGCTCCTGACTTCGATACCTCCAAATTGGATCCTGGCCTTGATGGCGACCTTCAACCGTTTCCTGATAAAGACGTTCCTCCGGCAGAAGAAGAAGATGAATTTGCTGCTTTATTAGATGAGATAGAAGACTGATTCTTGTATATGAATTTCGATTTTTGTCTTTGGGAGAATTTGCTACGATTCTGACTTTCCCTTTGCCTAAATGTCTAACTTGCCTTTGCAAAACTTTTGATAAGTTCATGTAGCTCGTACATTTATCAGATCGTGAGATTTTGCTCGTATATATGTGGGTCTTCCCTGGATCACTGCTTTGTTAATAATTCGATCTTTTGCAGATCATGTGTTTGGTTGAAAATACCAAGGATTTTTTTCAGATCTTTTTATAAGATTTATTCAATCTCCTTCAGGTCACTTTGTAAGATTCCTTAAAATATCTTTTTCAGATAAAAGTTAGGATCTTTTGCAGATCACTTCATTAAATAAAAATGGGGATCTTTCTCAAATCGATCTTATTTGTATACATTGATCTTTCTCAGATCGGTGTTATTCGAGCCTTTCCCAGGCATATGCTCAAACATAGAATTTCCTAAGGTTTTGTATATTCCATTGTCGAGGCAAGTCTTTGCCATACGCATCCTGGATCTTGTACGTTCACTGTTTCTTTATTTCGACCACTTTGTATGGCCCCTCCCATCCAGGGTCTAGTTTTCCCACATGCTTGGAGACTTCGACCCTCTCAGAACTAGGTCGCCTATTTGCAGCTCTCTTTTCCGCAATTTTTTGTCGCCATTTCTCGTCATTAGACCTTTGTGGTGAAGCATTCTTGCCAACGCCTTCTCCCTTTTTTTCTTCCACGGTAACGAGGTCAAAGGCTATTGTTTCGCCAATAGTCGTAGGGTTGTAGGCAGCTATCCTCTGCATTTCCTTGCCTATTTCTGCAGGAATGGTAGCTTCAAAACCATAAACTAGACAAAAGAGAGTCTCACCTATAGCGGACCTGGGCGTGGTTCGATATGCCCACAGTACTCCTGAGAGCTCCTCATCCCACAAATTTCTTGTTTTTAGTCGAGACTTCAAGTGTTGGAGTATGATCCGGTTCGTAACTTCTGTTTGCCCGTTCGCTTGGGAATGACCGACCGCCGTGATGTTCTGTTGAACCCTCAATTCTTTCAACCAGGCTGTTATTTGCTTTTTCTGGAATTGCGTTCCGTTGTCGGATATTAAAATCCTTGGGATTCCGAACCTGCAAATAATATTCTTCCAAATAAAGTCAATGATCGTTTTTTCAGATATCTTTGTGACCGCCTCTGCTTCGACCCACTTTGAAAAGTACTTGACCGCCACTATTATGAATTTTTTTTTAGCTTTTCCCGGGGGAAAGGACCTAGAATGTCGATCCTCCACTGATCGAAAGGGCAAGAAACCTTGACAGGTTGCATAGGGGCGCCAGGTGCATGAATCTGGGTAGCATATTTTTGGCAATTTTTACATTTTTGAACGAATTCTTTTGTATCCTTCAGCATAGTGGGCCAGTAGTATCCTTGCCTTGTCAACTTCTATGCTAACGAACTGGCACCCGAGTGATTGCCACAGCTGCCTTCGTGGACTTCCCTCATGACATATCTAGCCTGATCATCGTCTAAGCATTTCAAAAGTGGTCCTTCAATGGACCTTTTATACAATTGAGATCCAATTAAAGTGAACTGGGTAGCTCAAATTTCAATTTCCTTGGTTGAGTAGGATTTTCTGGTAGTGTTCCATTTTGCAGGTATCTTGTAATCTTTTCTTTCTATGGACACAGGGTCTTGACCGTATTTACCTTGTCCCCCTCTCAGATTGTTGGTCTATCATTTATCATGATCGTTACCTTTCGATTCTTTATTCCAGTTAAAAGTGCTCCGAATTTCGACAACGCGTCGGCCCTATTATTTTCACTCCTTGGGATTTGTTGGATTGAGCATGTTGCGAACTTTTGTATCAGAGATTTCGCCCTATTTCGATACATCATCATGGTTCTCTCTTTTGTTTCATAGCTTCCATCAATCTGCATGGCTACTAACTGTGAATCTGTGTATACTTCTAAGGCTCTAGCTCCTGCCTCGTATGCTAGTTCCAGGCCCATGATCAGCGCTTCATAGTCTGCCTCGTTGTTAGTGGTCGAGAACGAGAGCTTCGCAGCGATCTCTATCTCTACCTTTTCTGATCCTTGGATCAGTATCCCTGTTCCGTTGTTACTTGCATTTGACCACCCGTCGACGTGTAACATCTATGTGTTCAGCATGGGCGTCGATTCTCCAGCCATTTCCATCACAAAGTCAGCTGGAACTTGTGCTTTCTCTGCCGTTCGGGCTTGATAATCAGTGTCGTACTCTCCTAGCTCAATCGCCCATTTGACAAGTCTTCCAGACACTTCAGGTCGAGATAATATACTCTTAAGTGGCTAATTTGTGCGTACGACCACCCTGTAGGATTGAAAATACGGTTGCAGTTTTCGGGCTGTAACCACAAGTGCCAATACCAGTTTTTCGGTCGAGGTGTATCATTTTTCCGCTCCTTGTAACATCTTACTAACATAATAAACTGGGTTCTGTGTTTTTTCATCTTCTCTTACTAGTACTGAGCTGACTGCATTTTCTGAGACGGCCAAGTATAGGTACAATGTATCCCCTATCTTTGGGTTCGCTAACAACGGTGGCGTTCTAGATATTTCTTAAGTTGTTGGAACGCTTGCTCGCATTCCTCGGTCCACTTAAATTCCTTAGCTTTTGTCAAAATTTTGAAGAAATATAAATTTCTGTCTGCAGATATAGAAATGAAACGATTTAAAGACGCGAGCTTACCGGTTAGCTTTTGAACATCCTTGACTGAGGCGGGCGATTTCAGTTGCAAAATTGCTTCAATTTTTTCTAGATTAGCCTCGATTCCACGGCTGCACACCATATATCCGAGGAATTTGCCACCTCTGACCCCGAACATGCATTTACTTGGGTTGAGCTTCATCCTGTATTCTCTCATGATACCAAAGGCGTTCTCCAAATGCGACAAATGGTCTTCTGGACGCTGGCTTTTGACGAGCATGTCGTCCATATAAACCTCCATGGTTTTGCCGATCTTGTTTCTGAAGATCTTTTATTCACAAGTCTTTGGTAGGTTGCCCCTGCATTTTTTAGTCCAAAGGGCATAACATTGTAGCAATAGATACCTTGTTCAGTGGCGAAAGATGCTTTACCTCTATCCTCCGCTGCCATGTAGATCTGGTGATAGCCTTGGTAAGCATCCATCATTGAAAAAAGTTCATAACCGGCTGTAGAGTCTACTAGAACGCCAATTCTTGGGAGTGGGTAAGGATCTTTCGGGCATGCTTTGTTCAGATCGGTGAAATCGGTGCACATCCTCCATTTCCCAGAGGACTTTGGCACTACTACAACACTGGATAACCAATCTGTGTATTGGATTTCGGCAATGTATTTCGCTTTCAACAATTTAGTAACCTCTTCGTTAATAATCCGATTCTTTTGGATCCCAAATGTCCTCTTCTTTTGCTGCACAGGTCGTATCGACGGGTCGACATTCAGGCGATGTACTATAACTTCCTGGCTTATTCCTTTGAAATCTGAGGGGTCCCACGCAAACATGTCCACATTATTGCGAAGGAATGCGACCATATGAATATCCAGATCCCCTGCCATCCTGGATCCTATTCTGGTGGTCCTCGATGGATCACCTAGTACCAGCTCTATCTATTTATGTTCGTCGATGGGTTCGATCCGTTCAGTTTCCTTTTCAATCTTTTGGTTTTCCCATCATTCGCCGAATTTTCGATCTTTCTCCTTTTGTCTGTCGTGCCCTTTTTCAGGGACAGATTATAGCATCTTTTTGCCTCCACTTGATTGCATGATACCTCTCCTATCCCGTTTGGGGTCGGGAACTTCATTTTCAAATGAAAAGTGGAGACTATGGCCCTGAAAGAATTTAGTCCAGGCCTACCGAGTATAACGTTATAGCGAAAGGGTTGTCCACGATAAGAAATTTTACCATGAGGGTCATCCTCCTCGGCTCTTCGCCAATGGACACTGGTAAATCAATCGTTCCCAATGATTCTACTTCGCTTCCTCCGAAGCCGACTAGTGGAGTCTTCATGGGTGCCAACCCAACATTATCATGTCCCATCTTCGACAGCACTTCTTTCAGCATAATGTCAGCCGAGCTTCATTGTCCACTAACACCTTGTGCACCGTGAAGTTAGCTATGTCCATCTTTATGACTATTGGGTCGTTCTCCGATCCGATCTTATCCCTTGTGTCCTGAGTGCTGAAGACTATCTCTTGCTCCTGGTTAATATTCATCACTTGTCTATCTTTCATGGACCAGTAATTTCTCTCAAATTTTTTTCGCGACCTCCTTGATTGCTCTTGCCTCAGCCCCTCCTGCGATAGTATGTATAATGCCTTTTACAGGCGCATTCTCTCTAGTTCTCGGATCCCTAGTGTCATTCTCCCTCTAGTCTCCTTTCCTGGCTTCTAGACCTGCTCCTGTTGTTTCTATTTCGGTGATTCTTCGTGACTTGACTTTTAAAATAACCTTAGTGTACAAGCCTCTCGATCTCGTCCTTGAGTTGGTAGCATTCCTCTGTGTCATGGCCCTTTTCACGATGGAATCTGCAGTACTTGTTGTAGTATTTTTTGGCCGGAGTAAATCTTGTGTGTTTTGGCCACTTTCAAGACATCAGTTTTCTCGACCATCATTAACGCCTTTGCTCTCGTCATATTGAACGGGGTATAATTTTGATACCTTTGCTGGCACGCCGGTTCGTTGCTTTTATCAAGTCGTGGTCGTTGATCTGTTCGGTCCACTCTACTACTGTGATGTCTCGAGTCTTTTTCGCGATCCGATCCGATCCTCCATTCATCGTTTTTCAGGACGTTCATCTCTTCTTCGTCGATGTACTTTTGAGCCACACTCATGAGCTGTTCTACATTTGCTGGTGGGTCTCTAGCCAATGCTGATGCGAACGGTCCTTTTCACAATCCGTGAATGAGGATGCTGACCATCATATCAATCCTCAGATCCTGCACCTCCAGCATCTCGTTATTAAACCTGCCTATGAAACTCTTCAAGGTTTCATTGTCACGTTGGCGGATAGTGAATAGATGGGTGACAGATCACTTCTGTTTTCATTTGCTTGCGAAGTGGAAAGCGAACTTCTGAATCAATTGCTCGTGTGACTCTTTACTCCTGGGTGGTAGATTAGTAAACCACTCCTGAGCTTTACCTGCCAAAGTAGTAACAAATAGTTTCACGTTAATACGACCAGATTGCCCGTACAGATTCATTACTAGATCGAAGGCGGACAAATGCTCCTACGGTTCTCTAGTTCCATCGTATTTTGGTAGATCTAGCATTCTGAAGTTCGGGTTCACGACTTCGGTGAGGATTTGGTTGTTGAAGGGTGAGTTCTTGTTTTGAGACACCAATTCTCCACATGTCTTCAGCTCATCGATTTGCTTGCCTAACACAGCAATTTGCTTGGAGACACCTTCGACCTCTGCTCGGGTGATAGTAGGTCCTCTAAAATGGCTTTTGTCTTTGCTACTTGACCCAACCTCCGAAGGCGTGCGACGGACTCGTTCCGGGTTCTTACTGGTCCCTCCAGACATTCTTTCCAATTCCTTTCCTCCAAATAGTTTTCTCTTAACAGCTTCCTTCTCAATAGGCGTGGTAGTTCTCCGTTCGTATGCTACTATTGCCTTTCTTCTAGCCTCCTCCATCATTTGTTGCAGTTCCACCCTAGTCAATTGGATGGTTCTCTCCGTATTTCCCAAGTCCATGTCGGCGACTGGAATGTTTTCTCCGGTATTCCCTTCCATGTTCTCTTGTAGTATGCGGTATCTTTTCCCACAGACGGCGCCAAACTGATCCTGCTCGAAAATTATGGTTGAGGATAAAGGTGCAGATCGTCCAGGTGTTCGACCTCGATGTAATTCTTCGACCGGATCTGTCAACTGAAACAAGAAAGGTTAGGTTAGTCGGGGTCGTTCCCGACGAAAACACTCCAACGCCCAAGTTAGAATGTCGAAGTTATCTGTTGAATAATAGTTTATAGCTTGTATCAAATTGGCATTACCTGTTTATTATGAGGATCCTGTATTTATAGGTTGACATCAGTCGCATATGGTAAGTGCGGGTATCATGGATCATCCTTCCTCTTATAAGTCGAGCTTCTAGGCTGATTTATGCCTGCTGATTAGGTGGCAAATTAATCTCCTTAATTCAAGGCATAAATGTGCTCAAATGATTTCCTTCCTCTCCATCAAGATCCTTCGTATCTCTCCCAGATTTACTCTTTAGCCCCTTGGTAAGGTCATACTTGTCTTTTCACTGAACCTACTGTTTTCAGGGACAAACTGATTTGGTATGTTGTGGCTGTGGCTGTGGGAGGCAACTGACAGTTGTATATGCCTCTTCACTCTCGATCCTCTCTTAAAACTTTAGAACTTAAGTTTGAAACTTTGGAGTTTTTAACATCCATTCAGCACCAGCCCAAAAATCCATAATGACATTATCTCTCTTCTTTCCTTATTTTATAAGGTTATTAGGTACTTTGTCAAAAATAATTTTGATGGGCCCAACCGCCCAGACCTAAAAGGCTTGGGTCCGCAAAGGCGCGCCACAAAACTGCGCTTGGGCAACAGTCCGTATGGCGCCCAGGTTCGCGCCATAGGCCAAGAATGGCGAGAAGCGTGCGCCATACGGCTCCATTGACTACTACGTATATAGATATAAGAGGAGAGAAAGAATATGCATGGAAGTATCACCTTTTACACAAGATGAGGCATTGAAAACCTTAACACAACCACATCCCCTCGATTGCACATAACTACAAGAAATTTTCAGTAGGTTAAAGGAAATTACTGAGGAACATTTCCTTACAAGAATTCCCTCAACACATCAATAGAAAACAAACGACTGCAAATGAAAAAGGAAATATCGAATTCAATTAATAGCTTCGGTTAGCAAATGAATTCCCTCAATCTCATGGTCCATATAAATTAAAATAGTACTAGAACTGCAAAATAGAATAATGAAGTCATATCAATGATTTTAACAAATTGTGGGACCATACAGAGCTGGATAGTTAAGAATAACTTTAATTAGTAACTAACCACATAAATAATACTAAATCATTCAATAACTACAGTATAAATAGGGATATATCAGCATATTAGTAAATATAATTAAGACAAACTGGAAAGAGATAGAAGCATATGATGGTATTGATTTTAAGTACTATAATACGATATGACTAATGGAAGGTATAGAAAGTCAAAATATAAGAAGCCTAGCATAATGCTCCAAAAAAAGATAGTAACATTGGCCCAAAATGAAAAACTAATCTGATGGTTTTTCTTTAAAGCAGGTAGTAACAATGTATATTTAGAATAAATAAGAAAAAAAATACTACACCTTTACACTCTTCTCCCCTCTTGTAGCCTGTAACCTGATCCAGCCTGCCCTTGTTGGATCTTATTTCAACTTTCTTTGCCTAAAGTACATAAAATCATTTAACATAAATTTCAAAACCATGGAACAAATGAAGCATGGTGTTGACAGAATACATGCTTTCTTACCATTGACAACCAATCCATCTCTTCCAAAACATGGTCCCAATGTGTTTTAGGACACTGAGGTTCTTTCGGAGCTTCGATTGCCTATAATTCAAAGAACAAATGGCAGCAAAGTTATCCACACAACATTGTAGAAAATCATAAACACATTCTAACTCTAATTGTGGTATCATGACATTAAGTTTCTATATCCTTCACCTTTACTTCTAAACCACAAGTAAGTTGACCCAAGAAAATGAATACATATCCCCTTGCGTCAAATAGAGAATCCCAACTAATAGTTCTCACATGTGTGTAAATTGGCACCATATACGAATTTAAAAGATCATGTTTATAGCTATACTTGACGTAACAATCTTTGTTCTTTGCTACGAATAAGCATAAAATCCTAAACATGGGGAATAGGATTTCCAATCAATTGAACTTCTGCAATTATCATCTTCCTTCATATGAAAGTTGTTATCCCGAAACATTTGGACTCGGAAACTACAAAAAGTTTCTTCTAAGATACCTATCGCATAGTTAAAGCTACAAAAGAAACAAAAACGTAACACGAAGTTGTGAATGTGATTAAGCCAACTGCATATTGGCATCTAAAAACAGTGAATCATAGTCCAACAATCCAAACATATCTTGAATAAGCCAGTTGCAACACATAAAATATACAACGAAAGCCAAAAATATAGTTATTTGCTTACCGTGTATGATTATAAGTTAAAATAGGAGTGCACACGAAAAACTTAAAAGAACTTACACATACAGAGAAATTGATTCCATTTCTGTTTGAAAAGCTATTTTGGTTCAAGGATTATGTGTTATTATGAGTTTGTGTGAGGTGATAAACGACTGAAAACAAGTACAGTTTGCAACAACCACTTTCCAAATGGAAATTATTTTCTAAACCAAAATAAATTAACTAATAACCATCTTACTTAAACAGCAAGCAAGACCACGTACCCGACATGCAGTAATATTCGTTGTTGTGTGTTTTGTCTTGTGAGCAGCAAAAATTTTTTTCCAATGACTCAATTGCCTCTACATTTACAGCAACAACTCAAGGTTGGTTAGTACATATCGCTTTTTTTCATTTAATTTTTTCTCGTGGATATTGCTTTTTTTTATGTTTTCTTTTTCATTTTTTTTGCACATATTGCTTTTTTTTCAGCTTCTTTTTCTTTTTTTTTTGTGGATATCATTTTTTTCTTTTTCTCTTTCCTTTTCCCGAGGATAGCTTTTATTTATTTATTTTTGTTTCTTTTCTCTTGTTTCCTAGATATTACTTTTCTCATTTGTTTCCTAGTTCTCTGAAGCTTGTCCCTAGTGCATCTTTAGAAATCTGTTGAAAAAAAAGAGAAGTTGGTGTAAGACAATCCTTGCTAGTGGAGCATTGGTATCATGCTATTATCAATATAAACTGGCCTGAATTTGTATTTGTCTGAAAGCCTAGGTATCTTGCTAGTAATAGTTTCTATGGCTAGAAGGGGAATGGAAATGAGAAGAGCTTCTACCCACTCAAAATTATAATTAGCCAACAAAGCAGCTAGAGAAATCAATTTGTAGTTTAATTCTCGAAAGATAAGTGCATGCGAACTGCCATAGTTTTTCATGGACCAACCTTCCATAATACTACATAATCTATTACTCGAAGCATTCACATTTTAAGAAAGCTAATTACAGCTAGGAGCATAAAACTTACTAATTCATCTCTAGGCTGCAAACCATACTCTTCACCTTGAACACAGGCTTTTTACTGAGGACCTGGAATCATCAATTTAATTCAGGACTAGCCAAATGTACAAGAATAGCACAATAAACAAAATATGTAAAATTAACCACTTACGAGTGTCTGATTCAGATGCTTCTTTTAACCCGATCGTTACCTCCTTTCTCATGAATAGTGGGTTGCTCTTGGATAGTGCACAAGTTAGATAATTTCCAACAAGATAGTGAATTCACAAGGATCTCGGCTAGCATAGACAACTACCTGAAAGAATACACATGGAGGCATCAAAATTTTCACATATAAGGAGGCGAACTTCTTTTCGAAAGAGAAACAACAAATATCATGAATCTACTCGCTTCAAATTATGCAGTTAGCAGAACCTCATCAAGTTTCATTATAATTTCACCGAGCATATAGTCAAACTGTTATGACGAGAATATACTACCTTTCAGTTTGCCAAAGAAAAAACTCGGGATGAGCTTATCATGTGCTTTCTCCTTCTTCTCATCAAGTTCTAACTCATGTTTGTACAGAAAGTGCATCAACAATGATCATGGTTAACATGGTCACAAAAAGTGTTGCTGATAGTAACATTATAAAGCCTTTTGAAATGACTTGCAAGCTTTTTTCAAAATCTCTTCAAATCCTTGGAAAATACTGAGTCCCAATTTTTTTAATTTTTGTTCCTCTTCCTGATCAAATTTGTAATTGAGCATTAACAAACTAGCATAATGCTCCAAAAAAATAATAACATCGGCCCAACCTTAAAAACTAATCTTATGCTTTTTCTTTAAAGCAGTTAGTAACTATGCATATTTAGATTTAATAAGAAAAAAAATACTGCACCTTTACACTCTTCTCCCCTCTTGTCGCTTGTAGCCTCATCCAGCATGCCCTTGCTGCCTCTTATTTCAACTTTCTTTGCCTCAGCCAGTCTCCATTTCCTCTCTGACTCAAAGTCTTAAAGTACATTAAACCATTTAATATAAAGTTCAAATCCATGGAACAAATGAAGCATGGTGATGAAAGAGCATATGCTTTCTTACCTTTGACAACCAATCTATCTCTTCCAAAACATAGTCCTAACGTGTTTTAGGACGCTGAGGTTCTTTCAGAGCTTCGATTGCCTATAGTTCAAAGAACAAATGGCAGCAAAGTTGACGACACAACATTGCAGAAAATTATAAACACATTCTAACTCCAATTGTGGTAGCAGGACATTAAGTTGCTATATCCTTCTCAAGCACAAGTAAGTTGATCTAAGAAAATGAATACATAACTCCTTGCATCCAACACAGAATCCCAACTAATAGTTCTCACATGTGTGTAAACTGGCACCACATACGAGTTTAAAACAATCATGTTTATAGTTGTGTATGACGTTAGAATCTTTGTAGGTGTCACTATAAAGAAACTTAAAATCCTATACATGGGTAATACAGGGTTTCCAATCAATTGAACTTCCACAATTCACATCTCTCTTTATTTGAAAGCTATTATCTTGAAATGTTTTGAGTCCAAAACTACAAAAAGTTAACAATAATTCACAAGAACAGATGACACAAACATCCTGTCCTTGCATCAATTCATGGTCAAGTTTAGACCTTGGACCCTTGGGAGGCCATAATTCTTCCAAGTTGCCTATCTCATAGTTAAAGCTACAAAAGAAACAAAAAAGCAACACGAAGTTGCGAATGTGATTAAGCCAACTGCATATTGACATCCAAAAACAATCCAAACTTATCTTGAATAAGCCAGTAGCGAAAGCCAAAAATATAGTCATATGCTTACTGTGTAAGATTATGAGTCTAAATAGGAACGCAGAGGAAAAACTTAAAAAAACTTACACATAAAGAGAAATTAATTCCATTTTTGTTTGTAAAGCTATTTTGATTCAAGGATTATGGGTTATTATAAGCTCGTGTGAGCTGATAAATGACTTCAAACAGGTACAGATTACAACAGCCACTTTCCAGATGGAAATTATTTCCTATAACCAAAATAAATTAACTAATAGCTATCTTACTTAAACAGCAAACTACAGTACCACGTACCTGACATGCAGTAATATTGGTTGTTGTGTGTTCTATCTTGCGAGCAGCAAAAATTATTTTCCAATCACTCAATTGCCTCTACATCAACAGCAACAACACGACGTTGGTGAGTGGATATCGCTTTTTTTCTTTTTTCTTTTTTCTTGTGGATATTGCTTTTTTTTTTCTACTTCTTTTTTGTGGATATCACTTTTTTTTCTGTTTCCTTTTCCTTTTTATGTGGATAGCTTTTTTTTTCTGCTTCTTTTCTCTTCTTTTCCGGTTATTGCATTTCTCATTTTTTTCCTATTCTCTGAAGTTTGTCCCTCGCGCACCTTTAGAAATCTGTTGAAAAAATAAGAGTGAAGCTGATGCAAGACAATCCTTGATAGGTGCAGAGACATTATTATCAGTGTAAGTTGGCCCAAATTTGTCTTAGTCTGAAAGCCTAGGTATCTTGCTAGTAATAGTTTCTATGACAAGAAGGGGAATGGAAACGAGAAGAGCTACTACCCACTCAAAAGTATAACTAGGCAACAAAGCAGCTAGAAAAAAATTAATTTGTAGTTTAAATGTGGAAAGATAAGTGCATGTTGACTGCAATAGTTTTACAAGGACCTACCTCCCATAATACTACAAAATCTGGTACTCGAAGCATGCAATTTTAAGAAAGCTAATTACAGCTAGGAGCATAAAACTTACTAATTCATCTCCAGGCTGCAAATCATACCCTTCATCTTGCACACAGACTCTTTAATGAGGCTGTAGCATCGTCAGTTTAATTAAAAACCAGCCAAATGTATAAGAAAAACACAATAAAGAAAATATGCAAAATTAACCACTTACCAGTGTGTGATTCGGATACTTTTTTTTAACTACCGTCACCTCCTTTCTGATGAATAGTAGATTGCTCTCGGATAGTGAACAAATTAGATGATTTCGAAAGTGTGGTTGAATTCACATCGGCCAGCATTGACGAGTACCTAAAAGAAGAGAGGTGGAGGTATCAATATTTTCACGTATATGTGGAGGCAAATAGAAACTAGGCATGAATCAGTTCATACTTTTTCAGCAGCTTAAAATATTTCACTTTAGTTGGCTAGCACCAATGGGACGCCCCAAGGATTATAATACATAATTGTACGATTAATTAGTAAATTCTTATGAAACATAGTTAATTGGTAAATAAATTATTGGTCCTAATTGAAATATAATAAAACTTGAACTGATTAAATTGGAGTTCTTTATAACATTTAGGGACAACTTATATGAATTAAGAAAATTTAAGAGGGACGTGATGGGTATTTTGAGAAAATTTTGATTAAATAAATAAAATAAAAATAATATCATATATATGTTTATATAATATATATATTACGAAATGATATATATATTAGTAAATAATATATCTAAATACATATATATATATGTATATATGAAAGAAAGAGAAAAGAAAAGAAAAAGAAAGGATAAAAGATTTTGGGATATATATATATGTGCGTTCAATTACACAATCACAATTATACAATCTTGATAATTCAATTTTCTGTTTCTGTTATAGTAGCTCCCGGCGGAGGTAGGAATTCAATTTTAATTTTTAATAATTTATATAATTATATTATTTAATTAATTCGTTTATTAAATGTTGATTATACTAAGCGATATACTATTTAATCGGATTATTTTACGAGTTTGGCTATTTAAAATAGTGTTGAATTAAATATCAAATCGGATATAAAAATGATATCGTTTGTTAATTAGATTATTAAATTTATTAGATTTGAATATCACTATGGCTAATTTATAAAATTCCATCGGAATTATTAACCAAATATGAAATTCTATGTATTATTGTTTAATTAAATTATATAATAGTGAGAAATTGATAGAAAATTCATAGAAAAATTCCAAAAATTATATTTAAAAAATATTAAGTTAATAAAGAGGAAAATGAGGTTTTTAATGATAACCTAATTTGAGGATGTGATTAAAAATGATAGTTATAAATATATATAAGGGGTTTGATTAAATGAATTCCTATTAATTACTTGATAATTTATAAATATCTGTATGAGACCTAGAGTGTCTAGTAACTAAGAAGAACTATAAGGAAGATTTGTATTTCGATAGAAATAAAATATTAAAGATTATTAGAAATTGTATGAACAATATTTAATATTATATTTAAAGAAATTACGATATTC
This sequence comes from Sesamum indicum, assembly GCF_026168435.1. Classification (NCBI taxonomy): domain Eukaryota; kingdom Viridiplantae; phylum Streptophyta; class Magnoliopsida; order Lamiales; family Pedaliaceae; genus Sesamum; species Sesamum indicum. Next base: position 9,037,779 of record NC_142666.1, on the reverse strand, counting down.
TCGATATACTAAATGTATGTGGTATAACTTATTATAGAAACGGGGATAAAGTGAAAGGATTGGCATTTATTGATTGAGTAGATAAAAACGTTGTGAACTCGAGGTAAGTAAATAATTCGTATTATCTATATATATTTTCTATATTTGTGGTATGACTGTTATATAAATTTGTGGTTCATCCTGGCGTTGATTTATCTGAAAATATATGAGTGGTGAATGATTTAATTTGATTGACGATATTGTGTACGTGGAATGAGAAAGTATGTTGAAATATTATGTTTGTTGTTTGATGTGTTGTGAGTGTCTGAGAATGAGAATATATTATCTTACGTTACTAGTTGCTTACAAGAATGGTGATATATGGAAATGAGGGAGTGGTAGAAATTGAATATAATTGTAGTGTGAATACCCCTTGATGTGTTGAAAAGCCTATAAGGCGAAATGATATGAAAAAAGTTATGATGCGATATGAGAAAAAGAAATAAATGAAAATAGCTTTGATGTGATATGAAAAAGATGTGATACGAAAAGAGCGATGCTGCGATACAAAAGAGCTACAATGCGAAATGAGGAAATTAGGAAAACAAAGGAGTTTAATTGGCTGTTTTTTTATAAGTTAGCTGTGTGGTGCGATGAAGCTGATTATGTTGGAATTAAATTGACTGTATTCCATGCATATTGCTTACTTATCTTATTTGGGCTGTGTTTGATATACATATACAGATACGACTTGTTATTTACTTTCTAAGTGGCAGGCTCACTTCTCTATTGTCATTTTCTTTCAAGAGTAGACTTTGAGGTGTCTGCCTATTGAAGGCTAGGTCTAAATGCTATATTCAGGAAGGTCGGGCCAATATGAAGTTTTCTCCTCTGTCAGTTAGAGTACAAATTGTATTTTGTTTGTATAAAGAGAACGTAAGCGTGGGGGTTAATTGTGATTGATTACTTTTGGTGTTTGATATGTATATATAATGTTGTCTGTTGATGATGCCTGTTACGACGTTGGGATTACGTATACATATTGATTAAATGATTATGTGCATTTATATATATAAACATAAGGATTACTTTAAGTATGATGTTTAGGGAAGATATATCGCTAGTAGCATTAGAGGATGCTACATTAGGTGGTATCAGAGCAGGGATTAGATTTACTATGAATACTAGATGAAATGTGATATTATACGTGAGGTAAATATTTGAAATCTACTTACTTGTGCGTATTTCATATAGGATGGAAGCGTTAATGAAAAACGTTGCTGGCCTAACTGAGTCATTAGAGTCTGTGCAGGGTCATGATTCTGCATCAGAACATCAGGGGTTAGAATTCAAAGATAGAAATGCCCCACAACCAGAAATGAACCCCTTTATGCAACAAGTTCTAGAAATGATGCAGAGGATGGCTCCACCGCCACAATCCCAACCATAGGATGAAGTTATTGACAAAAATTATGAAATAGTGAGGAGACAGGGGGTGAAGGTATTTGCCGGTACAACTGACCCTGCTGAAGCAGATGAATGGTTGAGAAACATGAAAAGGGTGTTGGACAAAATTGAGTGTACTTCTGAGCAAAAGTTGAGGTACGTTGTGTCTTCACTGGAGAAAGATGCCTTAGACTGGTGCGAAACGGTTCTGCGGAGCAAGAATCAACCTGTCATTTTGATGTGAATTGACGTTTTGAAAGAATTTGCTGACAATTATACTCCACCGATCTACAGAAACCGTAAGAAAGTTGAATTTCTTGAATTAAAGCATAATCATATATCTATTGTTGAGTATGAGTTGCAATTTGTGAGATTGTCAAAATATGCTCCAGAAGAGGTGAGTACCGATGAATTGAGGAGAGACAGATTTGGAAGAGGGTTGAGACTCGAGATTCAGGAGAAAATAGCAATTAAACCTTCGAGTTGTGGTGCTCTGCTGGAAGCGGCACTGAGGGCATAAGATACATCCATTGAAAGAAGTTCTACTGAAGCAAAATGAAAGAAATTGATAGATAACCTGAATCCTACAACGGGACAAAGTGGTGCAATTTCCTTTAAGGGTTCTGGTTCGCAGAGAGGTTGCTCTAAAGGCTGAGGAGTGGGTCAGACTAGTAGGTCTCGTTCAGTGTTTTCGAGTAGAGGCGGGCCTACTTCGATTGGATTTGGAGGAAGACAAGGTCCAGCCAGATCATTCAGTGGAGGATTTACTCCTTGTGCTAATTGCAGTAGGAGACACGTTGGTGAATGTTAGGGAGCCCAATCAATTGTATATTATCGTTGCCATCAACCGGGACATATGGTCAGGGACTGTCCTACATGGAGGGATAATACTAGAGGACCTCAGACTTCAGCGTTTAGCAGTGTGGCGGAAAACTCTCAACGTACAGGTTCGAGCAGTGCACGAGGTAGAGGTGGTTGAGGTAGCGGGAATATTTCCACTACATATACATGACAAAGAAGTCAGCCTCAACCACAAGTAGGGTGTATGCAATCACAAAAGAACAAGCTCCTTCGGCACCTGAGGTTATGACTTGCTCCTTCTCTATTTGCGGTTTTAGTGCACATGTGTTGATTGATCCAGGATCTAGTTGTACATTTATATCACATGATTTTGCACCTCGTGCATATACTAAAATAGAACCATTTGGACATGACTTATATGTGTCTTTGCCTACTGGTAGGTTTATATTAGTAAATATGGTGGTGAGATCTTGTCAAATAGTAGTGGACGGTGTCACTCAATATGCAGATCTGGTTGTAATAGACCTTAGGGAGTTTGATGTCATTCTGGGGATGGATTGGTTAGCCAGTAATCATGCTTTAATAGATTGTCAAACAAAAGAAGTAATGGTAGAAGTCAATGGGCAGATGATGACGGTTATAGCAGGGGAAAGAAAAGTGATTTCTAACTGCATAAACACCAGATATGGGCACTATGAATTTGTGTTTATGCCATTTGGGTTGACGATGCCCCTGCAGCTTCCATGTCTTTGATAAATAGGACATTAAAATCATTCCTTGATCAATTTGTGATTGTGCTTATTGATGATATTTTGATATATTCGAGTAGTCCCAGGGAACATGAACAACATTTCCAGACAATTTTACAGATCTTGAGAGAAAAACAGTTGTACAGCAAATTCAGCAAATGTGAGTTTTGATTGGAGGAAATTTGCTTTTCTAGAGCATGTTGTTTTAAAAGAAGGGGTACAACCTGATCCGACAAAAGTTAAAGCTATTTTAGAATGGGAGCCACCTAAAAACGTATTCGAGATCCGGAGTTTTATGGAATTAGCTGGTTATTACATAAGATTTGTAAAGGATTTCTCTATTATCGCAAAACCTCTGACAAACTTGTTGAAGAAGAATGCACCGTTCAATTGGAATGAAAAATGTGCTCAGAGTTTTGAGGAGTTGAAGAAGATACTCACCTCAGCACCTATCCTTGCTTTGCCGTCTAAGGATGGAGGATATGTGGTACTTACTGACGCTTCACGACAAGGATTTGGTTGTGTTTTGATGCAGCATGGGAGAGTTATAACTTATGCTTCGGGGCAATTGAGGCCACATGAGGTGAACTATCCGACCTATGATCTAGATTTAGCAGCTGTAGTACATGCATTGAAGATTTGGAGGCATTACCTGTATGGGGAGACATTTCAAATATTTACAAATCACAAGAGTTTGAAATATATCCTAACACAGAAAGAGTTGAATTTAAGGGAAAGAAGGTAGATGAAGCGTTTGAAGGACTATGACTGCACCATTGACTATCATGTCAGAAAGGCAAACATTGTAGCAGATGCTTTAAGTAGAAAGACAGTAGACCAATTTGCATGTATGATCTGCTATAACATGGAGTAGTTGACTGCCCTCAGAGCTATGGATGTACACTTTAGCATTGGTGGTGATATTCTACTGGCTACAATACAAGTGAAGCCCTCCCTCAAGGATAAATTAAAGATGCACAAGATAGAGATCCATATCTTGAAGGCTAAGGTACAAAGAGGAAAGAGCGATCAGTTTATAATCCAAGAAAATGGTACATTGTTCAATATAAAACGTATATGTGTGCCGAACATAGAAGAGTTGAGAATAGAAATTATGCACGAGGCACACTACGCACCATATGCTATGCATCCTGGCAGTACCAAGATGTATCGGGATTTGAGACCCTATTACAGGTGGCCAACAATGAAAAAAAATGGGGTAGAATTTGTGGCAAAATATTTAACTTTTCAGCAAGTAAAAACAGAACACCAAGCACCAGCTAGTAAGCTTCATCCTTTGTCTAAACCTGAATGGAAGTGGGAAAAGATTACTATGGATTTTGTCATTGGGTTACCACGTACATTCAAAAGATATGATGCTATTTGGATAATTGTTGACAAATTGACTAAATCTGCACATTTGTTGCCAATCCGTCAAAATGATTCTTTTGATAAACTAGTCGAATTGTATATTTCCTAAATTGTGAGATTACATGGCACTCCAACCTCTATAGTTTCTGATAGAGATCCTCGATTTACTTCTCATTTCTGGGAAAGCTTGCAAACGGCTCTAGGTATAAAATTGCATTGCAGTACAGCGTTTCATCCTCAGACCGATGGATAGTCAGAAAGAACAATTCAGACATTAGAGGATATGATGAGAGCCTGCGTAATTGAATTCAAAGGAAGTTGGGATGATCATCTATCACTGATGGAATTTGCTTATAACAACAATTTTCAGTCTAGTATTGGTATGGCTCCATATGAAGCTTTATACGGAAGGAAATGCCGAAGTCCGATCTGTTGGGATATTGAGGGATTGAAACAGCTTGAAGGGCCAGAGTTAGTTCAAGAAACAGTGGACCAGATAAAAATACTTAAAAAGTGTTTGAAGGCAGCACAAGATCAACAGAAGAGTTACGTTGATAAACATCGTAGAGAGATGGAATACGAGGTGGGTGAAATTTTTTTTTCTAAAAATATCACCATGGAGAGGAATCTTGAGATTCGGGAAGAAGGAAAAGTTGAGTCCGAAATATATTGGGCCATACGATATTCTGGAGCGAGTTGGACTACTAGCCTATTGGTTAGAATTACCGAAAGAATTATCACAGATATATGACCTATTTCATGTTTCTATGCTCGATGATACCGATACAATCCTAGTCATATTTTGCATTAGCCAGAAATAGAAATATCGGAAGGATTGACGTATGTGGAGAGCCAATGGAAATTTTGGACCAGAGTATGAACAAATTGAGAAATAAAGAAAACCCATGGTGAAGGTCAAATGGAGTCATCACACTCCAAGGGAAGCCATCTAAGAAGTTGAGGAGAATATGAAAGAAAAATACCCATATTTTTTCCCTAAGCCGGTAAGTTAGTTAAATTTCGAGGACGAAATTTTTATTAGGAGCAGAGAATTGTGACGCCCCAAGGATTATAATACATAATTGTACGATTAAATGGTAAATTCTTATAAAACTTAGTTAATTGGTAAATAAATTATAAGTTATAATTGGAATATAATAAAACTTGAACGGATTAAATTGTAGTTCGTTATAATATTTAAGGATAACTCATATTAATTAAGAAAATTTAAGAGGGACGTGATCGGTATTTTGAGAAAAATCTAATTAAATAAATAAAATAATAATAATATCATATATATATATATAATATATATTACTAAGTAATATATACATATGTAAATGGCATATTTATATAAGTAAAGAATAATATATATATTACTAAATAATATATATATGTAATTGATATATATATTATTAAATATTATATCTACGTACATATATATATATACATATATATGAAAGAAAGAGAAAAGAAAAGAAAAAGAAAGGATATGTATATATTACAATGGTGTTATTCCTATACAATAGTAAATTATAGAATTAAATTCGAAACTTAATAACAGTATTGTGAGTTAAAATTTGAAAGTGAATGATAATTTTCAACTGCAGCATAAAGGAAATTTACAATTACAATTGACGATCAAAATGAAATTTCAAAGTCTATGTGCAAATATGGAAAATAAGTAAATTAATATGCATAATATATAGTGTATGATTAGGAGGTATCAATCACAAAAATCTTATTCACAGATGTTATAGTGATGCAATGATACCTTAGCTAGCCTAGACTAGAAAAACACAAATAGCCTAATTTGATACTATACTTTACAAAGACTTGCAGTTTTGGTAGCTCCCTTTCATTTTGACCTCTAAACCTGTCAATTTAGTTCCCCAATTTCAGCATAACTATTCCCATTACAATTCAATCCATCATTGACCGAAATAAAATTGTCTCCATAAATTCGTACCTTTTTTAACCGCTTTGTCGCCGGGGTTCCAAGTCCTCGATTTTACGGACTTCCTCCAACCACACTGCCACAACAGATGGTTCGCAGGCCCTTGGCTCCTTCAACAACAAAAAGTATACCCTAAGACTTAATAAAATTTTTTATATTGAATTGAATAGAAACCTTGCTTTTATTGAAGAAATATAGAAAATATTACATAGATATTAGATCCTCCGTTGGAAAAGACAATTGTTTAGCCTCTCATATAATAGAGGGCTTGACTTGTTAAGGAAATCCCCATAAACTAAGAAAATTTGAAAATACAAAGACACTGATAGATTTGAAGTATTATGCTTTGAAGAGTTGGAGAAGTTTTTCTGATGATCTCCATCTACTTCATTGCCTTTTTATTTATAGTCGTCCGTGGACTTCAAATATAGACTTCAAACTAATTTTTAATGACATTACTGCGTTCATCACCTTCTTTTCTTTTCTAGATGATGTCATTGTGTTTGTCATTTTCTTGTCCTTTGCAGCTATTGGTCATGATGGTGTGTCGGCCACTTGATTGCTAGCTGGCTTTTCTGACCGTTGAACTTTGTTGTATTCTGCCGACAATCTCACTCTTGAATTTTTACATTCTCCGAAATTTACTTTGTCTTGTAAAAATTCATCCTTTTGCCCTTGTCATGTTTCGATTTGGGTTTTCGTTGGGTAACCTAAATATTAGTTCAAACAGGGGCTTTTTTTGTTTTACCAAAAATTCAGGGCTACTGTAAGCAAAGATTCCAGGCTCGACGGGTCCAAGACTGATATGCTCTTTGATAATCATTTGCATATCCTTCTTATCTTTCATGTTCATCTGGATAGGTTTTTATTGAACGTACTTGTACTTGCATTCTTCTTTGACTTTCAGAGTAACTTCGATCATGTTCCTATTCCACCAGGCTAGAGGGTTTTCACTAAAGTTCCTCTGGATAAGTCTCTTGATGTTCTCAAGAGAAAACTTATTTTTTTTCGCTAATATCTAGCGATTTCATCTTCTGTAGTGCTTCTTTAAGGTTCTTAATCTCTGTTTCAGATTAATCGTAGAAGCTGTCGCTATCGATGAGTCCTTATTGCCTGAAAGACTAAAGAACTTTATCAAATTTCCTCAAATCCTATATTTTTGGATGAGTTAATTAGGCATCGAAATCACCATGTTTGCTGCGGAAATTTATAGGCATTATCCTTTTAAATGTCTTCTTTCTTCGCAAAACTTGTATATCACTACCAAAGCTAGTAGTAAAGATTAATAGATTACTCTGATTATCCTGCATATATCCTGCAAATGTTTGAATAAAATTATTATCTAGCATGATATCAAGCCCAGTATAATGAAAGTAAATAGGAGGTGTTTTTACTCTAAACTAGGGTGTTTTGAATTCTCCTCCAATCATGATTTTGGCTTCTCTTATTCTCTTATTGAGTATTAGGATTGTTTGTGAAAAATCCCTTCCTACAATAACGGGTAAGGTTCCCACTCACTTCTTTAGGAAACACTCTAGGTTAATTACTGATCCTGAATCAATATAAGCTGCAAAATACTATGTCTTATATTGATCATATAACATACCAACAGATATTTATATAGAAAAGGGGCTAGTCATTCAATCTTTATAATAACACCATCTAGACTGAATTTCGATATGTTACATTTCCTTCCCCATGGTTTATGATATTTGAGGAAACTTATTAGTCCCAAAGTCATATTCTCATTTTCTCATCCTGCAACACTTACAATTATAATTTTATGGCCTGCTATTTTTAACATGCCTTCATATCTACTAAAAATAGATTGTTACAAATAATATAAGTCATCACAAGAAAAAAAAATTGTCATTCTTAGTGATGTCAAATATAACTTGTATTTCTTTCCATCATTTAGGGAATCTAAATTTTACGTCATCTACCCCAATCTGTTTAGGAGTTAAATCTTTTAATAACTCTTCCTCCTTTATTTTGTAGCCTGTAATCTTATCTTTCGAAAATGACATTCTGCTACTAAACTCAATTCTAGAACTATGTTTGCGGTCTAAAACTGGTGGTCTCTTATAAAAATATTGACACCACCGGTCTAGGTATCCTAATCGGATATGGTGCCATAACCTTAGAAAATTCCTTGAAAAATCTAGGAATATGAATATCTCTTTTCTAAGAAACAAATCAAAGTGATGTGTATTGGAAATGACATATGTAATTCTGTAAGTCATAAAATATGGTCTATTATCTTCTCCCGTTAGGTTTTTTCTTTTAAAATCCTGATGAAGAGTCAAGACTCTATTCAAATCTTGGTCTGTTAGGTTGTATACAATCTTAGGATGAATGTCAAATATCAATTTTCCTGTATACAGATTGCCTATGACTATTGGAAGACAACTATCTCTTAGGTTATTGATTATTCTATCCATTATAAATAAATATATTTCTAATCAATTTCTTCCTTCAAAGTTGCTTTTATTACTACTTTAGTAATTCCTATTTGGATCCATTTCATAGTAACAACTAGTTCTTCTCTCAGTTTACTCAAATTTTCAATAATTTCTTCTTTAGGACTAAGTTGCATTTTCATAACATTACCAGTACGTTTCATAGGTATAACAAACTGACCTGAACTTACTTTGTAGATTATGTGATGCTTCATTTGATTTAGTCCTATCTAGTTAAGGTCTCTCCCAATTCCTAAAATCATGAATCCATCGTATAGGCTGAGGTTGGAGTCTTGTCGCACGATTCTATAGTTTTGTTTGATATCGTCATCTTGGAAAATAATCCTGACAGGCTTTCAGAGGTTTGAAGCCTATCTCCCTCATTGTAATTATTCTTACTTGGTTCAAAATCCATCTGAATCAGTCTCTATTTCTTCTTTATAAACTCTTTCATTCGATTGATGGTTTTCGAATATTTTAAATGGGCACCAAATCGCAATAGTAGACTTAGTCTAGAATGTCATTCGTGGCTTTAAATTTTCTTAATTCACCATCTTTTTGCGGGCAGTCTAAAGATATATGATCTCCTGCTCTGTATGTCCAGCAGTTGCTGTCTTTGAAATTTTCATTGGCCCGGGTTCGGACTCGTCTGAAAGTCCTTCTTGTAGGGGTTCTTCTTGTGGACCTTGTATATGTTTGTCTTGATCCTCGGGATTGAGACCCTTGTAAGTCTAGTCTTCAGTCCAGATTTGTATGACCTATCCTTTGATTTGGACCACCATGATCCCAGCCTAAAAGAGGTTCTTTTGGAACACTTTGAGAAGGAGTCACTTATTTGCTTCTTCATCTTTGTTAACTTGCTTGATTCTCCTATAGAAGAACAATTTTAATGCACGGAAGAGCTTTAAGATCATATGTAATCTACCAAGGCTTGAGGTGGACAAACACAGATCGAACCCTATGCCTAAAACGGTTTATACCCTGACGAAGGAGCAGGAGATGAGGATATTTGACTGGATTAATAATTTTAGAAAAAATTACAGAAATTAGAAAAATCCAATTTTCCAGAAAAAAGGAGTTTTCAAAATATATTTTCCAGAATAGAGTAGCAACAGAAGTAGCATCTCCCAAGTTCTTTGCAAAGATCTGCAGTTCATGAAGAGAAATGTTGATCCAATCATCAAAGCACCCAAGGGACAGCTGGATTAAATCTCAAAGAGGATGTCTTTCCTTAAAGATAAATTGAAGGATTGGTGTTATCAAGCATCCATCTAGAAGAAACAAGAAGAAGCTAAGAGGTAAATTCAACGAACCCCTCTCTTTGTGATAACAATGATTTTTCCACTTCTACCAGCTGGTGTTTACAAGGTTAAGGTGGGCATGTTTTTATTAATATTTTGAAAGTCAACACATATATGCCACTAGTGGGTTCCGCTCCTAATGAAAGAGGAAGCAAGGTCTGATCCAACTGATGTACCACCTTTTCCTGCAAAGCTATACAATGAGATGCTGACTAGCTCTGGCAGGATATCGCCCAGCTCCATCTTCTGGTATACCTTGTTCAAGAGGACATCTATGGAACTGCCAGAGTCCACAAAAATGCATTGAATGGTATAGTTAGCTAAAGTGGCAGAAATAACTAGTGGATATTATGTGGTAAATGTACACCCTGTCGCTTAGCAAAACCGAAGTGGATCATGGGATCCGCTGCTGGCATTTTGTGATCAATCTCCATGATGATTTTAGAAGCTGACATGGACGATCTAGCTAGTCCAGAGTCTCCATCAGTAGGCCCTCTTGCTATCATGTGTATCACACCTTTGGTAAAGGTGTTCTCTAGGCTGTGCTCCTCAGTTGGGAGCTTCTCCATTCTCTACTCCCTTTACAGGAATCTCTATTTGCACCTCACTCCTATAGGAGTTGTGATGGCGAGAGCATTTTTCCTTCTATTCGGGTTTCTATTCTGGGTCCACATAGTCCTTCAGGTAGTCGATTTATAGAAGTCTTTCTATCTTGCTTAAGCTTCATGTCCATACTCCCTATGATATCTGCAATTATATTTCATTTTAGGGAATTGGGGTTCCTCTTCAGAATCTTTAGGCCACTATAGAGAAGGGGTTCGGTTTATAGCCATGTGGTCCATGTTGGGCTAGTTATGAGTGGGGTGCAGTGCTCATTCTTCAGACCAAAGGGTTAAATCATCCTCTTGGCTCTCTCCTACTCCAGCGGGAGGAAGGCCCTTCATTGTCCCTCTTTTGATTATGTTGATTATCCTTCTTTATCAAATAGGTGTCTTTTAGGTTTATGTACCTGTCTGCCCAAGCCAATAGGTTTTACAAGTGAGAAACAGGCTCGTTGGTCAGGGATTTCAAGAGAGGTCTACTATGAATCCCTTGTGTGATAGCACTGATTAGAATTTCTAGATGTGTAGCTAGGACCTTCATAATGGCCTTGTTGAAGCATTCATTGTACACCCTTAGTGTCTCTTTTTCTTCTTGCATCACGTCAAAGAGGCTGATGCCCGATTTCCAATACTTTGTGTTGTTAGCAAACTAATATAGGAAAAATAGCACTAGATTCTGTAAAAGACCTAACCGATCCAGTTGGGAGATGGTCGAACCAGTTTTAGCAGAATCGGTTAGTGTTGTAAGAAATACACGATATCTAATACCATTAGTGTACCTATATAGTAGTGTTGCGTTTTCAAACAAACAAAGGTGCTCAACTGGGTCGACGATATCTAATACCATTAGTGTACCTCTAAGGGGATGCATGGAAATCCAACCATGTACGTAGAATGCGAGGATAGCAAAAATATTTGAAAAATAAAATCCCCATGAGACCCGACCATGTAGGCAAAATGTAAATCTGATCATGTACTTTAAAGGCGATAAATAAAAGAATATTTTAGATTATGATAGACATAAGAAGAGTCGAATTAATTAGGGTAGAATTATTCTCGGGGCGTTTTACATTTTATTAAAGTAGTAAGCATGAGCTTAGCCTAAATACCACACAAAAGTCCAAACAACACCATCTATAAGCAAAATCTAGTAGCAATGGCAATATGAACTTTATTCATATATATAATTTAACTCAACGATCTTAAGGTCATCTTTTCCCTTTTCATTTGATTTCTTCCTTTATTTATCATTTTAATTTTTCAATTTAAAAAATAAAAAATTATTTTATTAGTTATTGAATTATAATTATTTGTATTGAAGTAATACAAATAGCATAAAATCTAATCAAAACAAAACTTAAAATAATAATAGGGAAAACCAATAGAATGAAATAGCATAAACTCACATAATTAAAAAAATGTCCATAGAATAAAATAGGGAAAACCAATTGATCCGTCTCATTGTCCATATAAATTAGAATAGTACTACATGTCAAATATCAAAGATTTAAACAATTTGAAGTTGGATAATAACAATAAAATATTGAATTAATAACTAACCGCATAATTATTCTGAATTAAAAAATCTAATTAATGACTACAATATAAATTGGGATGTAGTATAATAGTAAATAGATAATTAGAAAATTCATAGGTATGATAAAAGGAGGAGGAGTCCCTCTATAGAAAGAGTACTAGGCTATGCATCTGGCGAGGAAGGTTGGATAAGGTTGCATCTCATCGCTCCTTAGGCATCAAGCCTAAGGATGAGGGAGGATTCCTTCCTTGTGAGAACTCCTGCCTTTGCAAGGAATCCTCTTGGGGTGAAGAGTCCGGCTTCTTGAGGGCACCCTCCTTCCCTCGGGTTAGGCTTGGAAGTAAGAAACAGGCCTTCGTACTGGGCCTCTTTCTTGGGCCAAGCTTGATGAGGCAGGCTTCATTCTTTAATAGACTCTGGTGTGGGGGGCTCCTTCTTCGGCTGAGCCTACTGGGCCTCCCTCTTGGGCCGAGTCATGCTGTAGGGTGCTTGCTTCTTGGGCTTAAACCAGCGCCCTTGGGTAGGCTGCCTCTCTTCTAGACTGGTGAGCCTGACTTGGACTCTAGCATTTCTTCTTGAGCTAATCATTCTTGGCTCATACCCATCATTTAGTCCCCTCTACTCTAAGAAGTAAGGATGCCTCCTAAGTCCTTAGAGTAGGAGTCCTTGTATCACTAGAAGAAGGAACCTGTCTGCCTTTATAAGGAAGGTGGGAGTCTCCTAACTCTCTGGACGAGGGGTCCCTTTAGTTTGAGAAGGGAGGACCTGCGTTGCATCCTCCTTTCTGACTGTCTGTTCCAGCTTTAGCTTATTGGAAAGTGTGTCTGCAGCCTTTTTGGCAGGTCGATTTGACGGCCGTAATTATGGTAGGAGAGGCGCATCCCTTTCGCAACCGCAGCACCCACGTCTTGTAACCTCTCTCCACACCCGTGGTAACCGTTGTTACACTAGCGGTTATCAGGGACGTGGGTCCTCCTTCAACAAGTTTTCTTCAAAGCACTTCCCTCTTGCCCTCGTCCTCATCTGTAAGTCTTTTCTCTCCTTTTTTTAAGAGTTTCTTCTTTTATTTAAAAAAATGTCTTCTACTAGCGAGTCCATGCAATTTTTAAAGAAACCTTTCTTAGTGATGACCCCTCGGATGCAACTTCCAAGAGGGCGGACCCTGTCCCGCCTCATTTTGGTAGGGGCCAGAGGAGGAGTTTGAGGCAGGTTACTATTGTCCCCTGCCATTTAATAAATGAGGATACGGGCGAAGAGGAGGGAGAGAACGAAGGGGAGGATTCTTCCTTTAAGGAGGAGAGGGTAAGGTCTCCGCTTGAGAAGGTAGGGACGCCGAAGTCTTCTTCTACGGATGAGTCAACTAGGTCTCCTCCGGGAGGAGGAGAGGGGGAATCCCTCAAGTGGAGGAGGGAGTGGAGGAGAGGGTCCCTCAATCGCCGACAAACTGGGCCTGCGAACCTCTTCCATAAATCAGCTCCTTCGAGAGTGTCATGTTCTGTCCACTTTTGTTGTATATACCCATTCCCAATAAGTCGTCCTATTTGCCTAACCGTTTATGCTTCTTTACTGCAAAACTGAGGTCATAGTTCTGTTTTCCTATTCCCTTTTTAATTCTAAGGTTGCACATGTTTTTCAAATTCCTTTTAATCAATTTGTTTCAAACTCTTTCAAGATTTTGGCCAAATCTTTTAGTTCTTCATTTTCATGGTTATCCTGTGACTGCCCACCTTTTTTTGTCAATTGTATCGCCTCAAGAAGGCTGAGAAAGGTTTCTTCTGTTTCTTTCCCCATCAAGGGGTATCCTTCTTGCATCCTCCTCACGCTCTAAAACATTGGAAAAATAGTTATTTCTTTGTCCTCCTTCCTCAAGCTTGGTCTTTTCTAAGACAATGGATCTTTGAGACCCCTCCTCCTGCTTATGTAAGACTAAGGACGACAACCTTGTCCTCCTTGCTGAAGAAATTGAATACTTCCCCTTATGATTGTTAGTCTTTAATTGATGAGAGTTTGTTGGGGCACTTCGCTGGCCCTTTTAAAAGAGCCCTTGGGGGATACCTTGGGTATTTTATTTCTTTGTAGTATCTGTTTGTCATCATCTTCTATTCTTTACGTTTTCTTGCAGTGATGATCTTTCTGGTTTGTTTGTGTGCAGAAAACATAATGTTTAGCAAGCTGATGAGAGATTATGTGATGGGGGCCGTCCTGGAGGGACCCTACTCCCAAGTCTTCTAGGGGCCCCTACCTCCAGCGATTCAAGGGGCAAATGCCCTTCTTCCTCCTTGTCTCCTGATCTAGTGGCTAGGAGTTCCTCCAAGAAGCCTCACCAGCTCTATGGGGGTGCCTTCCTTCCCATACTTCCTGCATGCCTCTTCCATCCAAGGAGAAAGACAACCATCCTAGGTCTTCCCAAGCGCCTTTTGCCTGCCTTCACAGCCGCCACATGCTCGATCAGGATAAGGGGAAAGCCTCCCTGGTGGCGGATTTGAGGAGAGGGGCTTTATCCCCTGGGGAAAAGCAGCTTTTGTTCCCTCTCTCAAAGGAAGAATTGGAAGGGATGGGAACCCTCTATATCTTTAAGGTATCTTCCCGCCTATTTCTTGTATCTTAGTTTATATTCCTTCTTCTAATGGTTTTTGCTTTTAGTAAGCCACCTTGGTTTATGAAGAACTCTCCTCTAGCTCTCTAGGGACTCCTCCTATCCCTCCGCATGATGTCCAGAAGAGAAAATTAGAGGATAGGATAGAGCGCTACGAAATGAGAATGCCAAGCTCAGGGAGACCAAGAAGGAGGTGACTGACCGCTGCCAGAAATTAGAGAGGGAGGTGGGGCAACTGAAGAAGGAGGTAGCCAGCCATGAGGGACCATCAAAGAAGGCGATGGGGAGGGCGGTGATGGACTTCCCCCATTCTGAGGAGGGCAAGACTTTTCAGGAGGCCTACTACAAGAGTCGCTTCAAGGGGTCTGTGGCTAAGATAGCGGGCCCCTTCTTTAAGCATAGCTTCCCGGCTTGCAAAGAACAATTCAAGGCTCAAGGGTACACCCCTGTACGAGAGGAGCCTTCCTTCCTTGATCTTGCCACTATTTTATATAACGTGTCTGATCCCTTTTCCGAACCCTCCATCCCAGGAGAGGGAATCATCCCCTTAGATTTAGCTTAGTTTTCTTCTTTGTCTTTTGTTCGTACTCCTTTATAGCTATGTGTTAACCTCTTATAACATTTTTGTAGAAGTAATTTGGAAGGGAGGTTGAGGCAGAAGTAAGGATTCCCCCAAATGAAGTCGCAGTTGACGCCATAGCGAGAGACCTCCAAGGAGAGGGCGCCTCAGAAGAAGGAAGATGGGCCTCCCCTGGCCACTGATGTAGCTCCTCCTACCATCCCACATTTCCTGCTATTGATGCTCCTCAAAAAAAAGAAACAGAAGACCCC
Source organism: Sesamum indicum (assembly GCF_026168435.1). Taxonomy (NCBI): domain Eukaryota; kingdom Viridiplantae; phylum Streptophyta; class Magnoliopsida; order Lamiales; family Pedaliaceae; genus Sesamum; species Sesamum indicum. Next base: position 9,022,150 of record NC_142666.1, on the reverse strand, counting down.
GCCTATGGGAAAAAATCTTATAATTTAATGTGACCTTCTTTTCCCCCATTAAAAATGGAGATGAGCTGATTTTAATTTTTTGCCCTGTTAGGATGTTTCTTTTAGTTTGCCCTTGGCCACAATGTTAGGCCAGGGGCTTTGAAAATGCAATTTTGATAATCCTTTCTTCCATACATGATGGATATCATAGCGTGAAAGGTATTGAGTATGAATCTTTCTAAAATGACATTATAGGCTGAAGGGTGCCTACCACCAGAAATTTTAGTAGACATGTTCTTCAAGCGTCACCAGCGCCTAAAGTCAAAGGGAGTGAGAGCATGCCTCTCGGATGGACTACTTTCCCTAAAAATACATAGAGGGAGGTGTTCACATTTTCTATAAGGGTGTCTCCTAGTTGCATTAGGTCATATGTCTCTCCGAACAATATATCAGGGGAGCTCCCTGAATCTATGAAAATGCATCCCACTTCATAATTGGCTATCAATGCAGTGGTGACTAAAACATCATTGTGGGGGCTTTTTGGGACCTAAACAGTCTGTGCTCCCAAACTGGATGAGGGGGCATCCTCTATGGCACTGACATCCTAGATTTCCTATATCGTCGTGCCGTGCGCCTCTCTAACTTGTGTTTTTCTTGCATAATGGGAGTCGCTTCCATGTGGTCCTCTTACAATCATTCGTATGACTCCCTTTCTAGGAGGATCGTTGATTTCAGACTGTCTTCACAGGCATTCCTGCATTCTTCATTTGGTAAAGTTTCTGGAGGGGAAGTATTCACTTCCTTCCCCTGTTTTCTTCTTGCTTGATGTATGGTCGGGTTCCTCGAGCCTTTTTCTAGCAGACATACTCCACGAGATACCTATTTTGGATAAGCATCTCGATCTCATTTTTTAGGTGCCGACATTCCTCGGTAGTATAGCCATAATCATTATGAAAATGGCAGAACTTGTTGGACTTGGGACGTTTGGGGTGCTCTCTCCACGATCGGGGGCGAATAAGCTAACCTTTTCCTTCAACCTCCATGAGGGCCTGGGTAATATGCACTGTAAGAGGGTTGTAAATGGCATGGATGCTATGAAAGGGTGCCATCTTGTCCCTAAAGTCAGTGCGCTATTTCTTGAAGGGGCCTACTCTCTAGCCTCCTTCCATTGTGTCTACGACTTTCCTCGTTGGCAGTTTGACGTCCTCCATGTTAATATACTTAGCCGTGCTAGCTAGGGACTTGAAGAAGTCCCCGTCCTAGAGTCCTTGCGAGAAGGCGTTGGCCTTCACTTCTTATGTTTCGGAGGGTACTTATGAGGCCGCGATATTGAACCTTTGCAAGTACTCCCTAAACTAGTTATTGTCCCTCTGGCGTACGGCGAAGGGGCTGAGCTCCGTCTTTCGAAGCTTTCGACTGCTGGCAAACTGGTGCAGGAAAAGAGATTTAAACTCCTAGAAGTTTCCTATTGCTCCCAGGGCAACTAGTTAAACCATTATTGCGTGGCCTTGGCAAAGATAGTGACGAACACTCGACACTTGATCCTGTCTGCATACCTGTGCAGTAAAGCTGCGTTCTCAAAATGCAAAAGGTGTTCTTAGGGGTCAGTCGATCCATTGTACTTAGCAATAGCAGGGGTGCAACAATTTGCAGGGAGCTCGTTCGCTATTACAGTGTTTGTGAAGGGGACACCCTGCTATTCTTTCGAGGCCTTCTTGAAGGCACACCAATCAAGCTAGCCACTACTAAGAAACCTCTTGAGGAGTTGCTACGAGGAGTCCTTGTATCGTGGTAGGTGGGTCCCCAATCACTATGATGCCTCCTTCTGGTGGGTTTCGTTTCGTTCGTCCTTGAGGGATGCCTGCTTCCACCATAGGGGCTGAGCGGGCAGGTGCTAGTACCGCCATCTGCTCATCGAATGGAATTAATTTCTCTTTATTTGTATGTTTTTTTAAGGTTTTCCTCTGCGTTCCTATTTAGACTCATAATCTTACACAGCATATGACTATATTTTTGGCTTTCGTTACTAGCATTTTCAAGATAAGTTTGGATTGTTTGGACTATGATTCACTGTTTTTCGATGTCAATATGTAGGTGGCTTAATCACATTCAAAACTTCGTGTTGCTTTTTTGTTTCTTTTGTAGCTTTAACTATGAGATAGGCATCTTGCAAAAATTGTGGCCTCCCAAGGGTCCAAGGTCTAAACTTGACCATGAATTGATCAAGGTCAGGATGTTTGTGTCATCTTTTCTTGTGAATTATTGTTAACTTTTTGTAGTTTTAGAGTCCAAACAATTCAGGATAATGACTTTCAAATAAAGAGAGATGTGAACTGTGGAAGTTTAATTGATTGGAAACCCTGTATACCCATGTATAGGATTTTATGCTTCTTCGTAGCGACACCTACAAAGATTCTAACGTCAAACACAACTATAAATATGATTGTTTTAAACTCGTATGTGGTGCCAATTTACACACATGTGAGAAATATTAGTTGGGATTCTGTGTTGGATGCAAGGAGTTATGTATTCATTTTCTTAGATCAACTTACCTGTCCTTGAGAAGGATATAGCAACTTAATGTCCTGATACCACAATTACAGTTAGAATGTGTTCATAATTTTCTGCAATGTTGTGTCGTCAATTATGCTGCCATTTGTTCTTTGAATTATAGGCTATCGAAGCTCTGAAGGAACCTCAGCGTCCTAAAACACGTTGGCACCATGTTTTGTAAGAGATAGATTGGTTGTCAAAGGTAAGAAAGCATATATTCTTTGAACACCATGCTTCATTTGTTCCATGGTTTTGAACTTTATGTTAAATGGTTTAATGTACTTTAGGGCTTTGAGTTAGAGAGGAAATGGAGACTGGCTGAGGTAAAGAAAGTTGAAATGAGAGTCAGCAAGGGCATGCTGGATGAGGCTACAGGCGACAAGAGGGGAGAAGAGTATAAAGGTGTTGTATTTTTTTTCTTATTTAATCTAAATATGCATAGTTACTAACTGCTTTAAAGAAAAATCATAAGATTAGTTTTTCATTTTGGGCCGATGTTATTATTTTTTATTGGTGTATTATGCTAGTTTGTTAATGCTCAGTTACAAATTTGATCAGGAAGAGAGACAAAAATTAAAAAACTTGGGACTCAGTATTTTCCAAGAATGTGAAGAGATTTTGGACAAAAGCTTGCAAGTTATTTCAAAAGGCTTTATAATGTTACTATCAGCAGCACCTTTTGTGAACATGTTAACCATGATCATAGTTGATGCACTTTTTGTACAAGCATGAGTTAGAACTTGATGAGAAGAAGGAGAAAGCACTTGATAAGCTCATCCCAAGTTTTTTCTTTGGCAAACTGAAAGGTAGTATATTCTCGTTATAACAGTTTGACTATAAGCTCGGTGAAATTATAATGAAACTGGATGAGGTTCTGCTAACTGCTTAAGCTGAAGCGAGCAGATTCATGATATTTGTTGTTTCTCTTTCGAAAAGAAGTTCGCCTCCTTATATGTGAAAATTTTGATGCCTCCATGTGTGTTCTTTTAGGTACTCATCTATGCTAGCCGAGATCCTTGTCAATTCACCAACTCGTTGGAAATCATCTAACTTGTGCACTATCCAAGAGCAACCCACTATTCATGAGAAGGTAGGTAACAATCGTGTTAAAAAAAGCATCTGAATTAGACACTCGTAAGTGGTTAGTTTTTACATATTTTGTTTGTTGTGCTATTCATGTACATTTGGCCGGTTCTTAATTAAATTAGTGATGTTAGGTCCCCAGTAAAAAGTCCATGTGCAAGGTGAAGAGTATGGTTTGCAACCTAGAGATGAATCAGTAAGTTTTATAATCCTAGCTGTAGTTAGCTTTCTTAAAATGCGCATGCTTCGAGTAGTAGATTATATAGTATTATGGAAGGCTGGTCCATGAAAAACTATGGCAGTTCGCATGCACTTATCTTTCGAGAATTAAATTACAAATTGATTTCTCTAGTTGCTTTGTTGGCTAATTATAATTTTGAGTGGGTACAAGCTCTTGTCGTTTCCATTCCCCTTGTTTCCATAGAAACTTTTACTAGCAAGATACCTAGGATTTCAATCAAATACAAATCCGGGCCAGTTTACATTGATAATAGCAAGATGCCTAGGCTTTACTAGCAAGGATTGTCTTACATCGACTTCTCTTTTTTTTCAACAGATTTCTGAAAATGCGCTGGGGACAAGCTTCAGAGAACTAGGTGAGAAAAGCAAATCCAGAAAACAAGAGAAAAGAAACAAAAAAAATAAATAAAAGCTATCCAAGGGAAAAAGGAAAAAGACAAAGAAAAAAAGCGATATACACAAAAAAAAGAAAAAGAATCTGAAAAAAAAAGCAATATGTGCAAAAAAAATAAAAAAAGAAAACCAAAAAAACAGCAATATCCATGAGAAAAAAGAAAATGAAAAATAGCGATATATACTCACCAACCTTGAGTTGTTGCTGTAAAAGTAGAGGTAATTGAGTGATTGAAAAATATTTTTTGCTGCTCACAAGACAAAACACAAATCAACGAATATTACTGCGTGTCAGGTATGTGGTGTTGCTTGCTGTTTAAGTAAGATGGTTATTAGTTAATTTATTTTGGTTATAGGAAATAATTTCCATTTGGAAAGTGGTAGTTGCAAGCTGTACTTGTTTTAAGTCGTTTAACCTCACACAAACTCATAATAACACATAATCCTTGAACCAAAATAGCTTTTCGAACAAAAATGGAATGAGTTTCCATGTATGTGTAAGTTCTTTTAAGTTTTTTCGTGTGCACTCCTATTTAGACTAATAATCATACACGGTAAGCATATAACTATGTTTTTGGCTTTCGATGTATATGTGTTGCAACTGAATAACTTTGGATTGTTGGATTGTGATTTACTGTTTTTAGATGTCAATATGCAGTTGGCTTAATCACATTCGCAACTTTGTGTTGCGTTTTTGTTTATTTTGTAGCTTTAACTATGCAATAGGTATCTTAGAAGAAATTTTTTGTAGTTTCAGAGTCCAAACATTTTAGGATAACAACTTTCATATGAAGAAAGATGTTAATTGTAGAAGTTCAATTAATTGGTAACCCTATTCCCCATGTATAGGATTTTACGCTTATTCGTAGCAAAGAACAAAGATTGTTACGTCAAACATAACTATATACAAAGATTGTTTTATACACATGTGAGAACTATTAGTTGGGATTCTCTATGTGACGCAAGGAGATATGTATTCGTTTTTTTGGGTCAACTTACTTGTGGTTTAGAAATAAAGTTGAAGGATTTAGAAACTTAATGTCGTGATACCACAATTGGAGTTAGAATGTGTTTATGATTTTCTGCAATGTTGTGTCGATAACTTTGCTGCCATTTGTTCTTTGAATTATCGGCAATCGAAGCTCCGAAAGAACCTCAGTGTCCTAAAACACGTTGGAACCATATTTTGAAAGAAATGGATTGGTTGTCAATGGTAAGAAAGCATGTATTCTGTCAACACCATGCTTCATTTGTTCCATGGTTTTGAAATTTATGTTCAATGGTTTTATGTACTAAGGCAAAAAAATTGAAATAAGAGCCAGTAAGGGCATGCTGGATCAGGCTATAGGCTACAGGCTACAGGCTGCAATAGGGGAGAAGAGTGTAAAGGTGCAGTATTTGCTTTCTTATATATTCTAAATATGCATAGTTACCGACTGCTTTAAAGAAAAACCATCAGATTAGTTTTTCATTTTGGGCCGATGTTACTATCTTTTATTGGAGCATTATGCAAGTTTGTTAATGCTCAATTACAAATTTGATCAGGAAGAGGAATAGAAATTAAGAAAGTTTGGACTCAATATTTCCCAAGGATATGATGAAATTCTAGACAAAATCTAGCAAGTCATTTTGAAATGCCTTTATTATGTTACAATCAACAGCACCTTTTGTGACCGAGTTAACCATTATCATGGTTGATGCAGGTTTTGTACAAGCATCAGTTAGAACTTAATGAGAAGAAGAAAGCACTTGATAAACGCAGCTCGAGTTCCTGCTTGGGCAAACCGAAAGGTAGCATATTCTTATCATAACAGTTTGACTATATGCTATGTAAAGCTATAATGAAACTAGAGGAGCTTCTACTAACCGCAGAAAGTTGGAGGGAGTAGATTCATGTTATTTGTTGTTTCTCTGTTGAAAAGAAGTTTGTATTTGCCTGCATATATATATAAAAATATGGATACCTCCACCTCTCTTCTTTTAGGTGCTCGTCAATGCTGGCTAAGAACCTTGTGAATTCACCCACTCTTTGAAAATCATGTAACTTGTGCAGTATCCAAGAGCAACCCAGTATTCATCATAAATAAGGTGGCGATAGTTTTAAAATAAAACATCTGAAAGACACTGGTAAGTGTTTCATTTTTCATATTTTGTTTGTTGTGCTATTCTTGTACATTAGGCTGGTTCTTAATTAATGTGACAATGTTAGGGCCCCAGTCGAAAATCTTTGTGCAAGATGAGACTATGATTTGCAGCCTGGAGATGAATTAGTAAGTTTTATACTCCTAGCTGTAATTAGCTTTCTTAAAATGTAAATGCTTCTGGTACTAGATTCTGTAGTATTATGGGAGACAAGTCCATGACAAACTGTGGTTGTCTGCATGCACTTATATTTCCAAAATTAAACTGCCAAGTGATTTCTCTAGGTTGTCTGTTGGCTGATTGTACTTTTGAATGGGTAGTAGTTCTTGTCGTTGCAATCCCCTTCTTGTCATAGAAATTGTTACTATCAAGATACCTAGACTTTCAGAACGTAGAAAAATTTCGGCCATTAGACTTTGATAATCATGTGTCTCCACTTGTCAAGGATTGTCTTACATCGACTTCTCTCTTATTTTTCAACAGATTTCTAAAGATGCGCTGGGGACAAGCTTCAGAGAACTAGGATACAAATTCGAAAAGCAATATGAACAGAAACGAAACAGAAAAAAAATGCTATCCAATAAAAACAATGGGAAAAGAAACAGAAAAAAATATAAAGCGATATCCACAAAAAAAAAAAGAAAAAAAAAGTAGCAGAAAAAAACAATATCCCTAAAGCAAAAAGAGAAACAAATAGAAAACAAAAGCAATATTTACAAGAAAAAATAAGAAAGAAGCCATATCCACTCACCAACATATTTGTTGCTCGCAAGACATAACACACAACAGCCAATATTACTGTGTGTTAGGTACGTGGTGTTGTAGTTTGTTGTTTAATTGTGATGATTATTAGTTAATTTATTTTGGTTAAAGGAAATTCTTTCCATCTAAAACGTGGTTGTTGCAAGCAGCTAGTTACCTCACACAAGCTCAAATACCCCATAATGCTTGAACCAAAATAGCTTTTCAAACATAAATGGAATCAATTTCTCTATTTGTGTGTTTATCCATGGGAATTGCTATGTGAGTTGCTTTACCTACCTATATAATCCATTATGATTTATTATTCCCCTAAGTGTTGTTCTTAACATCTTAATTTGTTCTTTGAGTTTTGGTCCTTGGCCATGTAGATTATATATTATTATTGTTTGCACTTATGCTTGATCACTAGCATTGCTAAGCAATGAAGTAACTCACGGTTGCCTCAAAGCCAAACAGATCATTGAGGTTGTTCAAAATCTTTCGCTTGTTAGACTAGTTAGGAACTTGAGTGAATTTTAATTGTAATTTTTTTTAAGTTTTCGCTCTGCATTTTCTATTTACACTTATAATCATACACGGTAGACATGTGACTATATTTTTGGTTTTCGTTGTATATTTTATTTGTTGCAACTAGCTTATTCAAAATCTGTTGGATTGTTTGGACTATGATTGATTGTTTTTGGATGCCAATATGCAATTGGTTTAATCAACTTCATGTTGTTTTTTTGTTTCTTTTGTAGCTTTAACTATAAGATAGGCATCTTGGAAGATTCATGGGCTCTCAAGGATCCAAGGTCTAAACTTGACTGTGAATCGACAGAAGGTCAGGATGTTTGTGTCATCTATTGTTGTGAATTATTGTTAACTTTTTGTACTTTCGGAGTCCAAACATTTCTAGATAATAGCTTTCGAATGAAGAGAATTGTGAATTGCAGAAGTTCAATTGATTGGAAACCATGTATTACCCATGTATAGGATTTTATGCTTCTTCGTATCGACACCTACATAAAATCTAACGTCAAGCATAGCTATAAACATAATTGTTGTAAACTCGTAAATAGTGGCAATTTACATGCTGTTAAGAATCAAAAATTAATTTTCCAAATAACTGTAAAATCATTAGTGATTCTTGTAAATTTCTATAGGATTTGATTTTGAGATATTTCCTTATCCATTAGTCATATCATATTATAGTACTTAAAATCAATACTATCGTATGCTTCTATCTCTTTCCAGTTTGTTTTAATTATATTTACTCATATGTGGATATATCCCTATTTATACTATAGTTATTGATTGATTTAGTATTATTGATGTAGTTAGTTACTAATTAATATTATTTACTAGTATGGTCCCACAATTTGTTAAAATCATTGATATGACTTGATTATTATATTTTGCAGTTCTTGTACTATTTTAATTTATATGGACCATGAGATTGAGGGAATTCATTTGTTAACCGATGCTATTAATTGAATTTGATATTTCATTTGCATTTGTAGTAATCTTTTGTTTTCTATTGATGTGTTGAGAGAATTCTTGTAACGAAATGTTTCTAAGTAATTTTCTTAAACTTACTGAAAATTTCTTATAGTTATGTGCAATCAAGGGAATGTGGTTGTTTTAAGGTTTTCAACGCCTCATCTTGTTTAAAAGGTGATACTTCTATCCATACTCTTTTTCTGCTCTTATATCTATCTACGTAAAATTTCTCTCCTCTTCCATGCATACTCTTTCCCACAGCCACAACCTGCCGCTGTCGCTTGCCACAGCCACAGCACACCAAATCAGTTTGTCCCCTTTCTCTTATTCTTATTCGTCCTCCCTATTCTTTAATCTCGTTTCCTTTTTTTCTTCTTTTTTATTCTATTTCTTCTTATCCTACTGTGTTTCTGTTTATTTTTGTTTTAATATGTCTGTTTCTTCATTCCTTATATTGTGTCCAATTTTGATACTATATAATGTAACAATGTAGGTATGTAGTTTATGTTTATAATTTTTTAAGTATAAACTTGGTCTATTATGTCAATCTTTTTTGTCAAACTCATGTGCCTGAAATTCTGAACACCAAAAGCACATACAGAAGTTCTGGGATCATTTTGTCTTGGTAAGGTTGGTATATACGAGTTAGTGATCTATGTTAAAGCTTTTGTTTTCTACTCATGCGTTGAGGGGGAACTAATATACCATCAATACATTGTTTTGTAAATAATAATTATTTGCATCTAAAATATTATTTATCAAATTTGAAGAGTAAAGATAATTACACAACCCTTCAAAAAAATTAATTAGTAACTAACCACATTATAAATTAGCAAAATAAATATATATTAGCATAATACCTTAACAAATGGTAAATAGATAGACACATTCACTGGAAATTCAAGTTAAGTGACCATTAAATCCAAAACATAATTCATCATTAAATATTTAAGACTACAATCAAAGTGGGTAAATGACGAACTAAGTTGCCTACTTATGTATTCATTTTAAAAGACACTATTAATGGAAGGTATACTAAAATTTAATAAATATAAAAAGTAAGTATAACAACTAATTTATTATAAAGTTATTTTAGTCAAACTAAAAATATTGCAAGAAACTTTAGAGCTATTCACAAATTTTATAATTGCAGATATATAGATAGTAAAGCCTTTATTCTATTTGAAATTAACTATAAGTTAACTTTTCAGAATCCAACTTGTATGATTCTACAAATTGTCAAAACAAAGATTTTCAAATCATATGAGGCGTTTGTAATAACATTAAGTTGCAAGAAGGGTTGTGTAATTATCTTTACTCTTAAAATTTGATAATTATTACCTTAGATGCAAATTATTATTATTTACAAAACAATGTGTTGATGGTATATTAGTTCTATCTCTTGGTCAAAGTTTATTACCTTTTCTAATCATGTTTCTAATTTATTATTAATTTATTTAAGATTAAAGAGTCCGGTGGAAAGGGGGCAAGGCTCTCCGTTCTTGGTAGAACCTCCGGAACCATAAGAATTCTTAGTTAGAATGGGATTCCAACTCAGCACCTTTTGAGTGAGATTTTGAAAAGAGTTGCTTTTTGGAGAGCACAATACGATGAAAGTTGTAAGATATGTTGGGGGCGGGGGGTTGGGGGGGGTTACAAAGAGAGTTCGAAAAGGTCAAATCTTGGATGATTCCATCATCTATGATTGAGTTGCGAAACCTTCTGGATAGGTATCCTACATCTGCACTAAATTCTTTCTGGTTAAAGAATTTCTTTCGAGTTGCTCTGGAACAATTAGGAGATTATCTTCAAATTATTAATTTATTTTGGATCGAACGTTTTTAAGTTCCACAATTTTTTCAATTTGATTATAGTCTTGTATATTTAATAATTTAATGGTTAATTATTATTTTGCTATTGATAAATGGTCCGGGAACAAAGTCGGAGGCATAATAGCATAAGGGCTGACCTATCGTAAAAGGCACTGGTGAGTTCTTTGTTTAATTATCTTCATGTGAATGGGTAATTTATTCCAAAAAATAACAAAAAAAAAGAAGGATGGTGGAATTATCCGAATTATAATTATAACTTAAAATTAATAATTTATTATATATAAAAATAAAATTTTCCTAGTTTTATTTCAAAAATTGGACTTCTCTACATTTTGATAAAATCTATATCAAATTCATTCAGGCAAGACCGAAAAACCCCAAAAGATTTGATTCCTGAAGCAACTATCTTGTCCTCAATTTTCCTTCTCCCTACTTCCTCTTGTCTAACTTTTTTCTTGTTATTTACCTACGATAGCATGAGAGGCAGAGGTTTTCGTTCGTCACTCAACGAGCTGGCACAAAAGCATAACACGGGAGTTTGTTGTGAAGAGCGCTATATCGTTTGAAATCTAATTGAATAAGCTAATTATATGTGATTTAAACTCAAATACACATAGATAAATCAAATTAAGTCTTGTCAGGTCTACATGACAATTTGAGATGATTCCTTGATCATTTGCCTTTAATCTACTATGTGTAAAGCAATTAAAAACTAACAAAAGAGGATAAGAGGATAAGACAATAAGAAAGAACAAGGGTGCTACCTGATCACGAAAACATCAAAATTGCATTACTCACAAGAATACAGCATCAACTAGCGGTGGAAACGAGCCGAGCTCGAAATTTTGATTCAAACTCAAGCTAGAGCTTTTTATTTTTTATTTATAATAAAATAAAAATTAATTTAGAATATTTATTTATTATGCTAGATTGACAAGTCCAAATTATTTTTAACAAAAATATATTCCAAACTTTCTTAAACTATTAGATGATTCAAAAAATAATAATTAATATAAAATAAAAAAAACCATAGTAACAAATATGAATTTACTAACTTGTTGAGTAAGATTATTGTTGTATAGAGATTTATAGATAACCATATTTTACTATAGAACATAGAGTTAACTATAAAAAAATTTAGAAATAAAAAATATTGAAAAATTTTGAAAAGCTCGCAAGAGCATATAATTCTTCTAGTCTTCAAGGCTTTTCACTTTGGGGGCTAGTATGATACTTGGGCTTCCGGAAGGAGAGATGTAAGAAAAATTACCAACTTGATCCTTAGCCCAAGTATTAAATTTGGTTATCTACTAAAATCTCGAGCTAGCTCGACTTTAGCTTGAGTCGAGCTCCAAACAAGCCAGCTCCACTCATCTGCCATCCATAGTATCAAAAGTACCATTGGAAGAGTATAAAGCAAATTAAACCCGATCTTGCAAAGAAAAGTGGAAAAATATGGAAAAAACGAACCTAATCGAAGTGTCATTTGCGGGAATTAGATGCATTCCAATACCATGCATGCGTTCAATTTTCAATGGCTCATAATACCCGATCATTGCACACAAGGAATCCATGGATATTGGACATTTGCATCCCCACTGTACCTTTTAGTAATTTTAATCTGTATCTCAAAAAGCACCGATGCAGTTTCCATTGCAATGCTTGTACAATGATGTATATCAACAACTTTTGCAACAGATGAGCTAAAAAATCTAAAAAAACATTTGTTTATAATCTAAAGAGTCGTGTCGTGCTTATGATCAATAGCCAGTGTAGAATGGATATCACCAAGATAACCTAATCAAATATTACAATAGTGGAGTACGAAACTCCTTAGGATACAAACCAATATTATAGATTTAAGGAATAATGACAATAAATAAAAGAATGAACAGAAATAACAAACGTGGTATGAAGTAGGCTCAAATTAAGCCAGGTTCGCACGAGGGAACACGGTCACAGTAAGTACTGTACCCAAATAACCGACCCATGGTAACACAACAAAACTAAAAACTTGACCACAAACTCCGATCATTGAGATCTCTTTACCACACTATCACAAAGACCCCAACTCATGTTTTCACAAAGACTGTAAGAATGCTTTAGGGAGATGAGCACTTTTTCTATATCTCAGGAAAAAGGGAATAAACTCCTATTTAAAGGATCGACAGAAGAGGTGGGGATGGAAGGCCTATATAGCTTTCCTTAAACCATTAAGTTGGTTTAGGAAAGGAGCCATGACTGCTGGTGAAACAAGTGAAGGAAAATTACAGAGGAGATTTGTAGAAATAGAAGGAGCAGTCGACGTATAAGAGAGGGAAGAATGAGGTTTAGGGTTAGGTGAGAGATATAAGTAGTTAGGAGAATGGGTCGGGTTACTGGGTCGGTTTTTGGGCTGTCAAGTGGGCTGGATAAGTGGGCTGCCAGGTGGACCTTTTCAATAAAGTCATTGTGCCACAAATATATAACACACTGCACCTTAGACCAAGACCTTTGTAAAGGAGGAACAAGGTTCGAAGTTTAAAGTTGGATCTGATATTCTCATCATAGCCTAAATACCCGCCTCAGTGTACCTGCACTTGAAAAATGGTATCCAACCTATAGTAGAGTTAGTCAAGAGTAAGATTTAAGATTTTCAAACAATTAACGAGTTTCTCAACAGGCAAACACTTAGTACCCATATCGGCTAGGTTTTCTCAGTTTTAATCTTTTCCAATTTTATAATATCTTTACCAAGAATGTCACGAATGAAGTGATATCTAACATCTATGTGTTTAGTCCTATCATGAAATACGTGATTTTTACAAAGTTGGATCGAGGATTAGTTGTTAGAAAAAATAGTAAGTTTATTCTGAGGAAAACCGATTTCTTTGACTAATCCTTCTAACCTTATTGCCTCTTTAAAGGCTTTAGTAGTAGCAATATATTCGCTTCAGTAGTAGATAAACTAACAATATGTTGTAGTTGGGATTTCCAACTTATGCATGAGCCAAACAAAGTGAAAATGTAAGATGTAGTGGATTTTCTACTATCTTTTTCATTTTCATAGTTAGAATCAACATACCCAACAACATGAATATAATCAGAGAATTTAGACAAGGTTATACCAATATCGTCGGAACCACATACGTACCTAAGAAGCCATTTTAAAGCCTCCCAATGTGGAGGTCCAGGGTTGGACATATATCTGCTAAGACAACTTATAGCATAAGTAATATCGAGTCTAGTGCAAACCATGAGAAACATTATAGAACCAATGACATTTGAATAAGGTATTTTGCTCATTTTCTCTTTGTTAAAATCTGTTTTTGGGTGATCTTTGCATAACTGGAAATGAGCAGCTAAAGGCACAGAAGTGGGTTTTGAATTTTTCATTGAAAACTTTTTCAAAATAGACTGTGTATAATTTTTTTGGTTTAAAAGTATTGAAAAATTTTCTCTTTTTCTAGTGATGTCCATACCAAGAATTTTTTTTGCATCACCAATATTTTTCATTTCAAAACTTTTAGAAAGATCCTTTTGCAGAAATTCAATCAGTTTTATACTAGGGCTTGCAATGAGCATGTCATCAACATATAACACAAGAAAGATAGGAATATCATTCATATACTTAAAATAGAGGCAATGATCATAACGAGTTCTTTTGAAGTTTAGAGAAAGTATAAACAAATCAAACTTCTTATTCCATTGCCTAGGGGATTGTTTCAAGTCATATAAAGATTTCTTCAGCAGGCAACATGGTCAGATTTGTTTTTATCAATAAAACCGGAAGGTTGATGCATATAAATTTTTTCGTCTAAGTCACCATGCGAAAAGGCAATTTTTAATCCATTTGCTTTAACTCGCAATCATAATGTGTAGTGAGAGCAAGAATTATATGAACAATAGTATATTTGACTATAGGTGAAAATATTTCGTTATAAGCTATCCCTTCTTTTTGAGTGAACCCCTTGGCCACTAATCTCTTTGTATTTTATGGGGTTTACCTGTTTGATTTTAAAAATGCATTTACATTCCACTATGAAACAGTTTTTGGGTTTAGGCACTAGATCCCAATTGTTATTATCCTTCAAAGATTTTATCTAATCGTTCATGGCACTAAGCTATTCTTTAGATTTTAAGGCTTCATCTACATTTGTAGGTTCAGAAATTTCAGCATTAGAGCTATATGGAAATCTTTAAGGTTAGAGGGGATCCTAGTTCTCTTGTACTTTCCCTTGCTAGTTGGTAATTATCTAGAGTAGTTTCAGTATTTTCAGGGATTTCTGTGTCTTGTTCTTCATAATTTTCTTCTATAGTTCCTCCCCAATGTTGGTTATCCTCCACCTTTTTAAAGGTTTGGTTCTTTTTGGTCTACTTCTATTGTGGTAAGACAAGGCATTTCGTTTTCATTGAAAGTGACATCTCTAAATAGGATGACTTTGAAACCAGGTTGACATGGAGGTTTTAGAGGAAGGTACGAAAGGAAAATGCACACGATGTTCTTTACTTATTACACATTCATCACAGAATTTAATTTTATCAACTTTGCCACTAAGTATTGCTTCTTTATTCAGTAGTTCCAGCCCCTTTTGACTAATATGACCAAGTTGTTTGTGCCACAAGGAAGTTCTATCATGTTCATTCTTAGATGTGGCAACGGAATCATATGTAACAAAACATAAATACAAGTTGCGTTTTTTTTCTGCTTTGAAAACAATTATTGAGCCTTTCATGATTTTCATTACACCTTTGCCCCATTTACCTTCTAATCCTTCCACTTTCAGGACAACACATGAAATAAGGTTATGGCTAAGGCCAGGAACGTACCTAACGTTTTTAATGGTTAACCTATAGCCATCTTTGAAATTTAAAGAAATGTCACCAAAACCTTTAATCTCACAGTGTTTTTCGTTTGCCATTGAAACAAAACCAGAATTTTCAATTTTAAGATTTGAGAAAATTTCTTTAAAGGGGCTCATATGGAAAGTGCAACCAGAATCAATTAACCATTCATACATATTCATAGAATGCACTATTAGTGTACAAGCATTATGTGATGCTTTTACTAACAAAATATATATGTACCTTTGTCCATATGAACAATTATTATGATCAACAAAATTATGTAGTCCTACTGATATATTGAGTAAAAATTCATGGCGGTACAAATAGTACGAAAGCATTAATATTCAATGCTTTGATCAATGAAATATATATATAATCCTATTTATACCTATTAAAACTGTTGTTCGTGCGATTAGCATGATCAACAAGAAATATATATAATCCTATTTCAAACTAGTTAAAACTTGCCGATGCATTTAGTAAGGTCAACAAAAGATGTAATCCCTACTCTAAATTAAACTCACTTCCATATTAGTATGATCAACGAAGGATGTAATCCGTACTTAAACTAAATTAATACTTACTTCCATATGATCCTTCAACATATGTATGAAAGAAATTTATTATCTCTACTTATACCAATTAAACTCGTGTCCGAGCTGTTAGTGTGATAATTAAAATGTTAAATCGTACTTATGAGTATAGGGATAAAAATACAGTATCTGTCTTGTAATTTATGGGGGGGTGTCATTATTTATCCTATACAAATTATGAAAATTAGTTTTTACAAGATCAAAATTATCAAAATTATAAAATTATAGAATTAAAATTACTAAAATAATTAGTATTATAAATAAAATATAAGTAAAAATACAACGGGCGTGTAGGTGTGTATATATTTGGAGTTATTGTTTCTTGTACTCTCTACGAATTATGTGATCTAGTGGATAGTTTTTGTTTGCGGCAAGATTTTGGTTATTCTCGATCTTCTCTTTAGTAGTAGTTTTTCAGAGATTGTTATGACTATATGACTACTTCTCCATGTTTTCGGAACATACTGGAAGGTGCAGATCTCAAATTTGCACCTTCTACCTACATGATACTTGTTGTTATCACAAGCTAAGCTTGTGAAAACAGCTGAAGGGAATAAAATAAGGTATATATAATATTGGTGCTATATGAAAGGAAATTATAAAATGAAAAGATTGCCATCTGACATATGTGACACAATGATTTCATCTTATTCTAAATGCATCATATCTTTCATTGAATTTGTAAAACAGCTTTAGAAGCTCGAGGTTATTTATGATTTGACATGGAACTTCAAAAATTTTGAGTTATTGTTGCTATGAGATCTTACAGCGAATGGTTAGTTACTCGATAGAAAATCTTTCTTGTAATAAGGAACAAGAGATTGGAGTCTAAGATTAATTGTGACAATGGAATAAGAACATAAAGAGCTGCAAGCCCTGTTGAACGTAGTTACAAATATTCTACTTGGATGATTAAAGGTTACCGGAAAGGAATTGAAGCTTTTCTTTCAAATGTATGGGTACTAAATGGTGAATTCAAGGTTAGGATTTCCCTGTTTTTTAATAAACATCTTTGCTGCAAGATTTTGTCTATTCTCGATGCTTATCTTTAGTAGTTCTTTGAATATTGTTATAATTATGATTACTTCTCCATCTTCTTCAAACATACTAGAAGGTGAGGATCTGAAATCTACACTTTCTTCCTACTTGATACTTTGCTACTATGGCAAGCTAAGCATGTAAGACAGCATAAGGCGATAAAATAAGGCATATAAAATTTTAGTGTAATACAAAAGAAAATAATAAAACGACAAGATTGGCTCTAACATATGTGACAGCATCGTTTCATCTTATTTTGAATGCATCAGATCGTCCATTGGATTTGAGAAATACCTTTAGAAGCTCAAGGTTGCTTGTGACTGGTATGTGATGAAAACTTTTAGTGATGACCTTTTCATATGTTCTTCAAAAGATATTATGTTAGCATGTCAAGTTCCTGCATGTTAATTCACCTTCCAGTGGGTCAAAAAATATAAGAAAGGGTGACAAATCTTGTGTCTGTTCACAACTTCCTACCGATCACTTCCAAATGTGTTGATGAAAGTACAGGCATGGTATCAACTTTTGCAGGAGTTTTATCTTGGTGTGCTTTCAATAGCAAATCTTTATCCCTGCTGTTTTTCTTGATTTTCATTGAACCCACATATCCATGTTTTCTTAATTTTCTTTCCTCCATTATATTGGTGAGAAGTGAAGAGGAAAGGGGAAACAGAGGTGGGACTGGAGGTGGGAATTTGATGGTGGAACAAGGAGAAATGCAGGTTATTTATAAAATGATGATAAAGTATATAAAATTACTATTATTTACTCTCAACTTCGTCTTGTGCATGCCAATAGAGGAAGACACCTCCGGTACACAGTCAAGGACGCCATGGGGTTCGCCACCTAGTTCACCTTATTTTTCGTGGACTCCTACTAGATGTTGTCCTGTGGTGGGGGGACTAATGGTGCTGGTGGTGGTA